>NC_134653.1:4909120-5229620 GCF_030463565.1 Pelecanus crispus | reverse complement strand
TATTTAAGTACACAGTTTATCCAAGATACTTAATTTTATTAGTTTTATGTAAAAGTTGATAGTACAGAGGCTCATGTTACCTGATCTTTTGCTTTTTGCTATTGGTCCTTAACATCAGTTCAAATAACAAAAGGAGCGGTAATCTCTTTTGATGCTTCAGTACATATCTTCCTTGAAATCTTGACCATTTCTTTGACACCATCCTTGCTTGATTTCTTATCAATCTAAACACTTCTTCAGAGATCTCCCACTTTATCCCTATTTCAGCTTTCTTGGGGTATCTTTTTTGCCCTTCCTCTTAATCTCTTCTGTATTTATCAACTGTCAACCACTATTGAAAGCTCAGATTTATCTTGCCACAGCAATTCTTACAGATCCTGCCACACCTCTTCCTCTCATTCTTTTCCGATTCCCCAGAGAATGTAAACATGCAGCTTGTCCCAAAAGATGTCATTGTCTAGAAATTACTTACTCTGTCATCTTTCTAGATCCCTCATATTTATGTTGTATCTATTATTTACAAATTCCTCTTACTTTTAATAGTCCTGTGATAACAGCCTTTCCAGTAAATCCAAAACTCTTGTCAAAATTCTTAGCAACTCGTATTTCAATTACTGCAATGCCTTTTTTTTTTTTTTTTTTTCCCCTCCCTAAAGACGTCAGAAAGCTGCTCATGGCTATTGCTTTGACTTTTACGCTCCTGTTTTGTGTCCCACCATTTGTGTCCCTCTTCCCCACTTTTGAGGTGGTTTATGACCTTTCCCATCCTGGAGGCAGCCAGGAGAGATCAGCTCCTGGCTCCAGTCAGCCATTTGCCAGCCCGTTACCTTCTTGCTCTGTTTTCAAAGAGTCCCACCTGTGCTAATTCCCATGCTGCTCCTGACTTATACTGGAGAAATAAAACCTAATCCTGTGAATCTGCCTCATTAGGACTACAAAACACCTTCTGAAAGTGTTTCTGTGCTGGGATGCCTACAAGAAACTTCAAGCCTGATCCAGCAAGTTAATATGCTGTCAAATAGAGTTGAATAATTTCCTTCTGCTTTCTTGTTGGGCTATATCATCTTTGGGAGGGGGATTTCTGTCTTATACTTGCACTGCAAGATCTTTGAGACAGTGACAGTCTGTTTCATTTTGTTTGATGAATTGTTACTCTGTGAAGTCCTGGTCCGTGTCCTTGACAAGACTCCATTCCAGCTTGAGTCTGTTCTGTGCTTTGAGCTGGCATTTCCATGATTTGGGGAGCACAGCTGAGAAAATGTCTCACCTGGATACAGCTTGCTTTCTCTCAAATTGATAAACCATTTAATTGCTCATTCTCTGCAAATCCCACCAATACAATTTCTGTGTTGTTTTAGGCTCGTGATTTACATGAAGCTTCATTTATCTTTGCATTCTCACGTTCCTAAATCCTTTCTTTAAAATCCTTTTCTTTCCCTTTTTAATCTAGTGTCCAGGAAAGGCTAGGTGAGCTACTTAATGCTTTGAATTTTGTTCATCTACGCATGCATCTGTTTCTTGATATTATGTAGCTTCTAGTGCAGATTTTTTCAAAGATTTTTTGCATTTACTTTCTAAAATATTTTCTGGTGTTTTATCTGATGGAACATTATGTAAAAAATATGACTTGAATAGATTGTATACAGAAGTAAAGAGAAAATATGAGGCTATGACAGACTGCAAACAGAACTTTGCCAATTTAACTGAATTTTTACAGTTCTATAACTCAAGAAATGCTTTGGATCTCAAAACTGAAAGGTTTTGAATAGCTTCATAACAGCATCTAATTGCTCTAGCTATTTATAAAAAAGAGAAATTGTAAAACATAGAAGTTCAAAAGCTAGCTATTGCACATGCCCAACAATCTTTTTCAACAATGATTTCATAATGATTCTTAGCTTGAGGACTTTGTGCTATGCATTTGTAGCAGCCAAATTGACACGATGGAGTGTAATAGCTCCAAAGCAGCTATTACAGTCTGTTGGGTAATTAAAAGCTAAATGGAACGTTGAGAAATGATCTGTACAATTGGATTGGCTAATTTCTTCACTTTTGTAGATTTAAGTTGCTCAGGATGATGTTGTGGTTTTGTTTTTTGTTTTTTGGTTTTTTTTTTGTTTGTTTGTTTGGTTTTTTTTTTAAAGTGGGTTTATATTGTTGAAGCCACCAGGAAACCCAATTCAGCCTCAACATGATGTTAAGGAAGATGTCAAGCTTCCTTGGGTTTGTGAATTTTATATATATTTTTTTCATCTCATGAAGTACTTTCACACTTTTGTTGTCCACTGAGCTCATAAGGGAGAGGCTATTTTATTTGGAAATTCCTGAGAAATACGACACAGCTTATTTGCCATTACTAGCACTACAGGGGCACAGCAATGAGAATAGACTTTCCTTTGGTGTGATGTACCTGTAGACACAGCACAGGCGTTCAGGAGCATTCCCCAGGCTGTTGAGGGTACGCCTTAGGCTTGGGCTGGGCTGTGGACAGGTAGATGTGACACCCTCACTGCCACTTGCTTCTGGTGTGCTCAATCTAGCTGTAGATGGCTGCAGTGCTAAATGGTGAGGATATTGTCGAGTTGTTTCCATAGATATTGAAGCATTTATTTTGATGACAGCCTTCTTAATCTGAAGCTATATGAAAGTATGCAGTAATCTGATCTGACCTTCTGTCTATAGCAGGTCATTATATTTCACTGAGAGATCCTGTATTGAGCGCCACACCCAAGTGCTTCAGTCTTTGAGTGATAAATTGGGAATGTGTCTTAGGACCAGAACAAGAGACATCAGAGTACATTTGAGGACCATCCAATGGCAGGAAAGTAATTAGATTAAATTTGTGCTACAGATTCTGTTCTTGCAGAGACTTTGCCTGGTTTTACCTTTTATTTAAGTAGATTTAGATATGTTTCAACTGTATCAGTTCTCAGTTAAGGTATTGAAACAGTGAAACTATAGTTTTCATTTACAAAAATCAATTTTAAAAGAAGATTGGGGTCTGTTAGAAGCTAACTCTCCAGCTGCTCCTTTTGACCAAAAAAGCACAAATGTACGGTAATAGAACTTGTTTTGCAAACACTTCCCTTTAGAAGGGCTGTTTCGGGGGATGAATGAAAGGTAATCATGGCACCAGTAATGAAAATTGATCTTAATGCTGTCACAGTTACTACCTTATGAATATTAAAGCTTGTTGTCAAATTAGTGAACATCTCCAAAAGAAAAGAAAGAGGGAGTGGGTTAGTGTGGTGCCATTGAGCATGTTAAAATGCATTTCTGCAGTTGTTCAGCCAGCTGATATTTTCTTAGCCACAAAATTATGGTATAATATGAACTCTGAAATGTAATTTTAGAAATGTGTATGGAGTTTATATATATATATATATGTATATATAGTCAACATAATTGTAACAGTGATTCTCAAACTCTTTTGGCCATAGAAGAAGAGGTAACTGCTATAGGCAGGTCTAGACTGATCTCCCTTTGAACTCTATTTTGACTTCATTTTTATTTCTTGTAACCCATGAACCTTTAGTTGGAAGTTGGCTTTATACCTTAAGATAAGACCTGTGTTCTCATGTCCTGGCTTTAATGATTCTGCTGTCACGTTCCAAAGGTGACCCTTTCTGCAGCAGGTAGTCTTGTGGGTCTTCACCAGCTTTTCCCCTTGGGGACTCTTCTCTGGTGAAGCAGGTGCTTGTGACTTTTAGCCTGAAAACTCCAACCAAGCACTAGTGCTCATCAGCTTCCTCTCAGACTGCATTCTGAACAAATCTCATTTTTGTCAGGCATTACTCATTCAGCAAACCAATCCTTGACTTCTGGACAACAGCATTTCTTTAAGAGATGGAGTTATCATGACTGGATTTATATACAGATATAGATATACACCAAACAGTAAGATAAAATAAATTACTTCGTCTCCTGAATTTAAGTGGATCAGTACCAAAATATTCCAGCTGAGGATCTGACCCATTATGCCTATATTTAGTAGTGGAGTTCTAAACCTGTATAGAGACAAAGAGCAAATCTTCGTTTCTGTATAAGGGTGTGCGTCTGTGTGTAAGAATAAATATAATTTTGGAAGTGCAGGTTTGAAAATCTGTCTTTTAATAGGGAATTGGAAATGTAGTCAAAGATTTCCTTTCCTATCCTAGACGCTAAAATAATGACAACATTAAACATTTTCTTAGTGCATGGGTGGCCAGATGTGGTAGGCAAGTTGGTGGTCAGGTCTGCATTAGTTATCTTTGGAGGTTTACAATCCCAAACATTCAAAGAACTGTCCTAAGGAGCAGGTTTTCCCTGAGACAAGGATGGATTGGTTTTGAGGCTTAAAAGTCCAGGGAATGTGCAACATGAGAATGCTTTTGCACTGTAACTTGTTTTCCAAAGGAAGCAGCCCGAAGTAGCAGCAAATACTCTACACACATTAAATTGTGAGATCTTCATTCTATTCCAACCTAAATCATAACTTCTTTAGAAATAAAGGTACCTCTTTTTTTTTTTTTTGAGATCTTGCTTAGGGTTGCTTGCTTTTAATTATTTTTGAAATAACATTATGTTATTTGTTTAACTTACCTCTCCTTCCAGTGAGTAACTGCTCCTACAGCTTTACTTCTCCTAACTAAGCAATTCTTGCCAGCTGTTGTCAGTTCATTTTGTGGACCTGTCTGTCTTAACTCTGCCTGGTGGAGGGCCACATCATTTCTCTTTTATTGATTCTAGGGTCTCCTGAGACATTCTCACCCTTTAATTCAGCAGCAAGCGTTCCGCAGCTCCATTAGAGTTTCCACAGAACAAGCTGTTTCTGTTTTTTTAGTCTTTATTAAGCTACGTATTTTTGCTGATCCATAGGTTGGACACTTCAAACAGGCTTCGTGGTGATGCTGCCGGAACTGTACTTGACAGGTCTTTTTCAACCTGTCTAGTGTTGGCTTGGTTTTAGTATCATTTCAGACAGCTATTGTAGCAAAGATTATGCTGCAACACAGGCTCCTGGTTAGACAATCCATATTTCAGGATATAACAATGTTACGTGTGCATTCAAACTTGTTAAAACTCTCTTTGACTGTAACTACATTTAAAAATGGTTTCAGCCACCGTTACAAGCCCCAGAGGGAACAAGGCTTTGCTGTCTCTCTCCTCCAGGACAGCACACACTACCTGCTTCCTGAGTTCTTGCTCGCCTACAGAATAAATGGTGAATTAATCTTCTGTGACTGAGAGAAACTTATGGTACATGAAATTTAGAATGCTGTCCAGACCCTTTCAAAGAGGCTTCCATCTCTTTCAGACCTCAGGCTCTAGAAAATTGAACCAAAAGAATATATGTTGTACCTCTGACAGAACTCCTGTTGTTAACTATTTCTCATCCTTTAATTTCTCTGAGTCAATAACCTGATCTTGATGCAGTCCAGTATTTTGTTCAGAAACCTGCTCTGAGGAATGCTGCACCGGAGCTGCTGCGACAGTCACCTTCATCAGCCTGGCTGTGACCTTGCATGCACACTTGGCTGAAACTTCTCTTTCAGCAAGGGCTACATCCCTCCATCTGCATTATTTTCCCTTCCCTAACTGGACTTCTTGACAAAGCTTTTTATTTAGACAGGGAAGGACAGTCTCACCAATAAGTAACCTGCCTGTCTAATTCTTCAGTCTTACTAATTGCTAAAGTTGTAATTTTAAATCTGACTGGTGGTATCAGAAGGCCAACTGCATGGTGTTAGGTCGGTCAGGACCTGCAAATTCCAGCATCTTAATTTCACCTTTGGCAATTGACTCCGTGCAGTTTTATTCCCCATCTTTTCTCCTTAATTGCAGTTGCAGCTGTGTGTCTAGCTGCTATTACAAGAAGTGAATTAGAAAAATGGAAGAAGTTATTCCATGGTGCTTTGGCTCTAGAAGTAGCTATTTAACCCTGTGATTTTGTTAGAGCCATGCATGAAAACTATGTCTCTGATGTCTCTTCTGTCATATGTACTTATAAGGCTGAGAAAGAACACTCTCAAAACGATGATAAAAGGAAAGCTTCAGAATTCTGATAATTTTGACACATCATTACTATGATTGACATGATAAATAAGTCAGGTCATAAGGAATAATGTAGTTCTAAATCCCCAACCACATAAGCTTGCTGAGAGGGAAAAAAGGGTCTATTAAATTTTCTGTATAGAGATTGCAGTCAGTGGTGCATAAACAATACATTCTATAGCAACCTGTTCATTGCTCAAGTTGTTATTGGCAGGCACTGTGGCATTTCTACAGTCATTAAAAGAAGCTATCACTATTAATCTCCAGTCTCAAGGCAGACAGGTTTAACCTGAAGCTGATCATCAAATAATGGTAACATATATTTGTGCTTTGTTGAACATGCCCTTTCATCTTTGGATGCCTTTCCTGTAATGTTATGAGAAGGGTTGAGGATTCCAGCCTTCGTTATAAAAGTTAGTAAGTTAATAACGTGTCTCTTGAAAAGACTTTTCTGCCCCAGCCAGCGGTATTCATGAAGGGGAGGAGTTTTTATGAAACTAGGCAGCTCATTCTGTGCATCCCCAGGGTATTGCATACTCTCTGGTTTTCTTAGTCCTTGGTCAAGTAAGAAAAACCCACTGTAAAGCTGTCTGAATGTACACAGATGTATACATGTGTGTGTTCAGCAAGGCTGCTCAGTGTGAACTCTGTCAGTGAGCAGAGGAGTAGCTCGGTGGCCAAAAGAACGTCTGGAGAGGGCTGGAGAGCATCTAGATCAAATTCATGTTAATATTCCTCCATTAGAAGGAATAGGTTTTTGATAGATTGCTGAATCAAGTCGTCAAAAATATGCCAAAGAATAATGTACTAACTAGTAATGTATTTAATGTGTCCCTTTTCTTTCTGGTGGCCTAGGAAGCTTAATTCCACCCTGCAGATACATCTGTAGGTACGAGACCCCTGGAAAGGGCAGCCGTAGGGATGAATTCATCAAGCTGCTTCCTTAGAAAGTGGTCCTTGAAAGAACTGAAAGAATCAAAACATTTTGATTCACCTTCTCTTTTGCTTCCCCTTCCTCAAGGAAAATTGTATTTTCCCCTGGGAAATACAGGAATCTGTCACCACAGACAAATGGGAAACTGTGATTCATAAAGGTTACAGAGAGAAAATTCAATTTATTTTTCATTCTTTCTAAAGAGAAAGTCATATTCCTTCTCGAATATCCCTTAACATCTTCTCAGAAATGGGATGACATCTGTCGCTTAAGCTCTCTAAGTACTCTTGTCCCAGTTCCAACTTTTGGTTGTGGTAATCAAGTGATTAGGGAGGAACAAACTCATCTGAAGTTATGTCTTCAGAAACCATTTTTATGTGAAAATAAAAAAAATTGAATTTCTACCCAGGAGACTTCCCTAATATAAATTATCTTTGAAGCATCTAGTGTCACTAGTGTATGTAGTTCACCAGGGAGATGCCAGCAGCCCTGTCCACCTGGTCTGTTGCCCGCAGTGTGCTCATCCAGCTAGCCACAGTGATATGCTCAGAAGATCAGCAAAGCAACAGCAGTTTACCCAGCATCTCGTTTAACCCTTTTGGTTTGTGGTCTATCATTGATCATAATGACAGACCTAGGCTGGAAAATAAATTTAAAATTAACAGTTTTGAGTCCGATCATTTTCTTTTTCAGTTTTCAGAATATTGCTTTTTGAGGCAAGAGATACCACTTGCCATTAGCTATCAAGGGTTGGTCTTAGGCCTTTTCGGGGGTCAGGTAGCTGGTGCTTATTTTTATGTGTTTCTTTTGACGCTGCTGTATTTCCTTTCATCACTTGTACTTTTTGAGCTTCTAATCCATGTGGCTACACATAGGACTACATCTGAGCAATAAGTTAATGAGGTCCTGGATTTTAAGAAATACATTGGCCTGCCTTGCTACCACTGAAATCCTGAGCCTGCTGTTTGAGTACTGGCTGTCAGGGAGCAGCAAGGGCAAGCTGGTCCGCAAAAGTCAGGAGCTGAGGGTGACAGCAAGGCAGCAGCAAGGTCCTCCCTGACAAGGGACACCATCCTACACTGTCTGAAGAAGAGGTGTGCCCAGCCATCCAGTCATCACCAGACCAATCCATAGTGACAGGGCAGGTCCAAGCTAAAGCCAGGAGGTCAAGTCAGCAAGGTACGAGGCTGGAAGCAAGCATACCTACGCATAGCTCGGGCAAGGACCAAGGTCCTGAGGTCAAATGCAGCTCCTCTGTCAACGGATGGAGGCCCCGGATGAGGCTTCTCAGCACTCTTTCTCATGCGCCTCTCACAAGCTAGCTATTTTCCCAGCAGCCTGATCCAAAGTTACGCAGCTGCACCGTATCAGAGCTGACCTTGACCACAGGCAGTGACACCCAGGAGGCAGGAAAAGGCTGCAGAGCCTGCTGGTGGACTCCAGGCCCCACCGCTGGCCTTTTGGCAGCACTGGCCCACCTTCCAGCTGGGGATGATACTCCTCCAACGGCTCTGTGGAAGTAAATAGCAGCCAGGAGTTGATTTTGAGTGTATGACACTGACCACATCTTTGTTCATAGGAAAATTGGGAAGGCAAATAGATGCTGCTGGTTTGCATCTTGGAAGAACTCCGTTCAGAGGCTTGAGAGCAGCAGTCCCTCCTGCCCGGGCTCCTGTACTGGCTCGGTCTCAGGGCAGGGCAGGCAGTGAGCCCAAGTGCTCGCTAGCGACAGAGTCACATACCAACTGATCCATGCTCTGCAAGGTTTCAGACTGGGTTTTTTTAAATATGTTCAATGTATACATTTGATCTTTTTGAAAAAGTACAAAAGAAAGATATGGCAGAAAATTACTGTAGAGATGGAGGAGCAGGAAAGCAGATTTTTAACACAGGAATGCAACCTGCTGTTTGAATGGCCTTAACATACGTTATGATTTAGGGTTTAGACATTCAATTGTAATAGCTAAAGCTCAGTTAAATTGGTGTGATGACATGTGCCAGAGTCTGCAGGCAGCTTGAAACAATAACTCCGAGAAATGCAAATTGCCTGTTTTATTCTCATACTGGCGTTGCCTATGATAAAACCTGGGGGAGTACACTGTCTTTTTTCCCTCTATCTTGTCTGCTGTTGACCAGAGATGCTATGAATAACTGTCTGGCATTGTCTGAAAATTTGCAGTAGAATTTAATTTAGATTGCCATATCGCATTAACAAGTCTTTCAACTGAGAACTGACCTGCAAAGGGAGCGTGAGAAGGGGAGACAGCTTCAGAGCTTGCGAGATCCCCATGGATATTGTATGGCATCATCTTCTTCCAGTTGGAGATCGGAAAGAAAAAAAAGATTTCCATCCTGTATTTGAGTATAGCCTAAAATGTTAAAAGGTCGTAGTAAACAGGTCAGACTTTTACCTCATGTAGCCTCATTTCGGTAATGTTTGTCCGTGCCTTGTTTTCACCGCACGTAAAATGGAGTTAATGGTTCCTACATCTTCTGTAGAGGTCTCTGGTGTGCTGGTAGAAGCAGTTATTATTTTTCAAGAGCACTTTCTACTTCTTACGCTTTCCAGTGGTAATAAATTGCACTTTTTAATGGAAGGAATAAAGGTTTTGTGCAGAATTAAATCAGCTTTTTTAAATGTTCCACTTTCCCTCTTTGCTGGGTTTTACGTTTTATGCATTTGTATGCATAGAGAGGGATCAGAAACAACAGAAAAATTGTTGGCATTTTAAAATATTTGTTTTAAAGCATTTTTGGTGACTCTAGTTCTCCTGTATGAGATAAGGAACAGATTTGTTTGCAAGATGCTATTTTTTCTTGTTGTCATCTGCATTGGCTATTGCTATTAATTACTATGAGCGATACGTGTGATTCACTATCAAATATACAATTTTATGTCCACCCTGCCTGTATTAAGGGAAGGTTCAACCGTTTCCCACTTTCAGAGACAGCTTTGAGAAGTTTAAAATGATTTGCAGAAGATTCCTAATGCATGTCAGAAATCTGGTCATTTTTTTCCTGCCCGTGGTTACAAACCTAAAATTTGTGACCAGCCAAAAAAATGGGAAATGTAGAGAAAACATTGAAAAGGCCACGATTCCAGAGCTTTGGGTACACATGGAAGTTGAAGCTTGTAAATTTTTCCATTTCTGGACGTGGGACCGGCACTAGGAGCTGCTCTGCCCGCTTTGCCCCGGGAAGCGCGTTCCTGCCTGTATTCCCTGCCAACGACTGAGTTCTGGGGTGCAGTAAATGCTTGAGTATGAAGAGCTTTATTTGTAAGTTATGGTGGGCTCTGTTACAAAGCTGCATTAAAGCGTTCTGCTGAAATACCAACTAATCTTTTTCTTTTTCAAAAGTGCTAAGTGAAAATGCATTGATTTTTATTTTCTTTCAGCGACTTCAATAGCCCAAGATTATTACTATTTTAAGAGTGATAGAGAAATGTCAGAAATGCCTCAGTGGTACTTTTATTTTTATATATCACCAGGTTTTGTTTTTTTCTGGGTTTTTTTTTTTGTTTTGTTTGGGGTTACAGACTTTGGAGGCAGTAGGAGGGAGAGATTATGGTTTGTTTCAAAAAGCTTCTTGTATTTCTGCGTTTTCTCGGAGATTTTGTGCTTCAGTAGGTAACACATTTTATCGTCTTAAATTTGGTCTATGCTGTAAAACTCTCTAGCTCCTGACTAGCCAAATGGTCTGGCACACCTTAATCTCTTCTTTATAATTACTCTTGAAAGAAAGGAGGGGAAGGAGATAGATCAATTACGTGACACTCCGTCGGGTGTTTTCAGTAGCTTGCATAGAGCCCAACGCTAGCTTTCGATGTCACATGTGATTTATTCATTTAATGTTTTCTTTCACTGAAGATAGGTATGGATGCACCGAGTTTGCAGAACGAATACCGCAATCAAAAAGCTGGAGAGAAGTTACAAAGCAGAACTAGCTCGGCGTTGTAGGCTAACGGGTGTCCCATACAGAATTCAGGTTCCAGGTGCAAGCTACAGCCCGTTCGTCCCATCCCGGCTTCCAGTTTTGTTTTAGCTGCTTAGTATAATTTTAATCCATATCTAAATGCATTTTATGCGTGTGGATAAGTGAAGTGATTCATCCTTCTTCATTCTGTGTAAGTAGTTGTAGGAGATTGTATGCATATGAGAGAAAGCAAGCAGTGTTTTGTTGTCAAGTGGGCCCTGCAACATGTTCTTACTGTTTTAGTTGCTCTGCTGTTTGATAGTTCCACACTAACACAGCCCATTACCATCCGGATAGCAGAAGCATATTGTTAAGTGTTATTTTCGGGGCAGATCTGAATAAAATGTGTTGATTAAATCTAAACAATGTTGTTGCGTTCTGCCTAATCACACATTGCCAATTAATTTCAAGCTGATAACCCAAGGACGTTTTGGAAAGTGACAGCATGTTTCTAAACCTAGGGGTGAATTTATTTCTTTTTAAAACAAAAAGAAATGGCTGCCACTTGGATCTCAGCAATATGTAAATTCATGTCTTAGGCGATGGTACATTTCCTAATGTACCATCTTCTCATTTTATCTTCCATTTATTCCCCCTAATTTTCCTTATTAACTGTAATTCTGTTGTGACATCCTAGTGTCATGTTGTGATGATAGAAATTTCAACTAAGAAGCAGCACGAAATGTGAAGTTTTGGATGAGCTGGGAGACAAGAGCACCCCGTGGAAATAAGCTTCTGTTTTTCACTCTCCAAGCAATGAGCCCTTGTCATACGCAGGAGAGGCTGTTCGCTGCCCGTACAGCTGAGAACAGTGACCCAGCCCTCTTCTGAGAGGGGAAGAAGTCAGGGCAAGATCGAAAAGACATCGTATTCTTAAACTCCTCTCTTATCTGGGAGCAGCAGATAGGATATCTTAAGTACATGAATGCAAACAGCATTTGTACCAGCCAAGTAAGGTACGACTAACAATTTATTTTTAACAATGCTGACACTAGCCATGCTGCAGAAATACTAACAAAGAGCCTTGAGTAATAACTTCCCCTTAGATTTCTTTTTACAGTACTTGCAGCATTCTGTGAGCATGCATTTATGTACTGTGTATAAATAGGCAGATACAAAAACCTATTCCATCTTCCAGAGAAGAGAGACGCTGGTTTATTCTCACTTCAGAAAATTAAATGCTTATCCATCTGTGGAATTATTTTTGAATGAATAAGTTTGTAGACTTTCTTTAGCTGGGTTATTGTTTGCTCTTTTAGAACATTCTTTCCTTTCACAGTTGTTTTGTTCTTGCTACAGAGGAAATAGAGCAATGTGTATTTTTCTCCCTGCTGAGGTCTACGGCAACTTTATATTATAAAATAACCAAAGATTGATAATCACAAAGGCTGCAAAGGGAAGGCTGCACTTTATTTAGAAGAACATCTGTGCTATAAAGAGGAAGAAAAAAATCTTTCTTTTAATAGAAAAATATTTCTTTGGATTCTGAGCTCTGCTGTGTGAGTGGTATCTCCCCACTCTTTTATTTTACAGTAGTCTAAATATATAAATGAAATTGTATTTGCTTCTGAATCTCTATGACCTGAACAACTCTACATTTATTAAGGATTGTATCCCTTTACAGAAGAAAGTGGAAAAAGTAGCATGATACGGTCAGGGGGATGGAGAACTTCAGGCCATATGGAGTGGACCTGAGGCCCCTGATAACCTATTTCTCAAAATATTATTTTGACAAGTCATTCCATATGTTTGGAAGAAGGCTGTGGGGTATCTTCTTGTTTTTCAGATCTGCTCTCTTTATGTAAAGACTTGGAAATAGCAGACCTTTGGGAGCAAGGTAGCAATCTGGATCCCAAAACATGTTTCTCATACAGATATATATATAAAAAAATAGAACATAGCAAGAGTTGACCTTGAGCTTAAAATGCTGCTTAGTGAGTGCATCTCGGTTTGAATAGAAGTTCAGCAACAAAGAACAAAACTGCCTATTTAGTTCAATGTTATAAATACCTGTAGAAATGCTCTCCTTTAAGCCTTCATAAATTGTTCCGTGCCTGTAGCATCTAGGATCTGAGGACAGGCTTTTTAATTTCATTGGGTTTTTTTTTCCTTTTAAAGTTCAAATGATGTTTATATGTAGCGAATTTTAATCTCTGTTCTTAGAGTGGATTTTCTGGAGAAAGCTTTGATCAACCCCTTGCTTATCTAGTAACTGCAAAGATGTACTTGCATGGCTTTAACCGAGCGTCTCTTGTGTACGCTTTGCAGATGATGGAGGCTGATTTGGTGGCCCGTACACGTTTACGGGCACCAAACGTCTGTGACACAGAAGCCCTTCCTTCCTTTGTGAAGGACAGATCAGCTGTGGACCACTTCCAGATTTGTCTTTTGCTTGTTCTCAGTGAGGGCAGGTTTAAATTCTTTCATCTTTCAGGAAGATCACAGATTTTTAAACAAGCAGCCAGTAGGTATCCAGGCCTAAGGAAATCTCTAAAATCCAATAATATTTATTATTTTCATGTATTTGCCAGGTATCTAATAGCATTCTCCTGAATCTAAGTTAATGCCAAATAACTCCAACATTTTTTTAAACTTGGAGCCTAAGTGAAATTTAGTATTAATTTTAGCTTTATCAGGACTGTTTGTCAGATGATCGGTATATATGTGCAAGTGTCTGCTTCCAATGTACTGCACCACATCATCGGATTCATTTAAAAAAATGCTACAAAGAAATAGATCTTAGAAACCTACATACGATCAATTGTACATATTTGTTTTACGCTCTACAGAGCGTATTTAATCTTAAATCTTCCCTGTGAAAACAGTGCTTCAATTATTGTCATAAAATAAATTCTTGAAGGCATTTCTTAACTAATTTCCCCCAAAGTCACTGCAGATGCTTTTCTTTATTTAAATCTGGTGAAGGATAGATGAGAATGTCTTTTTGTTTTCTCTTTTCTTCTTTTTTCTTTTTTTTTTAACCACCCTTTCATTTCTAAGTAGAAGCATGTTTAAATTTGTTACAAGTAAGAGAAGCAGAAACTAGATTGTCAATTGTGTGATTTTATTTGTGCCAAAGTAAGGAGTTAAGAAATGCATTTATTAAAAAAAAAAAAAAAATGAAGCCACATATGAAGATACATTTGAAAATAGAGGGCAGCGTTTTATTGTCTCCCATTACTCTTCCTTTCCTGCTGCTTGACAGTAAACCAGAATCTGCTGGTGGGAATTGCAGCATCTGAAATAGCAGCGGTTTTCTGATTCCTGCAACACAGCCATGTCCCCAGCTCAGGGTTCCTTCTTCATTTCTTCTCTCAGCTCTTGTCTCACCACTGAATTTTGCATTTCTGGACTTTTTGATTAACTGGCAGTTCTAGTTTATTTAACATCCAGTTACCAGTGTGTGGTTTAACTTAATTTACCTTTATTAAGAAAGCAAGTGGTAAACATCCAGATACGTGAAGCGCCGAGGCTGTAAGATGTTAAAAGTTCCTTTTTGTCCTCAGGAGAAAGCGACTCTTGCTGTCTGCTGCAGAGAGCCACGCAACCGCTGTCAGATCCCTCGAACCTGTTTCCTCCTCCTAACTGCGTGCCTCTTTATATTTAAAAGGGTGCTTCTCTTACGATGCACTGAAGTGCATTGTAAAAATATACAGCCTCTTAAAAATCATTTCCACTGATGAGTTATTTGAAAATCTTTTTAAACATGAGGATGTGTTGGATTATACTGCTAAAAACCCGAAGGTTCTGGCTGCTGGCTGCAGAGGCGCCGCTCGCCCCGCCGGCTGGCTGCAGCGGGCTGCTCTACCTGCTGCCCCTCGCATCACTTTGAAGATGACTCTGAGGCTAATAGATTCCACTGCTAGACCACGGATATTTTTTTTCCCTCTTTTTAACTGCTGTTGAATAAGATTACACACTCTATCCACTTATATAGCCGATATTAAAGCTATCCGGTGAATTGAAAAGCCACCTGAGTGTTCTTTAGCTAGAATAGCTTGAGGCTATATATTTTTTCATGTTAAAAGCTCTAATGATGTGCTGGATGATAAGTTTCTAGGCAGAAAGAAACCCCTCACTGTGCATGGGGGAAGTTCAGGTCAGTGGCAGAGACTGAACTTCCAAATTGCTCTTTTTGCATGAGGAGTTGTGAGAAGGGAATTTCAGAGTGCTGGAGCAGAAATTTGGTCTGCTTTTGAATTTAGCTGCTGAATCATCACAGGGAGCTGTGTAACTAAGCAGTGGCTTAATTTCCTTAAAACTACATGGGACAACACTAGAAATTTATTTCTAAAGTAGTCCTAAAATACAAAGTGGGTTTGTAGCCCTCAGGTAGTAGAAAAGAGGAGGAACAAGTCTGGTTTTTGTGGAGGGCTCACCCCCAAATAGCAGTCTCTGGGTCACCTGCACTTAATGGCCTGTAGAAAAAGGGCAAGATCAGGAGAAAAAGCCAGATCTCCCATCCCTGACCCAGCCTATGGGAGCAGAAGTGGTGAGAGACAAGCCGGAGAGACTGTGTCACCAAGATCCATCCCGGCCGCGGTGCCTCTCCTCGGGCACTGCAGTATTTCTGCTGTTTACAGAAATACATCTTCTGTTTGTAAACCAACTGTATTTAGGTTCCTGTCTTGCATTATGCCCAGGAATAGACCCTAAAAACTCTCTGCACGGTATTAGAAGCTTCTCAACCTGTATTTTAGGCTATGTTTTATCTAATAAAATACATAAAGCTCCTCTTTGCTGCTGTATCTACACACAAAAGGGTATAAGTCATCTTGTGGATAGAGTTGAGTTCTCCATTAATCTTTCCCTAGGGCTAAAACAAACAGCTCTTGCAGTCTGTGTGAAAGTCCTTGCAAAGGGGAAAAAAAGCTGTTACAAATGTGGCTGTTATTTGTTTAAACATTTGGAAACATTTGTAGTGTGATGCTAGCTATTTCTTTTTTTTTTTTTTTAACCTTGCTCTTATTCTTTTATTTGCATATATTTCAGTGAATCCTTTCAAACTTGTCAGACACAAAAAGTTTGGCTTGTTTAGCTAAGTTAAATTAAGACTGTGAAGGAGTATGATTGTTTTCTATAAATACTTTAGGATGTAAACACCACAGAGGGAGAAAACAGCTATTTAAGCTAAAGGATAGCTTTGGCAGCAGAACAAATGGGGTACATTGGCCATAAATACATTTAAGCTGGAAATTAGGAGTGTTTTTAACAGGTTGAACGGCAAAGCTCTAGGAAACTTTCCAACCAGAAAAGTGGCATTAAAAAACCTCAGTATTTTTACCACAGGCCCCCGTACATTCAGGAATGGGATTGCATGACAGGATGTCAGAGAGACAGGGAACTCGACTGACCCAGGAGGTGCTTTCTAGTCCTCTGCTCCAAACACGGTTAGCAGGAAGCTCCATACACATAAAATATCTTCTTGCCAACATTTTGCATAATTAACATTTTTTTTTCCGTTTTCTCTTTTAAGGCTCTGTTTCTGTAATATTATATATCTACTTAAATTAGGAATGTGAGTATTTTCACTCTCTTCAAACTAAGCAGCAGGCACCTGAAGTTAAGATATTAGGAAAAATTTCTTCACGGCAAGGGTAGTCAAGCATTGGAACAGGCTGCCCAGAGAGGTGGTGGAGTCCCCATCCCTGGAAGTGTTCAAAAAATGGGTAGACATGGCACTTGGGGACATGGTTTAGTGGGCATGGTGGTGTTGGGTTGATGGTTGGACTGATGATCTTAGAGATCCTTTCCAATCTTAAATGATTCCTAGTTTTTACTGTCATTAAAAATAATCCAGCCACCAAGCCAGGAAACATGAAATTGCTACTCTACCCTTACTTGGTTTAGTGGTGGACTTGGTAGTGTTAGGTTAGTGGTTGGACTGGATGATCTTAAAGGTCTTTTCCAACCTAAACGATTCTATGATTCTATGATTCTAAGTGCGTTTTGAACTGCTTGCTGAATTGCAAGCTAGACCGGGTAAATCACACATTTTGTAGGTTAATTTTTTTGGGTTAACTTTATTTTTCAAAGTTTGATGCATCAGAAGTACTGTTGTAACATATATGGCATACCACGTAGGCCCAGAAGGGGCGGATAGAAAAGGAAGGAGCGCAGGTTTCCAGGCACTGCTTTGCGACGTGCGTGATTCAACTGAGATTAACTTATGCAAGGCTTCCTCAGCAGTTGTTGATGAAATCTTTTGTAATTGCTTCCCTTTGCCAAATCCCTCCTCATACACTGGCTATTTAATTTGTGATCTACTTGCTGTATTTTGTTTGGTTTTTATTCTTTTATTCGCCCTTTTGTGTTTGTTTACTTTACTTGCAGTGGAACTGAATCGTGTTTGATCTGATGGGGGTAAAGCTTAGTCACATTGACAAGAGTATATTGAGTCAATAAACATAACTGACCTAGATCGTTCACTTGTTTCGCTTGTATCATGTTTTGTAAACCTTTTTCATATCTGGTGTTTTATTCATACGTCATGATGTCTGATGTCTGGATCAAGATGAGGACCGTATATGTAAGAATCCACTTGCTGTGACTGATGCAAACAACTAGGCCATTTTCACTATGGATTTGATTCACAAAGCTAAGATTTTATGCTGTTGCTTATTTACTTTTTTTGAGTCTAGTTTCTCAAAGGTTCAAGATCAGAAATTATGTTGATATGTACGTGTTTGAGGAGTCTTAAGTTATCCTCGGGTACTGAAAAGTCATAATTCTTCATACACCAACTCTGCCATTAAATTGCTAATTATTTTATAAATACATACTTTTGACTCAAAAAACCCTCCGTCTGGAGTTTTAATGTTATTCATCAAACTAAACAAATGTGACCAGGAATCCTCCCAGGAAAGTCTCTGTTATTTTTCTTTACGTCTAGAAATCTGAGCAGAGACCCGCACAGCGCACAGTAGCGCAAAGCAGCATCACGTGTTTCCCTTTTCTTGCAAATGAATACAGTCCTTGCTAGAATAAAAGTGAAAAAATGAAATGGTAACTTTTATTATCTTAATGCTCTTTCATTGTATAATCTGTTAATAATCACTCTAAGCAGGGAACAAACAGACTAGCCATGTTTTAGGATAGAGTTTCGTGATTGAGAAATACACTTCTTTTCATTATTTGCATAATGCTTCTCTTGTACCCGCAGGTGGTTGTCAGCATTTGCTAGTCTGTTGATCAGGCTCCAGTTCCTGTTGTGCACCTCGTACTGCAAAAGGGAAGGGAAATTAATCTGTTATTGATCAGCGTCCAATTCCTGTTGTGTATCTTGTACTGGAAAGGGAAAGGGCCATTAATGCATTATGGGTTGATAATCCAAACCATCTGCAGGTTGTACCTGGAGAAAGTGAAACGTATTCTATTAGGTAGTTTGTATTTGTAAGGTCTTTTTGTTTTGGTTTGGTTTTTTCTCAGTCTTAAGATGCCGTGTGATTGTCATTTCTCCTCTTTTCTCATACTCCATATTACATAGGCAGAGATTGCACATCCTTGATGCCATAATGTTGAACTATTTATATATAATATTTTTGCTATTCGTATTGGACTCTTATCTCCTATTCTGCTTTTTTTCTAATATAGGTATCCATAATTTGGCAACATGAAGCTTTGCATGTATTCTGCATAGTAATTGTGAAGGCATTTCTCCATACTGTGCAAGTCTGAAAGTCTATAGGAAGTTTATGGTGAAGGTTTTCTAACCTTTTTCTCCCAGATTAACTTATAAATGGTTTCAAAGTTCTGTTAAACTATTCAGTTTCTCCATTAGCTTGAAGGTGGTGTACTGGTGATGTTTTCTGTAAAGTCTTTTTCTCCTTTAGACAAATTTCATAATATGAAGAAGTAAATCTGGTTTTGGATACTGATCCCTGTGGGATTCCTTCTTCACTGAAAACAGGACGCTGAGAAGTAATTGCACTAGTAACTAAGACTGAAGGTGGGAATTCCATCCAAACATCACATTCCAGGCTCTACCCCATACTAAGTAAATGAGGGTGATCTGGGTGGTTATTTAGGCAATCCTTGCTCCTCCTGCTCATGGTCACCTTGTTTGTATTAAGTGTCTTGAAAGTGTTGGGACCTGTAAGCAATTTAATTGCTCAGCCTCGAAAATAAGACTTGCCATTTTTCTCAAGTCTGAACTCAAGCTATTACTTGGTTTCAAGAGACAAACACTTTCTCTCACCTTTTATTAAGGTTGATTTGCACTGTATCTCTCCAAGATGAATTTGAGCATCCATTGAAGTAATGCTCTTGATATTCTGCACTACAAACACAGATATAGATCAACTTTGCATGCCATAATGTAAAATCTGGGAAAGAACCTAATGTTTATACATTTCTGAAGGGGAAAGCACCTTTTGCATTTTCAGTCGTATGGCCTGAGTGAGATTTCATCTCTGTTGGGAAAACTAAGCACCCAAGTGACTTTGATAAAGTCTGTGATCTTTATCAACTGTAAGTTAAATATTTTAAATTCCCTGTACCTTACGTGGCAACGTATGTAGAGAGGTAAAACCACTGTCTTTTCAGAGATGATAGGGCAGGCTACATAATTACTGCATTTAAATAACAGATTAAAAATTCTACAGCTCATCAGTATGAAGAAAATCAGTGTTACAGACCACTTGGGACAGATTTCCTTCTTGGTCAGATGGGAGGAGAGAAGGGGGAAGTTCAGTGTGATCCAAGATCGGTGTTGCGCAGTCATGCACAGGTGCTGGTGATAAAAACAAGTAGACCGTGCAAGAGGTGTTCACTCTTTCTCTCTTCCCTCAATATATCTGTGCTTTGTGCAGAATTGCCAGATTCTTGAATGCCACAGTCTGGTGAGGAGTTATTTTTAGAGGGACAGAAAAGGTCTAATAAGGAAAAATAATGCTTGTGCCAATTTACCTTAATATTTTGGGTGGTAAATGGCAGCAGTTCAGCAACTGCTTCATGAGCAGCCGGCGATGGGAACTACTGAAACTGCTGCAAGATAAGCTCCCTTCACTTCTGAGTCAGAGTCTTGGGTGTTATGATAGTCAAGCCTCAAAGACTGGTTGGGGCTGGTCCTGAAGGCACTTCACTTACTGAGCCCTAGTAGATACCAGTAATAATTAAGATGGTGTCTAATGAGAGCTTTAGAAGCAAAGGGAAGATTGGAATTACTGTGAGTGCTGTGGCTAAAATAGATACCATGTGAAATAAAGCAGAGTACACTTTTTTTTTTTTTTTTTGAGAAAACTGTGGATTAGGACTTTTGCCTGTGGCACTCCTTCTGTCCAGTCGTGTATTACACACTAGAATCAGATGAAGAGCACATCCCTTAAGTGTTTTTCAGTGCTGTCCAGCCTGGTCTCTGCAGCTTCCTACAGGTTCCCTGAAGACTTATGATGCCTCATAGTGAGGCATCCCTTGGCTCCAGTTCTGGGGTCAGTGTTTTTCCCTAATCTTGCTTTGCTTTCTTAGCTGAGAGGAGGGGTTCAGAAAGCAGATAGAAAGGAAAGAAGATCTTTTCTTTCAGAGAAGATAGAATACAGGTGGGAATGGTGGTCCCCTACTAGCAAATTCATCTCACTGTAACTGTTCTTGTATGCATTTGTGTTGCTCTCCCATTTCCGTGTCTTTAATAAATATTTCGTTCAGAGAAACTGAAGCTCAATCATTAAAATAAAGGATACATGGGAAATTGAGCATTTCTTAAACAATGTGAAACATCTACAGGGGACCATGGGATGGCTGGGAGGGGAAATGGCCAGTGATGAATGCAGAGAAGCTGCCTGGAGGAGGGGAAGCAGAGGAGGAAGAGGTGGTGAGTCATAGAATCGTTAAGGTTGGAAAAGACCTTTAAGATCATTCAGTCCAACCATTAACCTACACTGCCAAGTCCACATTAAACCAGTCAAGGGTAGACTGGACTAAACCATGTCCCAGAGCGCCACGTCTGCCCGTTTTTTTGAACACTTCCAGGGATGGGGACTCCACCACCTCTCTGGGCAGCCTGTTCCAATGCTTGACTACCCTTTCTGTGAAGAAATTTTTCCTAAACCTCCCTTGGCGCAGCTTGAGTCCATTTCCTCTCGTCCTATCGCTAACTACTTGGGAGAAGAGCCCAACACCCACCTCACTACACCCTCCTGTCAGGCAGCTGTAGAGAGCGATCAGGTCTCCCCTCAGCCTCCTCTTCTCCAGGCTGAACACCCCCAGCTCCCTCAGCCGCTCCCCACCAGCCCTGTGCTCCAGACCCTTCCCCAGCTTCGTTGCCCTTCTCTGGACACGCTCCAGCACCTCACTGTCTTTCTTGTATTGAGGGGCCCAAAACTGGACACAGTATTCCAGGTGTGGCCTCACCAGCGCCGAGTACAGGGGGACAATCGCCTCCCTGCTCCTGCTGGCCACACTGTTCCTGACACAAAGCCAGATGAAAAGCCAGAAGGAAACAGCAGAGACCTAGAAAACTGGGAGAAGAAAAAGTCTGATGAAGTAAAAAAGGAACAGTGAAGATGAGAAAAAAATTCAATTGTTTTCTACAAAGGATTTTCCAAGAAAATGTCTGTTTACTAACAGTGACGTTTGGCATTGTGCTTTAGTGTAGCACCAGTCAAGTAAAATCATGTCAGGAGGAGAGGGATGGAGTGGCTTTATTGACAGGTAGGATAAGAAAGTTGGAAAGTCTGGGTAGTTTTTCGTTATCTGATTGTTTGAAAGAGCTCTCTACCTTCCACAGCCCGACTGAAGTCTGATTTGCTGCATCACATCATCAAAACAAAATCACAGTGTTACTCCTTATCTAGATTAGGAGCCTGGCTACTCTGATATTCCAACCTGTGGATTTCTTACTAAAGAGTGAAGTTCTGAAAGGATGGGGCAGACACACAGATGCCATGTTACAGCCCTACTGAGATTTTTACCCTGAAGTAAAACTAAATTTCTCCTTTGATATTTTGATTAGCCACAAAACAAAGCTGCAAACTACCCTCTGCAAAAGGAACCATGGGAATGTCCCTGTTGAGTTTTATTTGGCAGGATTGGGGCTAGAGTGAATTATGGCAAGTGGTTTCTTTGTGCTGCAAAGGGAAACTTAAACTGTCTTTGAATATGAAATAGGAATATGTATGCTGTCTATGTACTATTTAGATAATACTTTGAAATGTTGTTGTTTTCTGTATATGCTTGTTGCATTTGCAGCTAACCTTTGTAGGTATATTATTAGAATCCAGGTGCTGACCATTTTGATGAGCCCTCTGTATCACATCGGTGTTAGTTCACTAGCTCAAAATCTTTATCAACAGCCTGCTTTTAATAGATTTGTTTCAGGGATATTACAAAGTGAAAATAAGCACATACTTTGTTTAGATTCTTGTTACAGGCAGTAAGAAAGTCAAAGCAATCTTAGGTTTTCCTGGTTACGGGTGGAGTAACGTGCACTTTTATTTCCATTGCTTATCTGCTCAGTGCACAAAGAGCTGCTCGCACGCGGTGAACTCCTAGATGTTACAATGAAGCCGGCTTCTCCTCTTCGGCTGGTTTTAGTGGGGTTGAGCCATTTTTCAGGGGAGCTGATAAGTCAAACAAGTGGTTTTCCTCTTTTCCAGATGGAGATAAGAAATGATTACTGCCAAATTAGTAACTTGTTTGTTGATCTTTTGGCATTTACTGTTGTAAACCTTCATCTTGCACAGAAGTAGCAGTGAACAGTAATGCTGAGGTTATTTCTTCTCATCAGTAACAAGCTACTGATCTGATTGCTGCTTGTTTTCTATTTTTTCAATTACTATCTGGAAAATTCCTGCCATGAATACCTATAAGACCACCATGGAAATCTTCTTAGAAAATAGATTTGCTACCCAATAGCAGCATAGTTCCAGGAATGTTGTTGAGCAGAAGTAAAATCTACTAAAACCTTAAGGTTTGAGATCCCATGCGAGTTGCATATAGATGTTGTGTCAGGTCAACAGAGCATGGTTATGGGGAGAAAGAAATATGTGCTTGCCAATTCCTGAAGTACTAGTCTTGGATGCTTGAATTTATTCAGATGTGTGGGTGGCATTCTTAAAATTTTAAAATTATACTATATGTTTTCATCTCCCATAGTACACTGTTTGCTATCAATTACAAAAACATCAAAAGGTAAAAATTATGTGATTCAGTAATTCAGAAATCTGCTAACCTTGTGAACTTTGAGCCCCATTACCAAAACCTTTGTCTATCCAACAAGTGAAATCGAATGTCAAATGGCTTTTGGCATGCCAGGTATGAGATAAGCAAAGAATCTTCTAACCATTTTCTATTCTTCAGGGAATTATCCTAAAGGTTAGGGTTCGTACCTTGCATTTGCCGGTTTCCCATTCTGCTTAATGGGTATGGGTTAGCCTCCTTTGCAGAAAACATTTGATGAACTGGCTTACTTTTCCATCGGTTAGTTTTATTTTCATTACTTTTCCCTATAATTCGTTTATTGGATTCTGTATCTTTAGAAAATTTTATTACTCTGTTATTCAAGCTAAAAAATAGCTAATTTTTCTTTCCCAAATGAGTTGCTTGAAGCAAAGTACCTATGAATACATGGGTATTTTAATTCACTTACTAAATGTATACAGAGAAAATTTACAAGCAGCCTTTTTACCATTTTTTAAGTGTCTGCTGTCTGTTGCATAAGCTAAATTATTTACAGTATGATGCCTCACAAAAGAGTAGCAGATTTGGGTTATTTACTTTCCTGATAAGAAAAAGGGATTGAAGTTGCTGTGATATGCTGCTTTGTTAATTTTATATTTGTTCCCCAGTGTGTAAAATCCTTTTAAGAACTAACATGAGTATTGGCAGGCTCTTTTGAAATGGCATGGATGTGGTAAGATTAAACAAAACATGAAAAGGTCTTAAGAATATAAGTCAGCAAGCGTTTGATAAAAATAAAAGCGCTCAACAATAGAAAACCTTTAGGATGCTTAATTTATTTGCTCTCTATTTGAGAGTGGCCCCTGCGCTCCATCTGGGAGTAGTTCTTGCGAGTTATGTGTTTTGAATGATACCGAGTGGGTTATATTGAAACAGTGTGTTTGTACAGTATAATGAAAGCCATCGAGAATGGTCGTGCTGAAGATCTCCCCTTAATGAGGAGATTAAAATCCATGGTGAGGTTGAAGAGTGAAATTTGCAGCTGTGTCGCTTCCTTTGCCTGGAACGTGTCAGTCCTCGCCGTTCGCAGGCGTACGGAGTCTTCACAAGGTTCCTTTCTGCCCGTGCAGGTGCCACGGACCCGTCCGACACCGTGGCTCCCATCATTGTAATCCCTCCACGGAATACCAGCGTTGTAGCAGGGAGCGGCGAAATCACGCTGGAGTGTGTGGCCAATGCAAGGTATTGGAAAAGAGGAGGGGGTGTAAGGAACTAATTTTAATGCACTGTCCTTTACTGAGAGGGACATAGGAAGTTATTTTCTTTTTTATTATTATTATTTTAATGATTGAAGCAGAATGCAGCATGTGGCTTGCTCTTGAAAGTAACCTTACGAATAATCTTGTTTGTCCAACATTACTGAATTACACATTGATTTTTCTGGCCAAATAAGGACATAGGCAGAGTTACTTTCCCACCTGTTACATGGTAAGGAAAAGTAGTGTGATGTTGTTCAATGAGCAGGCATTATCTTAAGGAAAAAGCGATGTTAAGGGTTAATAATATTTCAGCTGCATTGCCTGTTGACAGGAAAGGTGATATTGTTGAACAGTCTGTGCTTCCTAGTAAATAAACTAGTGAGGGAGGATCTCCTATGAAGTAATTTATTACAGATGCTCTCATTTTACAGTGATTATTGCTCAACTGTTCATAATGCACCATAATAGAGAGTTCACAGCATTCTTCCTATGTTTTCATCGAGTTGGCCTTGAACAGCATTGAGTTCCAGCGGAAGGGAATAGTTGAGGCCCTTGGGTGATGAGAAGACCAACTCATTCACTTTCCCCTCTGAGGGTAGAGATGTTCTTGATATAGTTAATATTGTTTTGATAATTGAGTTATAATGAAAGCACTTCCCATGCAGCTGATTCCCATAGCAGTATTTACTCCTTTTGCTTAGAGAAATCAAATTATTGGCACTTAAGTTCTATTGCTGTATCAATTAGATCTACTTGCATAATGCCACTTGTGTAGTCTGTATTCTTGATGTGTAGAAGTTACATACGCATTTACTTCTAATAGCAAATATCAGGGATAGAGGCAAATTTATGGAAGTTTTATAATGTGTATATAACTGCAGACAAGACTATTCTGTAATATATGTGTTTTATTGTTGCATTCTTATGTGTCTTTTTTAAACCTCGGCAGACCTCTTGAGAGACTAAGCATGACCTGGAAGAAAAATGGAGTCAAAATAACCAGTGGCATTAGCAGTTTTGGGAGACGACTCACTATCCCCAACCCAACCTCTGCTGATGCGGGGATGTACTTCTGTGAAGCAAAATTGAGAGACAGCACAGAGGAACCAGCAAGAGCGAAAGCCTTCCTTTCTATAATGGGTAATTCTCAAGGCAATGTGGTTTTTAGTAAAACAGGCTCTGGACTGAGGTATAATAGGAAATAAAATTGATATTTTAATATTTCATTGACCTTACATTTGAACCTTTCTTCGGAGAACAGAACAAAGGAGGTGAAAGAGGGTTATCTCCCAAATTAATTCAGCTGTTCTTCCCCATGAATATAAATTCATCAAATAGATTTTTTTTTTTTTTTTTTTAAAAACACTGATGTGATTCTGAATCCCCTGTGAAACTATACATTTAATCAGAAGTTGGGGAAATACAGTAGTAAAATCCTTATTGGGTGGCTTCCACATCTTGGCTTCTAGATGTATTAAATTCCGATTAACTCCCAGCTTGCTCACATCTAGTTTTAATACGTCAAGTGCTTGTATTTCCAAAAGAAGCCTTTTAGGAGCATTTCTGTGCGTTGTCTGTTGCAAGTGCCAGTCAGGGGGCCAAGGACGTTCCTGAGCACACAGGCAGGCAGATATCGTTACTGAGGTAACAAAAGGGAGAAGGAAATACCATTAAGATCGGAGCTACGCACTAGACCTTTGACTCCAAGGGTAACTTTGGACTTAATTTTTTTAAGGGGACATTGGTGCCCTTTCACTGCCTGTTTCCATCATCACCTGTGTTGGAATTTTGCTGTAGCAAGGAGGTTGTCATCTGGAAGTGGTAGTTACCGTGCATGTCATATCCTGATATAATAAAGCAAATTAGCACACTGCACACAGTGTAGAGGTTTTTAGGACTCTTGGAATAAAAGAGACGTTTTAGAACAGAGACTTTTAGGTGTTTTAAGCCAGAGTTGATTGTGTAAAGTCTAGCTTTTATGTAATAGTCCCAGTAATAACTGTGCAAGTGTCCTGGAGAGGTTATTGCTCTGGCAACGGTACAAGTCTCAGCCTTGATCAGAATTCATGCGCATGCATTTCTCTAGTGCATTGCAGAGGGAATTCGGCACGCAATTCTCTACACTCTTTTAGCCTTCCGAAAACACAATTTTAAAGACTGCTGTATGGTCTGTATTCTACTAAAGCAATTTATAGTAGTTCATGCTAAATGAGAAAACAGCTCTTCTCTCTACAGAGCTTTGTTCCAGGTTCATTTGTAGCACTGTGTCTCTATTATATTTATTACCTACTGGATGAAGTTTGGTTCTAGTCTTTTTCTTTGTACTCTGTTTCTTAGAATTATTACCTCACGGCTTCCCTTCCCTTTAAGGAGCAGAGATGGATTTCACTTATTTATGGTTTTTGTTTAAACTCTTCCTTATTCATCAGATTTTATTGTAACTAGTTTAACTTTGCTGCTATGCTGTCAGATCCAGCCTAATGCAATACTTAAAGCAGCCTCTCAGTTAATGTAAAAGATTCTTAAATACAGTTACAATAAAACTGAGAAACAATCATTGGGGAATCATATTAAACTAGCAGTGCTGCCTTTCCTTAGTAGCTTATCTGCTCTCTTATTTTTAAATGTTTTATTTATTTCTTATCCACTTTTAGGGGGCTGTCAGGGAGTGAAGTTATGAAAAGGCCTCTAGATAAGAACAAGCAGATGAAAGAAAGCAGAAACAAATTGGTTACCAATTACTTTTATTTCCTTCTGATGGAACAAGACACTTCGGTTGCAGGTGTTTACTCAATGTGTCAGCAAAGCCTGATAGATTTCTTTATTTATGAGCTTCTTGAGCTGGAGGATGGATCTCTAATTCTAAACAGGAAGCCAAATCAAAGGATTAATAGTTAATGCATAACCTAGATTCAGCCTTACAGTTCTTGGATGGATCTGACCGTCATTTAATTAAGTCAAGGGATGGGTTCTAGAGGAAAGTGCAGACAAGATTGAAACCTAGGGATTTTTGCGGTGTATCTCTCATAGTCTAGTCTATTGGAGTAGTACTTACAGGAATCAAGTATGCTTGTCCACTTGCATGTAGTAAATATTTGTAGTGTGTACACGTTGATAGTGACCTGATAATGAGCTGTACTTCTTGGGAGAATAACACAGGGTGGACTTAATAAGGGATCTTGACTAACAGAAAAAGGAAATTGTGTTAATAGAAGAGGTTTGTTTTCAAAACAATTGGGATAAATCAAATACAGACCCTCAATAGTATGGCAATGAGAGCTTTTGTGGATTAATAGAAAAAAATATTTTGCTATTAACAGGTAGAATAGGGGTAGCGATAAAAAAAATGCATCAAAAATATCACAACTACTGAGTTATCAAAGCTTTTCTATAAATATATCAGTCCTTGCCTTTCACAGCTAAGGGAAGTCACATAACTTGGGTGTGGGCTTAGATGGTGACAAGAGCTTTATTAGAAGGCAGTGGAACTCAGTACAAAGGCATGTACTCAGTTGAAATTATTATTTGTAACCTACAATATTATCTCTGAATTTTTTTCTGAATATTTCTGAGACTACATCTCTTATTGTGATTTTAATTTACAGATTTATTTGAAAAATCTGAATCTCTAATGTAATAAAGTAATACTGCATAAGCAAGAAGAAAATCCTCTAGTCTTGTGCTGCACTGCAATTTTCTTCTGAATGTGGCAAAGAGCTTTCTGACATCTTCATATTGTTCCAGCAAAGATAAACTGAGGTGGTTCCAAACCCTGGTTTTATTAGCTGCAGTTGTTATAAATTTTTAAAGGGTAGCACGTTCCTCAGTTGGCAGAGTAACAGTTTGGGAAAGATTTGTTGCAGATTAGATAAGAGCACATTTGTTTTATCACTAACGGTTTGAAGATTAAGTAATTTAAGGAGTCTTCTCATGAGCAAACCAATTTGAAAACTGAGCTAATCTTAAATTCTTTTCCTCCAGTTCTGCAAGTTCCATTAGCGACAAATTGCAATAGTCTTTTTTTAAATGATTGTTCTATGCGAAATTATGAATTTTAGGAGCTCAAGAAAATGAGAAATGAAACCCTTCCACTACATGAAACCCATACTGCTCTTTAAATCAGATGCAGTCAGAAAGTAAAATCTGAACAAACTGAGGAGAAAAACAAGTAGAAAGAATGGCCTGGGATGGAATACAGCGAAATCACAGTGGAGGGCTTCCCTCCTTTTTGGAGCAGTTTTGTGCCCAGAACAACTACATTAAGAGATGTTATTCTCAACCTGTTGTTTCCTAGAGAGAATTTTTACATCCCAGCTGGATAGATTTCTTTCTGAAAATAGGACGATAGGTGAGTGTGGTAGGTCTGTCTCTCTCTTAAAGGCTGGTATGGATACAGCTTCATGGGATTCCGGAACACACCACAAAAATTGTGACGTTACTATAGAAGGCCCACCTGGCTGGGCTCTGAGATGAACTACAGGGCTGTTCCTCCTTCACTGTACTTCTCCAGGAGCAAGTGTGGAGGTGTTGAAGGGCCTTCTGTATGCATTGCCATTGTTCATGAATTTGCATTAAACATATATACAACTGCCAGAACAAAAGTTATTTTCCTCCGCAGCTGGCCACCTTGATACTTTGTGCTCAGATCTCTGGAAACAACAGCTCTCGTGGCTCTAGCTTAGAAGCTTTGAAACACTACAAATGATGTCTTGAAAGCAGAGGAAAGAATTTTTTCATGATGATTGTGTTCATCTATTGTGCTTAAGAAAAGACCATGATGACTGTGTTCGTGTACTGTGCATAAGAAAAGAATAAGAGTTTTCAGGAAAACTATAATATAAAATGTCTTAGGACTTGCCTGAACTTCAGCAGAGAAATGTTGACAATTTTTGATTTGGTGAGCCTCAGAGGTTCTTGAGATAGACACAGACGTGCCACTTTGGCCCCAAATGCACACAGGATCTATACTACAGTGAAGTAATGGGACTTCTGGGGAGTCTAGTTGTGTCTCTGACATCAGGAGAAGTTCTCTCTTCTTTCAGTTCTGCAAACAGCAGATGTGTTCCCTGTGCTGCTATAAGGTTTTAGAACACACAGACTGCAGCTTGCAGTAGGGGTAGTAGCAAGAAACTAAGAGTACCTTTTAATCTCTGTCTGTTTTAACCTGATATTCATGCAAAGAAAAATCCTCCATCAAGGAACCTGTTATACCTGCATATACAATGTGGCGTCTCTCAGCATGGACAGTCTGATCTGTCTGGATTTACAGACTTTGTACCTAACCCTAACCTACAAGGGGCTCTCAAGTTTCCAGTTCCCCTTCCTTTACAGGATATTCACCAAATAAATTAGTTTATGGTAATGCTAGAGAAAGGCTTCCATGTTTAAGGCTCAATTTTCCTCTTAAATATGCAGGCCTGAATTTGAGTGATGCAGGAATTTCAGCTTTGGAGGAGCCCCTGGGGCTTTCTCTGTTCTTTCTGACTTTCATGTATGTATCTAGGATTAGGTCACACATCTCCAGTGCAGCTTGAAGGGTATGTAATGGATGCTGACTGCTATCTTTTGAATGTTAAGATCAGTGACCATGTAACTCTGCGTGGGGGAAGTTAGAACAGTATCAAATTTTGCAGGCTCCCAAGGGCTTTGCAGAGTGGCTATCTTTTCAATGATGTCTGTAGTGCAAAAAAAACCCTGAAACCCTCAACAACTATTAAAAGCATGCATTTATATTCAAATATTCTTTTTCCCCTTTGCTTGTTACTGACCTTTTAGTTAAGATCAGTCAAACACCAATGCAATATCCGAACAATACAGTATCTATTTCTTTCAGCCTAATACGAGATGTGACCACTCTCACTGCGCAGCACGCTGCACTGCCAGCAGGGTGAACTCAGTGTAACGGGTCCTTTCCTATTCGAACTACTGTGATTCTATAATTTCAAAAAAATTGAAATGTTTGACCTGATACCAACAGACTACTGTCATTCCTAGAAATCTCTGTGTCTGGGGCTTGTGTCTGGCATGTTATATAGTTTGGAAGACACTGTAATTTCACCGCACATATTAAATTTCAACACATGATTATTGCCTACAACAATAAATATTTGAATTCATGTTGTGTGATTCAAACCAAGCCTAATAAATATGCAGTAGTGTCATATATATGGACAGCCAGAATGCCCCTTCAGAATGCTCTCTGACCCCTATAAATATTACTGTGTTTTTATCGCCTCTTTCTGATAGTTATTCGCCAGGTGGAGTATAGCACCCAAATTGAGATACCCTGAATTTTTCACTTGCAATTTACACTGGGTCTGCAGGCCCTCAGGCACACACCTGACATGCAGATGATACATCTGACTCATCCGAAAAGGGAGGAGCCTAGATTTCAGTTGTCTAGCACCTGTAACTAGAGCTATTTCTTCCACAGCCTGAGTTCTGTTGAAGCCATAGACCCTCACTGCAAAGGACCTTTTGAGCATCCACGTTGCTAGCGTAAGACGCGTGCGTGTGGAAAAGCAGCACAGCTTGCGTGGAAATCACTGTTTTGTTTCCCTCAAAGTCCTAAGAGTATGCATACACCAATACTGCTGTGATTCTCTCATACCTTAAATCACCAAGACTAATTTACCATGTATATTAGACTTGGGACACCACAGCATTGTTGTCCACGTGATATTCTAGATCATCCAGAATTCTCTTATGAATTAGCCTTGTCTTCCCACGCAGGCTTGTCTCTATCTCTAGGCAGCAGAAGCAAGTAGTTAACAATCAGTAAATTGTAGAGTTGCTTCTGGAAGGTTTTCTATATCTATGCTTATCACGGAAGAGTAAGATCTGACTCCTATCTATGGGCAGTTGTTGCCTCAGCCTCTCAACCCCTCTGCGTCAATCGTAGCATTTGACAGGGCTTCCAGCTGCTGGAATGGCTGTGAGAATTGAGTTCAGCAGGCTTTAGTGTAAGGGAAAAGGTGGGTCTGCACTTGATGAAGACTGGAAATCATATTTGTTGGCACACCTACGCCCTGAAAGTCCTCTGGGAGTTGTCTGTGGCCTTTAGATTGCGTCTTTCTGCTGCTCCTGCTCTATTTCTGTCTTCTCTGCTTTCGTTTCTCCCTGCTTCTTCCAAAAAAGCTGATGTGAATCTTCCTTTTATAACATCACATCCCCTTTGCTAAGTGACAGTTGTCGCTGACTTCAAGTTCCTTGTCAGGTAATTCATCGCTTGATACCTGCTCACCTAAGCATCTCTTAATGTGATAAATTTCTTTGAGGGTGGCATCACAGCCTGTATGGGATTTAAAGGAAGGAGCACAGATTGTAGGATAGCATTTTGGGAGAGGCACTGGGAAAGCAGAGTGTATAAATATGCCAAGTGTAACTGCAGAAACTGTGTGCAACAGCAGCACATAAGCAGTGGTCATGGAACCACTGGCATCTTTGAGGTCACATTAAGTGCTTTGCAGCCGGACTGCAGACCCATGTTGAAGATAAATCTGCGAATTTATCACTGGTATGTGAATATGTGGCTGATCTAAGGACAAAGTTTGAGAGCTGGTAGCTGAAGGTTGCCAAGTTTAGAAATCAGCCTGTTAAGGTCAGAGTGCCTTAAAGGGGAGGGTAGAAGATGTGCAGTCAGGAACTCCCTGAAAGGAGGAAAATACACTTGAACCTCAGTGACTGAAGAGACATCCATAGAAGAAGCCCAAAGTTACAAGTGAGTGTCTGGATGCTGTCTTGCTCCTGTGCTGCTTTGGCCACCTTTCCCCTTTGTCTCCCCTCACAATCAAATTAAATTGCTGCAAGTAAGGACGCTAGGCTAAAAGTTTGGAAATTAAAAAGATAAAATTCTGGAAAGTGGAGCACAAGGAAAACATCAGACAAGGCTTGGAGAAGGGTGTGAGAAGTAAGAGTGTACTCAGAGTTAAACATGGACTTCGATGAATTGCAGAGGACTCAGCAACTTAGTTGATCAAACATATCAAACGTGTCAAACAGTGTGCCATCAGTGAATTTCAATTAAATGTTCAGCTTTTCAATTTGTTGTTTAGATTAATGCATGAGATCATATGCAATAAATCACAACTTATTATGCGTGTTTATTAATAGCTTTATATTTAGGCAGTGAGGATCAATAATGTTAACACATGTATATAATTAGAATGTAATAAATCAGGCAGCTTGTTTTATTGGTTTTGCTGGGTAAATGAGTATTCCAGGCTATTTTGCAACCTCACCTCCTCCTCTGCACAGGATTTTGAGGACTAATATTGATTGACTTTATTTGGAATGAATACAGAATTGTAATATCCACTGGTGCTCAAATGAAACCCCAGTTCTGTACACTCAAGCAAGTATTTTATTGTAGTTAGTGGGAAGGGGTGCTGGGAAGGGGGGTTTTGTGTTCTAATCTGGTGCCTACTGGTGTGTACCTGCTGGCGTGGCATGGCATCACTGTGAAATGATGGAAACGCTTGCTATACTGCAGGTGGTAGCAGGAGAAAGAAGACTTTGCAGGATAGTATTATGTGATTTTGGTTTTATTTATGAAAATACTAATGTCCTATCAATAATGCAAACTGCACATCTGGTTTTCAGACATGGTTGAAGAGATCTGAGAGAAGATCAGCTCAGATGACCTTGGATCTTGTTGTAGCTTACTACATTTTTTGAAACTTACTTGATTTCCTTAAAAACAAAAATACAAGTAACTCGTTCTCACGAGCTACTTACGTTGTCTTTTCTGTATTCTCTAAAACTTAAAAGTGAGTTTGTCTATGGTACGATAGCACTCTAGTTATCATCAAAATGCTTCTAAAAACAGTACTCAGATGATAATTGCATTGAACAGACTATGACAGTTTTTAGTTACCATGATAATTACTGCAACCTTAATGCCTGTGGGACTTTGACATGATGCTCTTCAATTTTATGCTGTATAGAAGAAAGAGTTACAGGACAGCATACTCTACAATTTCTGGAATCTCGTCTTTGTTTAATTAAACGTCTAATATCTTTCCTTTAGTCTTAATGATAAAGTGTGGGTTTTTATGATTATTACTATAACTTCAATTAAAGCATTAAATCTGTTTGCTTTCAAGAAATAAAACAGTTGAGGAGAATTTTTTTTAATTATACTGCACTTATCCTCTGATGTTGGCTCTCTGACATGCTATGGCACTTTATTTAACATGCTTCATGCCTTCACAAGGTGGAATTTAGTTTAGATACTGAAGCAAACTATCCTATAAAATGCTATGTTGTAAATATAAACCTTTATAAACCTCTCGGGAGGGCCCTTCTTAAAGAAGAATTAAAATCTTCCATGATTCAGACCTATAAAATGAAAAGTAGCCCCTGCTCTGAGTATTAATTTGCACTGCAACCCCCTAAATCTTACCTTACGTTGACTTGACTCTTTGGAATTCATACTTAGCATAGCAAAAAATTGTTGCCTTTTAATGATGCTTTTATTACCAAAAAAAGTGCCTCCAAATAGAGACAAACTTAGACAAGCTAGTCTGTTTGTAACACACTGTATTAAATACAACACGTGCAGAGAGATTATATGATTAGTATCTTTAAATCGACACCTATTTTTCATTTTGCTGTGGCTTTGTTTGCTTACTTTTGTTTGCTTCCCCTGTCCCACAGAACCACCATATTTTACGGCTGAGCCCGAGAGCGTGATTTTGGCTGAAGTGGAGAAGGACGTGGACATCCTGTGCCAGGCGATGGGTGAGTGTGCAGAAGTGTTCGAACTTGGATGAGCGATATTCGTATATCCAGTGCTGAAGAAAGCCTCTTATATAAACTTTTAATGTTTTGAGGCCTCTGCATTACTGCTAATTATCACAGGATAATTAGGGATAGGGATAAGGGAGAGGGATATAAGGAAAGGGGATGCCTTTGCCCTTGGAAAATTGTGCAGTCCTTGTAGTTTAGTTTAGGTGTAGTAATGCCGACACGTTTGTGTTTGTCTGTTGGGCAGGGCGACTCCTGCTCCCTTCCCTCTGGTAGCCTGCCTTTGCTTCATAGTTGTCGCTATATAACAGCCATTAGTGGCTTGATCCAGAAAATCAGCTGAGGTGAAAGTATGGTTGTGGAACCCATCCCGTCATTTGCAATGCAAACAGTCAATATTTTCAACAATTCAAATGTCCTTTTTTCTGAACATTATGGAACTTTTATACTGAATAGAAATGTCAGTAACTCTGACATTTAAGCGCAGTTAAGAATTCTGCAGGAGGACTACTACAGGCAATTTTTAATTGGCCGGTGTTTTAATAACATAAAAGGCTTCAAATGTCTAGAATTCCACCTAAGCGGTTTTCAAGATTTAGTTCCAGAGAAACAGAAGCACCACCTACTTTAGCACTCTAGTAAGGTAGGAGGCATTGTAGTCTTGCGGTTAGAGCAGGTTTGTCTCTGTCACCGAACTGCGACATGGCTTTGGCAAGCAGCTGAACTTTTTGTCGTCTCACTTTCCCTGATGCTGACTTTAACAAGTAATACACATCAAAATGCCATGAGATCCTTAGGTAAAAAATACACAACCTTGATTAAAAAAACCACCCAAACCTAACTAACACTTTGTTTGGGTGGGTTCTTCCTCCAGATCAGAGCCAATAAAGATACTCTTTATTGCGTGATTATATTATTTCCACTATGATTTAAGCATTTTTTATGCTTTATGTAGGAAAGAGGCACCACTGCTTTTCTAGAGGGAAGCTTTGCAAATACGATAGTGCGATAAGCAAGCATGTGTGTAAGGGTGCTCCAGTTGATTTAGAATTCAGAAGCCCTTGATGAGGTCTCTTACCAAAAGGCTTTTACAGAAATGAAGCTATCAGGTTATAAAAGACAAGGTCTTGTCGCTAATTAATAGCTTTTTAAACAAAACACAGCAGGACCTGCTGTCAGTGGAGTTCCCCGGAAATCTATGCTGGAACCTGTGCTGTTCAACATACTCATCAATGCCCTGGCAAAGAGGGTGAATAGCAAGATGATAATATTTGCTGATTATATAAAATTATTCAAGATACTCAACATTAAAACTGACTGCAAAAGTTGCAGAAGGTTCTGATGATTTGAATTGACTGGACAATAAACTGGCAGATGAAATTATTGACAGAGATGAAACTACTTTCTACTATGCAGAAAAGTTATGTCTTCTGAAAACATCAGTTCAGTGCCAAGCTGTGGTTTGAAATGTTAGGTACTGGGAAGAAAGGAATAGAGAAAAGATAAGAGAATGTCACTGTATGAATCCATGGGGCAGCACCCCCATCTCAAATACTTCACACAATTCTAATCACTCTATTGGAGAGAGGGATGTAGAAAAACTAGAAAAGATACAAAACCATAGGAATGGTATAATTAGAGGACTACCATGGGTTTTGAATAATGAAAAATAAAATTGACTGGAACACTTTGCGAAAGAGATGACTGAGGGGCGGGTGCCATATAGGAAGGTGAGTAGGAGAAGATGATTCCATATTGCTTCATGCAAGAAGTAGAGGAAGCACCCAGCTAAATTTTCAGGTAGGAGATGTGTGATAAAGGAAAGTGTACTTTTTCAGAAAACATAAACTGTGGAGGTCATTGGTCCAGACAGTAGTTAAGATCAGAAATAAAAATTATTTAGAAAAACAAAATTTATGGAAGAAAAATCCAGTAAGGACTATTAAACACAACTCTGTGTGTTCAACCTCTATCTCAGGAAATAGCTAAAGCACAGATTACTGGAGCTGAGAAGGTGGAAATAGCACTTTGTCCTTGGGCTGTTCTTGCTTTTTGTGCCTGAGCATCCAAGACAAGACAATTTTATAGGAAGGAAAAGTGACTAGACAGACATTTATTCTGGCCATGTGCCACCAACTTTATGTTTCAGCATATAGTATGGCAAACATATTGGCATTTTTTTATTGGGGAAGATTTTTCAAGTAGCAGAATTAAAACTATGTGTTGTATTATTAGAGAAATTGAGTTAAAAAAACATTCTGAGATTTTTTTTTTTAAAAAAAATGTTTTGATCCTACACCACTATTTGACGAATCTCTGGACTATCTCACTGTCACTGAAAACACCTATCTGCTGGCTCAAATGTTTTTCATGTATTACCAAAAAAAAACCCCAAAACCCAAACCCAAACAACCTCCCCGCCCCCCAAAAAGAACAAAACCAAAAACCCCTGAAGACCTGGAGGAATCAGGGGAAGAAGAGGTTGACTTCTAACTCATCCTTCTACCCTAACTCTTCCTTTGAGCAGTTTAGCTCCCCAGGGGATTAATAGGGCACTCATAACCATTCTCAGTAGATGAGGTCTTATTGGAGAGCTGGGAACCCTTACTAGAGAAAATAATTTATTTCTGCTGAACATTTCTAGTGCGCATCTGATTTGCTGCTGAACGTGGTGCAGGAGCATGGAAATCTGTCTTCACGTGGATTATTTTGCTGAGTATCTGTAACAGACTTGTAAGGGGCAGATACTAGTATTAAACATAAAGGAATTTCGATCCATTATTACACATACCTGGCAGTTGCCAGCATTTAAAAAGAGGGTAAATGAAGGTTGCTGTCTCCCTGCTCCTAGCTAGGAGCTAGAATAAAGCACTAGGGGAACTGCAAAGCTGCCCTGGACCTTTGCTACAAACAGGAAGACAGACTGTATTTCCCCCAGCCCCATCGAGGTCTGTGCACAAAGCCCATTTGCCAAGTCTTGGTGCACTTTGGATGTGTGAGAGACAGATTAATTTCACAGAATAAACAGAGATTAACTGTATATAAAACTGCAACTTGCACAGACTGGCTTTATACTTCCCTGTAATGGAGTTCTGGTGTACCAGACTGCGCAGCAACCATGCTCTGCTGTAGATATCTTTCAGCAGTTGCTGATGCTGCCTGCATTTTCAATGGGTTTCCTTTAAATGCTTTTTCTTATTTGCTTATAGAAAGTTTGCAGCTGCAGGCAGCGGTGGTTGTGTCTAGGGAGTGCAGTTAATTGGACTTTAGTTCTACCTGTTTAGACAAGTAGATGGAAAGATGCTTTTGGGATTCCCCAGTAGCCCACTGGGATCTAGAGAAGACTATAGAAAATAAATAACAAAAACGACACGGTGAATATTTCGACTCTTTTATCCAGGTTCTTAAGTAAGTTAAATTTGGCAAAGAGTCAAGCATCTGGTTCACAGATGGGGAAACTGAGCCCCAGATTGCATAAATTATTTGCCCAAGGTTACAGAGAAAGTGGCGAAGCCAGAACCAGAGTCTCCGTTTCCTGCCTTCCCTTCTCCTCCATAACAGTAGATTAATTTGTCTGTGAAAAATGAGTAGTGCTGCATACCTGCTGAGAAATAAGCTTGTTTTATTTATTATTGCTAGGCTTTTAGGCCACTCTGTAATCTCTCAAGCAGTAAGGTAGGCCTGATACTGCTTGGAAAAGTATAGTCCAAAAGGTCTTTAAAGTGTTTTCTTCTGTTCCTAATTTTTTCACCAGAAGTGTTTGGAGGGGAGAAGGAGCAAAATTCCTTTGGGGGTGGGGAGAGGAAAGCTGTGGGGTAGGAGAGGGGGAGAAGAAAGGAAGCTGGTTTTAACAGCTTTTATAGCCAAAAAGGTAGCAAAATGATAAAAGAAAATGTGTACAACTTGGAAGACAAATCTCTCTGGGAAGATCACTAAAGCCCAAATGAATGCTGCTGACAGGCATCAGAGTGCTTAGATAAGATCCTATTATTCAGACTCATAACTTTGAGTAGAGGAAGATATCCGTAACCGAAATGTAGAAAAATAGAGATGGTAATATTCAGTTTGTCAGCTGAGGTGGTGATAGGAAGGTGTACCTCACAGTGATTATAGGATTAGAAGGTTTGCTAATACTGTTAGTAGAATGGGATTTATGGAATGACACCAGTGTTAAAGGTTTGAGTGTGCTGAATGCAGGATTTCATTATTTCCTAGGTGCCTATCAAGTCTAATGTGTGGGAAAATGGAGTTGCTATTATTTAAACTTGAAATCATTTCCAGGCTTCTCGGCATCAGGAGAACTATTCCATTTTGCATCATCTGTTTCTTCATTACTCAGTGATAATTTGTATTTGCCCAGGAGGATTTTCAAGAGTTGAGTAACACTCTCACTGAGAATTCTGAACACTGAAATTTACGCTAATTCTGTATATGGGCTGTTGTATGAAATTTAAATTATGCCTATTGCAAGCTACCACACTATGTCTATTCTCTATCAGACAATGCACTCTACATAGTGGATTTCTTCCTGCGATGATTACCTTCTAGATTATGAGTCCATTTTATTTTATCAGCAGAACAAAAGCATCAGAGGTGATTGTAGTAAATGATACATGTTTATAAAAAGTAACAGCAGCAATTGAATGTTGTTTTTCAGTCGTTCCATACATTGTTTGTACATTCTTTCCGGGAGTTAATATAGCTTTTGTCTGTATAAAGAGAGTAAGTACACTGAGAGAAGGTATGAATGGAAGTATAATAAAATTGTATTTAACTTCGAGATTTTTAAAATGATAATCATGTTAATATGGATCCTTCCCGTAGCGCTTTCGCTCTAAGAACCTTAAGTCATTGCCAACATTGCAGTGGAATTCATTGTCTGCAGATGCTCAATTCATCAGTGACACCCCATCCTTAATGCTTCCGTCATACCCCGCTTTTCTCTATTTCAGCAAATTTCCCTCACCCGTGAGTTTAAGTCCACAGTTCCTTACCTTATTAGAAGAGAATGTGAAGCTCGGAGGTTTAAGTGATACGTGTTCAAAATAGCTACCGATTATGAAAATGCCATGTTTGGGGCCGAGATAACTTAAATCAGCTTGATACCCTTGTGATCCTGTGATTATCCAATCACAGAATGTCTGCTTCGCTCCAGGTCCCTGCATAGGGCCCTTCCGTATTTGATCAGTGAGGGATTTCTGGGATAAGAAGATAAAAGATTGTCTGATATGAGGAGCAGGATGGGAACGTCTGTGTATGACTCTTCTAGGCCCCTGACATCTCTCGAAGAAAAAAGAATCCTACACTATTTGTATATACTAAATTCACAGCCACTTCATCCCAGCTGACTGGGATATAACTGCAGCAAAAATATATGTGAAATAACTGTGTCAGGGTTTGTAGAACACGCGCATGAATGAAAACAGGAATAAACGGGACTGTAAGTTATATCTGGGGCAGGATTTTTGTTTCTCCTAATGTCTGCATTTTTCAAATAACAGGTGAAGCTTGAGAATAAATAAAAATAATAATAATTTAAAGCTTTCCCATTGTTGGCAACATGCTGTTTGTATATCAGCTCAAACTAAGCTGCCAAATTAGCACTCAAATACAGTCATGTGAGCACTTTATTTTTTTGTGTGTGTAATTTGCCATTTCCTTTTTATTTTGACATCTTAGCTACAGTAGCACAGAGGAATCTTATTTGGGATGGAACAGTCTCACAGACTTGCTGCATTGCCACACTGCTCTTGTTTAAGCAGCATGATTCTAGCTTTCAATGTGAAATTGCTGTAAATCTTATTTTGTAGTAGCATGAAATATGATTGGATGAAGAAAGTAATTTGATAACATGTTTTCTCAACATTTCCCCTTTCACTGTTTGCTCGCTTTATTCCCACGTGTTCTGCAGTGTATTATTACCATTGATAATGTAAGATGCAGCCTCCATTTATCAAAAGCAGCTTGTAAAAATATAAATAATTGGTGTGGAAGGATGGGAAACCAGGGATATGACCATGATAGTGCCATGTATTTTGACTACCTAAAATGTGTTGTGTGAAGACTAATGGCAATTTTTTTTTTTTTTTAAATGTATTAGGTGTTCCTATTCCCACTCTGGTCTGGTATAAGGACTCTGTTCCCCTCAGCAAGCTGGAAAACCCCCGCTACAAAGTACTGCTGAGTGGTGGGCTCCGGATCCACGCGCTGCGTCCTCAGGATGCTGGAATCTTCCAGTGTTTTGCTAATAATAAAGCCGGGGAGATACAGACGTACACCTACCTGGATGTGACTAGTGAGTAAGGAGCTGCAATAGAGATCAATGAAGTTGTCTTGTCATTTCTATAGGTGACCCTACATCCATCAGATTTCTCCACCGCTCTGTGCTTGTTTAGTTCGACTCGCAGAACCTTGATTTTCATCAAGTGTAGGTGCCCTAGCTGTGAGGTACCCCAGAATGCCCTCTGTGGCCTGAATGCAATCTGCTGAAGCCTGTAGAAAAACTTTGCATGACGTTAGGGGCTTGAGGTGAACTCTCCTATTTTATGCTACAAAAGGAGAACTTAGTGAAAAGGGGAGGAGGTTGATTATTATTCTCTTATTACCCTACCCTTAATTGGTTTAGTGTGGACTTGGTAGTATTAGGTTAATGGTTGGACTGGATGATCTTAAAGGTCTTTTCCAACCTAAACGATTCTATGATTCTATTCTATTGTGTAATGCTTTTGTCTTGCCTTTATACTTAAACAATTTAGTTCTACTCTAATGTAATTTGGTTCTGAATTCAAGCTACTGCTTCATGATTTTGCATGGTATCGTTTTATCTGCCTTTTGTCTGCAACTACATTTAGCAGGGGAAAGAAAGAAAGTTCAAGTTAAAGGTCTTTTTTTTTTCTTTTTCTTTTTTTCCTTTTAGCCAAAAAGTCTGATTAAATGGTTTTGTTAATGAAGTACACTTTTCTCTATGGAAGAATTGCAAATCCTAGTAGTCTCTTTTAAAAGCAATTATTAACAGGCATATCTGTAATACTTTGCTTCAGGAAGCTAATTGTTAGCCCAAGAGCAGTTTACACATACTGACCAGAATTCCTACTGGCTTCAGAAAATACATCAGCCCCAGTTCAATATATATCTAGGAAACTGCAGAAAAAAATGTAATAAAATGCAACTGGGGAAAATAAGAAAGAAACTTGGAAAATGTCTTGGATGAGACTCAGGTTCTAAATTCTTTTGGCTGACATTTAAGTTTCAAAGTTAATGCCTTTCTCAAGTTGCTTTTCATCTTGAAGAACCCTGTTATGAAGATGAAACAAAATAGTTTTGTTTATCTAAATTTCTCAACTTTCCCCCAAACACTCATTTTGAGCTTTATCTTCCTTCATCTGTAAGCCATCTTACTTGTACATGTACAAGCACTGATAGATTTTTATTTTCCATGTAGGTAATAAACTGAATTAGGCAATTCCTAGGAGATGAATAATGAAAGGTTACAGTCACTGCTGAAAGGTTTTCGTGTACTATTGTCATGTCCTTCTCCATGATGGGCTCTATAAAAGTGGATGTAAAGTAGTCCATGATAATAGCTAAAGGATCTTTCTGACAGCCAATCCATTGAGTTTTTTTAAATTTTTGATTCTAGACATGAAACCAGCATTTATACAGCCTCCAGAGGATACCACTGTTACAGAGGGAATGACGGCAGTGCTAACCTGTGAAGTTTCAGGGGCTCCAAAACCTGCCATCTCATGGAAGAAAGGTAGCCAGTTATTAAGTAGTTGTGGAAAAGCTGTAATCCATGTTTTCTTAACCATTGTTGTTACTGGGATTCTGTAGATCCATTTAGTGCATATTTTGTTCATTTTTCTGGTTCTGCGAGCAGAGGGTTTGTTGGGGGGCTGTTGTGAGCCAGTGGCCTGGATAGGCTGTAATAGTCATCTGGGAGAACTAGGATTGCAGCGCTTACCCTGTGCAGTCTACGTGACACTAATCATGCTGGTTTTCCCTTCTGTGTTTCAGGAAACCAGATCTTAGCCAGTGGCTCAGTTCAGATTCCTCGGTTCATTCTTCTTGAATCTGGAGGGCTCCAGATAACACCCGTTTTCCTTCAGGATGCCGGCAATTATACTTGCTGTGCAGTCAACTCTGAAGGAGCTCTGAATGCTTTTGTGATGCTGACAGTGTGGAGTAAGGATAACGCTTTGTTTAAAGTCTAACTTTAATCAAGTATTAATCAGTTTTTGTTGTATGCTCAGGAAATTTTCATAAGTAATTATGCTTTTCCAGTTAATAGAGATACTTGTATGATTTAATAGGAATAATGTATCTATTTTAGGAAACCTATTGCAAATATCCTTTTTGATTGTAAAATTATGCATATAAACTTTTATATTTTGTGAAAGGAATTGTATTTAAATAGAGCTTCAATCACAATTACAGTTTTACTCAGGTTTTGCCTTGGAGAATCTTGCATTGCAAATCAGACCTTTTAACTTGTAGATGTGGCTGGCTGCAGTTAGTCTCTTCCTCCAGGAGTCCGCAGGCAGTATAGACTGGCCCATGCTGTGCCTAAGGCTGTGGCCACAGTTACAGTGGATGTGATCTTCCTCATACCTTTGTATTTCTTTGTGGCCCTGGGCACTGTTAGAAGCCAAACCAAAGTACAGCAGACTTCAGCTACTCTCTCGTGCTGCAGATTGGCACGGCACAGGGCAACCCATGAAATGATTTTGTCCTTTACCATTTGCCCTTGATCTCTATTTTTTTTTATTTCCTCTGTTGGGGCAGAGAGTCTGATCCAACAGGTTCAGCTGTGTTACTCCTAGATGAGTTAAATTTAAGTGTAATGTGTTTTTTGCTACTAAAGGTAGGAAACCTGAGGTGGGACTAAAAATAATTAACAACAATGAAGATGGTGATAAATACAGAAGTGTTGTGGCCCTCTCCTTTCCCGTGCTTGAAGTACTGATTATGCTGCTGATGTGTGGTGCATATATGACATTCGTTAATCCCCAAACTGTGCAAGTTAAATCAGCAACACTTTGCCTTTTCCACATGGGAATACCTGAAAACAATACTGGCAGTAACTGTAATGTACTTGTGTCATATGGCCATCATATTTATCTTACTGACAATGTAAAGTTAGTATACATATCAGGATGTTTTAAACTGAGTGATATCCAGGTGTATGGATGAAGTAAAGGAGATCCTCCCTATTAATTCTCAAAGGCACGGTTCTTATATGTATTAAAGATAGTTCCTGTTCATTGTACTGCACTGGAGGGGGAAAAGAAAAGTGAATATAACCTAATATTTGTGTAGCAACAACACCAGTATAAAGCTAGAAGACATACATAGGTACATCAAGAATAACGCTAAAAAGTCCATGCTATTAGTTAACTCTTGATTTTGCTGATGATTCATTCGTGTGCGTGTATGCGATATCTCAGTAGACGCTGATTATCTCTGTAGGGATTTGGGACTGATTAACATTATCCACATATCTTCTATACTCATCCTAGTTGTCTACCTGCTTCAGCTGATGCTATCTGCTGCTGCTACTGTGTGTTAAGCATAATCGAGATCTTTCACACCAGATCTGGTTGCTGTAGTTACAGCAATTATTGTGTTCTGGGTCTCCAGGAGGTGCTTGAATAAAGATGTTTTGAAGCATTTCAGTAAACAGCATATCTTTCTTATATGGAAAATTCAGACTACCAGGAACTCCTCCTTCTTTAACCTCTTTCCTGGATTTGACGAGATTGTAGGATGCCATTTAAGTTTTTCTCTTTCTGGATATTTTTCTAGTGTATTCTTCTTTGCACAGATTTTCCTTGGTTTTGTTTTCCCTGCTCCAAACAGTATGACTTGTTTCCTGACTAAATGTATGTTTGGATCCATTTGTAATGCATTACAAACATACTTGCTACCTTATGACTTCAGGGAGTTGCCATAGATGCTTACCGCAAGACAAGAGAGAGTTAGTACAGCTTTAGCGCTCTTCCTACTCGTGTCGCTGCTGACTTGGACTCATGCCCTCTGCTGCTTTTGCTTCTCTGCACCCCACAGCGTACCACCTCTTCTGGACACAATGACATTAGAGGGAAGGGAGCCTTCACAGCAAAGACTTGGAATGGCCTGCTTGCTTTGAATGACAAATGTTCAGTTGCCTGCTCTCTGAGTGAATACCCAAGTCAAAATGCTGTAATTTCACCTGAACTATGGCTTGTGTTCCTTTCAGATCGCACTTTCATTGTTCACCCTCCTGAGGATAGCACTGTGATCAAAGGAACCACAGCCACTCTGCGATGTGAAGCAACTCATGATCCTAGAATTTCAATCAGGTTGGTGGTGTCCATTCTTGTTTGTGTGGTTTATCTAAGCTTAATTTTATAAGTTATATGAATAGCATTAGGTGAAAAGTTTCAGGACCCCAGATTTTAACACCAGACCCCTGATTACTGCATTATAAGGTGGTACGCTGTATCATTAATCACATAAATCCCATCTTCCATTTCAGCCTTATGCATTATTTACAATGAGCTATGTTCCACTTCATGACTTCAGTATAGCCTTCCATGATTTTACTGTCAAGGTTAATACGCTATCAATAAAACCAGCTTGTCAGAAGCTGATACTTAATGAGAGTAAAAGCCAAAGAGAAGGAATAGGATTTCAGAAGTGTTTACATTGGGGTGCCTGAAAGCAACACGAGAGATGCCCGTGTTCTTGGAAATAGCTCAATAACTAGGGGCCATATTCCGCTTTAACTGCATGAAGGAAAGCAGAATTTGTCTGAACTATTAAAATTTGCGCTAGAGCATTTAGAGGAAGCTCAGCGTTTTAAAATAAATTTACCATGAAAATTCATGTAGTCTGAAAGCAACACAAATGAAAGAAAATGCAAGGAACAGCTTGGAGGGTGCTAGAAGGGTGAACTGCAGAAAAAAACTTTGGAAAGAGAAATACAGGTGTAAACATTTCATGTAGAGATACTTAATTGTAAGACACATCTTTGACATGTTGTTATGTGTGTGTTATAACGGATAAGCTCTAGTAAACCTTGCCACAGCAGTTTAAGATGTTACTGATTATGGCAGTCTAAGGTTATTACAGTCTTAGCAGAGATGGACCAACACCTCAGCTGTTAACTTCAGAGCAGGATGTTCTAGTTTAAAATGCTGACGAAGGTGGACTTTAGAACTTGGACATGAGTACTTCACCTTTTCCATGTAAAATACATAGTACTGTTTATAAAATATGTAGTAACTTGGATGCAATTACATTTCTTGTTCTGATCACTGATCTAAAACTAAAATTCGTAAAAGACATTGTTTCTGAAAGTAAATGTAGGGGCCTGTCATTTTTAATGGACGATTACAAAAGTTGATATCTTATTGCACAGTTCAAATAAATCTGTTTCAAAGTTCTTGTGAGTAATTATTAACCGAAGCATTGTAATACTCAGGTACGTTTGGAAGAAGGACAGTGTTGTAATAAATCCATCCAGCAGTTCCAGGATCACGGTAGAGAAAGACGGAACCCTCCTCATCAGCCAGACATGGTCAGGTGACATTGGAGACTACACCTGTGAGGTCATTTCTTTTGGAGGAAATGACTCCAGAATGGCTCGACTAGAAGTGATGTGAGTATTCCATCTTAAATATACACTATACTTGGTTTCAGATACCCTTGGGTATTTTTCTAGCATTTCATTCTAGGAGATCTGGGAAATGTGTAAGTTTGGTTTCTGGTGTGGGTTTCTTTAGGGGAAATTAAGCCTGGCTCATTTCTGATTAAATTGCCTTGAAATGCGTCCTCCCTTTTGCATGCTGCCTTGCTGCTTGGACTTCCAAGTACCTGGAGCCTTGGAAATTACTTCCAAGCAACTGCATCTCTCTGAATCCCCATGTGTACCTGCCCGTCTGGTTGGGTGATTGAGCTGAAGGGATAACAATTAAGAGGTTACAGTCCGCCTGAAGTCAGCAACAAGCGGACTGCTGCTGGGGAATCTAATTGGACATGTCCTGTTCAGCATCGTTATCAGTGATCTGAAGGAGGTGTTGGAGTGCATGCTCATCAAGTTTGTAGGTGGCACAAAATGAATGGGGGACAGCTGAGATACACTGGAGGGCAGGACCGCCATTCAGAGGGACCTAGATAGGCGGAGAAATGGGCCAACAGGAACGTCACGAAATTCAGCAAGGACAAATGCAGCATCTGCATCTGGGGAGGAATAACCTTTTGCAGTAACACAGTTTGGGCACTGACTGGCTGGTGGCAGTTCTGCTGGAAAGAACTTGGGGATCTTGGTAGACAGCAGCTGAACGTGAGCCAGCTGTGTGCCCTGGCAACAAGAAAGGCAGACAGCATTCTGGGCTGTGTTAACACGAGCATAGTAGATTGATGGACATGATTACCCCCTTTTATTTGACACTTATAAGCCTACATCTAGAATACTGTCTCCAGTTTTCAGGACCAGACTGGATAAACTGGTCTGATCTCATGGCTGACCCTGCTTTGAGCAGAAGGTTGGACAAGAGACGACCTGAGGTCCCTTCCAAGCTGAATCCTTCTGTCATCCCATGCTGTAGGGCTTTTTCATAAAGTCCAGGTGCTGCACTGTGATGCCAAGGTTATAAGAAAATGTTTTCCTACTTTTAGTATTTTCTCTCTGTTAAACATATATCAGAATAGCTGGTCCCTGGACAGGCATTGCTTACTCTTGTATTCTCTTTATGCACAGTTTTTCAGGGAAAAAAAATATTTTTGTATATGCCGTTCTTTATTCCTAAGGATCTTCAAAAATAAAAACAAGAAAACGTTTAAAGTGCAGTTCAGTTCTGAAAAAGGATTATAAAAATGTCATTATGGGGTGCCATATTTTCTATTTCTGTCATTCCACTGGGGTGAAGTGCACTTCTATTTTATGTTTATCACTAAAAGCAACAACTGTGGTTTTGGTACATGTGTGGAGCAGATCAAATGAATAAGAAAGGTAATGTTTTATGTAGACTTTATTTATTTATTTATTTGAGTAGTGCTGCATGCTTTAATTTAACTAAAATTGCGTCTGTTTCTGCTGGTCATGCCTGATCTCTCTGAGAAGATGGCAACTTCTGCTGTTGGCAGTGTAATGAGTTCACCTCTGAGATTTGCTATGCAGAGGGCTGTTTGATACAGCATTATTCTGACAGTGCCAAGGCTAGATCAGATGCCCATTTTCAGAGAGCGGTCATACATTCTTTCTCTAATTAAGCACTCCTCAGCTCTCCTCCCGGAGTGCATTTTGCTGCTGGTTTGAATCCAAGAGCAGAAGACAATTCAAAATATATTGCTACTGTATAACCATACTTGCTTTTCTCTGAGGCGGTTTTTGAATGGAGGGCAGAAAATTATGGAGTAAAGACTGAAAAGAATATTAAAATCTGGACTCTGAAGCAAAGTTATAAATGTGTGGTAAACACTTCAGCGTTCTTACCATTTCTTAATCCTAAACAGCAAAAGATGCCCTATGCAACACAGTACAGCACGGCAGATGTATTTACTTGCGGTTTCCCATTGACCAGTGAGGAACAAGTTTATACTCCCTAAAACTCAGGCTGGAAGTTAGCTGGGAGAGGTGCATCTTCTGTACGCTGCTGAGACTGCCTTTCTTGCACCCCAGCTTGTTCCAGTTGTGTTGGCTGGCTCTCCATGCACGGGGACTGGCTCTTTATCCTGTATCTCCACTTCCTCCGATGTGCTGTTGCTGATCACCTGTCACCTGTTTTTCCTGGAGGAATTAAAGAAATATATCAGACCCACTCTTTTCGAGGACTTCAGTAACTGATAAGTCACTCAATCATACCTTGAATTGTGAGGTTATTTCAAAGTAGCGCTGCAGGTAGTGCAATAATGCCAAAAAACATTGCATTCCTTTGCAGCTTTCATCATTATCGTTTGGCTTAGCAGCACAAATCTGTGAGAAATAGAGATACATGATACAACAGAAGTGAAATGAAGAAGAAAATATGTGGAAAGGAAATGTCTGAAGTAAAGCTTAAATTAAATTCTAGCTCATATACGAATGACAGATCTATAACGTTCCCTGTTCTCCCAGATAATTCTCTTGTGCAGAACATTAACAAACAGGGCATGTACATTCCCATCGATGAGCACTTACACTTCAGTGCCTTGAGTACCACTAATGTCAGACAAATGTTCAAAGGAGGCCTTTCAACAAATTACAGACTCGAGTAGTCTACCAACGGATAATATCCTAGCCTACCTAGCTTTATCTGACAACTCCAATCATCTCACCACCTTTTTTCCCCCAGGAACCAGCATGTCCCTCTTCTACCTCTAGGCATGTCAAGAGAAATTTCCAAAGGCACAGATAAGTTTGTTACTGATTTCTATTCAAACTGATTCAATTCAAAACCATTGACCTTCAGGGTGACCTTCAGTTATTTAATCTCTGGGTGGTCTGGGTTTCTAACCTGTGAAAAGAAGGAAAGAAAACTTTTTCTTCCTTTGTCTTCCCTTGTTGGAAGACAGACGGGGAAAAAGGTATTGTTTCTTGCTAGAAGAACATATGCTGATAGCACAGCGTGGTATACATTGCAGGATGGGTCATTTTTCTCAGCATGTCCATGAAGAAATAAAATATTTGAAAAGGAAAGCCAGAAAACTAATGACAAACTTGCTAAAGTGCAGCCAAAGGTTACTTTGCTCATCGATTTTGCACTGATGATACTTGGGCACAGAAACTAATTGCTAGTCAAGATACTCTATTCATTCATTTGTCTTCCCTCTAAATGTGTTTATTCTTCATGTACATCTCTTGATTTGATTTGCATGAGGTAAAACATTTGCGAGTGATGTTTCTCTTCTGGAGGAGAGAGATTTTAATTTTTTACTTGCTACTTCTTTCCTCCTAGCAGAGCTTCTCGACTGCAAATACAGAAACATTTGCAGGTCTTTTGATGATGAGCTTGTGCTTCTCTTGCATTCCTCCAAGTCACAGGATTTGATCCTGAAAATAATTGGATGTTATGAAACATCCCAGCTTCATTTAGCTTACTTTCATAGTCCTGTAAATACCATACTGAAATACATATAGAGGAAAAACTGCTTGTTCCTAAAGCTGCATAAGCTGAGTTATCACAATGTATCACTCACCTGATGGGAAACTGTGCTGATTCCAGCTCAAAGTATCCTGAGGGTTCTCAGTGTATATAAAATATGCAGAATTGACGCTATCTATGCCTGATGATACCTGCTGCTCAATATCAGCCTGTCTGCAGTCCATAGTAAAGAATCTCTTTGTTGTATGAATCTGACTGAAAAGTATGGTAATGCTGCATTGTTGGAAAATCAAAGCCCTGTACAAGCCTCTCTTATGTCACAACATATAGTTAAATCTTTTAGGCTCTTTCTCTATGCAAAAATATGGGGAGGACAATGTAATACAAAAATAGACAATTTATTCCTGGCAGCAAGTTCATCTTCTTTCAGTTCTCTTTCACCAGAGAAGGAACTATTATTGTTCTGTCTTCTTCAAAAGCAGGAGAGGGGAGCTAACCACTTATAATAAAACCCAGTGGGTTGCAAAGAATACACAGTATTGCCTTTGTCAATCATTTATACATGAATTTTGATACCCTTTTTACTAGAATATTTGTAATTGCTGCTTCTTCCAATTTCTTCCCAATATATCCCATTAAAAAATAGCTTGATTACTAAAAATAAAATCAGTAAGACCAATGCAGAGTAACAAATCAAAATGTCTCATTACAAGCTTATCTTTGTATGGATCCCATATCCCTCAGTTCCAATAGCCCATCTCTTTTCCTTTCTGCAGGGAGTGAAAACAGGAAGGATGTAAAACTTGAAAATATATTATTTCTTCCTCACTAGAAAGCAAGCTTCTATTTATTTTTCCAAGCTCTCTATTGAGATGTCATCTAAGAAGTAAGGTTCACTGCTGAGTCTAAATGCACTTGATACTCAAAAGAGAAATACCACCTGGAAATACACTTGGAAATACAATTGTGCCCGTTCATCATTGAAGGTATATCAGAAATGTAGGTGTGTTTAGCAAAAAGAAAGCATAAAATTCAAAAACCTTTCCCAAGTCGTCTGTAGGTTTGAGCTTGTGGTGACCACCAAAATGAAATGGGAAATAAATCTGTGCACTCTGGGACTTGGCAAGCCTTTCATTTCAAAAAATCCACCTCATTATACACCTGCGAGAGACAAAAAGCCTCGAAACTAATGGATGCCTTGCAAGAATCTTTCCTGTGGTTAGAAATTGGAGAGGATTCTTTTTCAAGAGAAACTGGAAAGTCCTGAGCAACAGATGACACATTTCTCAATTTAAAGCATTACAAACTTTTATGAGCAAAGCCATCAGGGCTAAGTGCTTTGTTAGGCTTCCTGCCTCAATTTCTTACCATGTTATTGGGTCTAGCAGATGAACCACCTGCTCCTGAGTGAAGCTTGTATGGTGGACCTGGTTTAGGATATCATTTACGAAATAGGAGTGGGACAACAAGAAAACTTGTTTAATCTCCCTTGCCTTTTTAGTAATCCCCTCTTCAGTCACAGTCTCTCTAATTACCTGCTGTTAGACCGTTTTTCTCAGAAATCTCTCCAAACCGTGTCTGGTTTAGTTCCCTCAGCAAATAGTCTGCTTTTAGCTAATTTTATAAAACACTCTTATGTTTGCTGAGTGAATTTTTCAGCTGCCCTCTGGCAGTGATGAGCTGACTCAAAACATTAGGGTTTCTGTTTCGAACATGCATCATCTGCAACTAGCTAATATTTCTCTCCTGGATTGTCACAATGACTTCATGTTCTTTTCTTGCAAATCCACTATTTTAATTGCTTTGTCAGAGTCCCCTCAGGTCACCTTGGTGGCTATGCCATTAACCCTGGGCTTATCTATCTATTACAGATTTTAAAGTGTCCATATACATATTTTGCTATCATACAAAGTAAGTTATGGAAAACTTGCCTCCATGCAACTCTTCAGCATTAGAGGAGTGAGGTCTTAAGATATCCTATATCGAAAAACCTTCATATATTTCCTGTCTGGGATTCAGTGAATAAAAAAAGGAAAGATTATAATGCTGGAATTAAAATTCCAGCGTCCGATCAAGGGCTGTTCTGTGCCCTGGATGTTACTGTCCTAAACCTCATCCACTTTCTTGGTGTATCAGAAGTTGAGCAGTTCAAGTCTGAGGTCCTTCTCATCCTGAAGAAGAGCTGAAACTACCATTCCCTGCAATGATTTCTTGGATGTTAGCAGCAAGGAAAAGTAATTCTGTTAAAGGAAAAAAAGAAGCAATGATCTCTTTTGGGAACGTGAATATTCATGATGGTGGTACAGGTCTCATTTGTCGTCCCTTCCACACAGTATGTGGTAGCAAATGAGGAGGAGACAAAGTGTAAGTGCTTGCTAAGGTAGGAATTACTATTTATTAATCTCTGCTTTTGTATATTACAAAGAGAGAAGTACACTTCTGTGCTGAAATGTCTTTGTAGTTTTAAATATTTATTTCTGTCCAGGTGTGTTTCTTAGGCACTTGTTATGTGTGCCTTGAGGGATTTAAATCTGTAAGCACCATCTGTTGCTGTTTGGTGTGGACACATATGGCTCAAGAATATGATATTAGTGGAGATAGGTGTACTGTACGGCTGCTGCAGCTCACGCTACTCAATCTCTGTCTGAACAGAAAGTGCCCGTCTCCTTCATGCTGCTGACTGATTACCATTTTGTGTCAATCTAAGAGAATAATCAACTAAACCCAAATGCTAAGCAAACCCCCCCATGTTTAAATTCAGTTTGTGCCTTAAAACATGTCAAAAAAGGAATGTCCCCTCTCCTCCAAAAGTCTTCTGAGACTTGTACGGTAAGAAAAAGATACTGAGGTGTAAAGTCTTTCTTAGTCATGTAGCCTCTGTCCTCAAACGAGCTGTTAATTCAACCCTTCTAAACGTATGGGGAAACAAGTTTAACTAGTAAATGCACACCCTGGAAATATCTGTAATATATTCCAGGAGTGTTTGTTTATTTCCCAGAAAAGGAGTTACATGGGGATAAGTTTGCTGTGAGCTCCCCCTCAGCCATCCCTCCTACATTGCCTCCTGTGTGAGCGTCGTCTTCTGGAAGAAGCTGGAGCCACAGCCCCTCTCCGAGCTCTTCCCCACAGGGCCTGGTGATAAATGAAGTGGGGACTGGGACTTCCGTGAGCCATGTCACAACAGGACGTCTCGCTCTCTTTCCTTTGCCAGCTTAATCACAAAAACACTTTTCCAACCAGCTTGCTTAGGACATAATGATAAATTGTAGTGGAGTTTTAATGTTTATTATAATTTAATGTTTCATTCAAAATTAAGTAGCCCACTCCTGCAGTCCCTGGGTAAATGGCCATATCTTAAACCCCGCCTCCACACTTGTCCAATCACAGGCTTATTCTGCCATTTTGTCTTGCAGGCTGGCTGCCCTCCTACTTTGTTTCCAGGTCCCCCTCTTCCCTAAACTTGTTTATCGAAAATTTTGCAGTGTGCTCTGTTCAAAATCTGCTTCTGTTGGGCCCATACATACTCCTTCCTGTGCCCGATATCTCTTCTAGCCTAAAACTGACGGTGTCTTAGCCGTCTGTGCATCGGGGGTCTGGAGCTTGGCTGGTGCATGCCCAGACCTACATGAGAGCACAGTCAGCCTAAACTCCTCATAATCAAGGCATCTTGAGCGAGTGATTTAATGAAGTTCTGAATCACACCCTGAGGTGTCATTCCATGTTTACTACAGAAAGAGCCTGGGGTGACCGTGCTGCTAATTTGGTTAGGCATTTAAAGTCAAATGAGATGAGCCTTTGAGTCTCAGGTTTAGCCTTAGGAAGCATCAACCCATCGACCCTACAGAGGTGGGCAGGTGAGTGTCTTCCACTTGTGTTGTCTCATTATCTGTGTGTTTTTCCTGCCGCTCCTCAGCTCTTCCAGCAACCTTTTTTTTTTTTTTTTTTTGAGTTAACTCTATAGCATGTAGCCATCATAAACACGTAAACAAAAGCATACACAGTTTTAACAGAAAAATAATAAAACTATTGCCTGGCTCTCCATATGCTCCTCAATCTTCCAGTAGAAACCCGAATCCAGGACATATTTATTAGTCTGGCTTAAAGCCAGGGTCTGTATTTACTTTTGTGAGTGGCTAGGAGTTGCGGTTTTTAAATAACTGTAAGCCTTCAGCAGCATGATACATTGCAACCAGAAATTACTACATTTTTAAATTAAGCATGTGAAGTGCCCTTGTGGCTTTCTGCTTTGGTCAGAGCAAATTAGCAGTGGTGCATGCTGAGGAAGGGTTACCCGCTGCCTTCCTGGGGAGGAGCAGTGGATTGAATGGGTGAAAACTGGTCCTCCTTGCTTTTCCTTCACTGTCTGAGGTCCTTAGGAACCAGGATGATAAGGAGCAGAAATCAGGCTCAAATATAATGGCTGAAGGGCTCCTATCACTTAATGCAGATCAGCATTTAAAGGATGTAGCAGAATTTCTCACTGCACCATGCAGCCTCCGACTTTCAGCCAATGAGTACAAATTAACTGTTTTTCCACAAATTGCCTTTATGTGGAGAAATTACACGTTTTAATTGAGCTGCTGTTTTATTTTTGTTTTTTAATGTTTCATTTTGTCTTTCCATGAGGTTTCTGCAGGCATTTTCACTACATTTTCTAGTTGGGTGCTTCCAAAAAAATCCTTATTATAGGGAGGAAAAATTCTACCCATGACAGGATGAGCCTGAATCCGCGAGTAAATCAAGCTGCTCTGTAGCCTAAGAATACATATGGTAATTTTGATTAGTAGCTCTATATGGATAGTGTCAATGTCTTCTGCTTCCTTGAGTATGAAAAATTCCATGTTAAATCATAACTCCCTTGTGTTTTACTGTTTATACGTATTACTGCTGTCATATTGCTAGGACATCATCATAAGAAGGGGAAAAAAGTGAGAGAGGAAATTTATTGACCAACTTCTCTCAGTCAAAAACAGTATGAAAATTGGCTTTTTTCCACATTTAGCAACACTTACATTAGCTGTTCTAAGCATCAGCCTTGGGACTTTCAGCATAATTTTTTTTTTTTCCAAAAAAGATAAAGTTGTGAAGAATTCAGAGATATCTTTCATTTATTTAATTGTACAATAGCTGCTGGTAGTTTTATATCTATCATCATATGAGTCTGATGTCGTGTGCCTTTAACTGCCTGTAGGACTGTAGCTGAATGAAATGTAGATTGATTTTTTTTTTTTTCTGTGCTGTTTTTTCCTCCCTTTCTCTGTTCCTTAACAGCGAGCTGCCTCATTCCCCTCAGAATCTTCTGGCCACTCTAAATTCCTCATACAGCCGCAGCGTGATGCTCTCCTGGGTGCGCCCCTTTGATGGAAACAGCCCTGTTCTCTACTACATGGTCGAGCTCTCTGAGAACAGTGAGTAAAGTCAAATATTTTTCAACCTCATGTTCTTCTTAATTATTCAGCCTTCTTTCAGGCTCACCTTTTACCAGAGCTACCAACAAAATATTACTGTTGTTTGCTAAATGAGAGACAGTGTGCACAAAGAGGAAGCCCTGGGTTTTATGCTCAACTATTCACACACTGAAAGAGTTAAATAAGAATAAGAGGCTTGAGGTGGTGGAATTGTTATAGAATCACAGAATGCTTTGGGTTGGAAGGGCCCTTTAGAGCTCACCCAGCCCAACCCCTGCAGTGAGCAGGGACAGCTTTAACCAGAGCAGGGTGCTCACAGCCCCGTCCAACCTGGCCTGGGATGTTTCTGGGGATGGGGCCTCCACTGCCGCTCTGGGCAACCCCTTCCAGTGCTTCACCACCCTCATTGTAAAAAATTTCTGCCTTCTAACCAGTCTAAATCTATTCTTCTTTAGTTTAAGACCATTACTTGTTGTCCTCTCACAATAGGCCTTGCAAAAAAGTTTGTCCCCATCTTTCCTTTAGGCCCCCTTTAAGTACTGCAAGGCCGCACTAAGGTCTCCCCGCAGCCTTCTCTTCTCCAGGCTGAACAACCCCAACTCTCTCAGCCTGTGCTCGTAGGAGAGGGGCTCCAGCCCTCGGATCATTTTTGTGGCCTCCTCTGGACCCGCTCCAGCAGTTCCATGTCCTTCTTGTGCTGAAGGCCCCAGAGCTGGACGCAGGGCTCCAGGTGAGACCTCACCAGAGCAGGGTAGGGGGGCAGAATCCCCTCCCTCGACCTGCTGGCCACGCTGCTTTTGATCCAGCCCAGGATACGGTTGGCTTTCTGGGCTGCAAGCGCACATTGTTGGCTCATGTCCAGCTTTTCAGCCACCAGTGCCCCCAAGTCCTTCTCCGCAGGGCTGCTCTCAATCCCTTCATCCCCCAGCCTGTACTGATACCGGGGGCTGCCCCGCCCCAGGTGCAGGACCTTGCACTTGGCCTTGTTGAACCTCATGAGGGTCACACAGGCCCACCTCTCCAGCTTGCCCAGGTCCCTTTGGATAAGGTCCCTTTCCTTTATACAGGAAAGCCTTAGTTCCACCACCAGCATTGTCAGCTAGACTTAAGGCAGAACAGCTCATTCCTTAGTACTTCTATTCAACATCTGTAAAATAGCAATAGTCATACTGTATTTCTTCCCATTGTTGTCTTTTGCCCTGGTTTCGTAGATATCTTGATGCATTCAGAGCCTCTATTTCACCTGAAAAGGCAGGCAGTATGATTACATAAGCAACTGATGGTCCATCAGAGGAACAAACTTGGATGTCAGTAGGAGCTGCTATCTTACCTGTATGTGGGTTCATATAACCTTTCCCTGAGTTACCATTTTATACCCTTCTTTTAGGTTGGTTATTGAGGATGCTTAACTGTTAGATATCGTAATATCTACCTTCACGGGTTACAAACCTGGTCATTGTGAATTGCCACTTCTCACAGTTTTGTCGTGCTGTATGTCTGGTCCTTTGTGGCTCTCAGTTTGCAAGGTTATTCAGGGACACTGCTAATGCCTCTTTAGGAGTTGATGGAAAGATGAGGTTATATGGAAATCGGTAACCTTGGCAATACTTTCTAATCTCTATCACCCTAGGAGCTGGAAATTCAAACCTAACAATTGGTTCTTGATGAAAAAATTAAGAGCATCACTTTTTCTGACGTGTGGAAATTAGCCACTGCATAACTGAATGTGAAACAGTCCTGATTTCTGATTATCTGGAGAGTAGCATTTTGTTTTGCCACACAGAGAGCTTGAGATGAAACTTGAGCTTCAGATCACATACAACCCTTTTGCTTTGCATGCTGGAGTGCATAACTTTTCAGATGTGGAGATCCCAGAACTGATGATCTTGACATCTGTTAAGCAAAGTGCAGTTTTCTAATCCTAGCAGAAATCCCAAGTCATGCCCACGACTGCTGTCCTTAAAACAGTTCTTTTCAAGCAAAGACTCCTGATCTTTTTGTAACAAATGACTGAGAAAATTCAGCATTCTGCACTCACATCCCCTCTTTACCTTTTTATCACCACCTTCTTTTTTATTGTCACTCTTCTCTCCTTCCCCTCCTATAGACTACAGGCCAGTAACTGCCTTTTTGCTTTTCCTTATCTGTTCTTTCACCCAAGGACGTTACCTTTGTGTTTCATGTTTCCCGGCGGCTTTGGCAAAGACAAGCTAATAAACTCCCAGTCTGGGAACACGATGCAAAGGTACTAGAGCTGTATTTACATAGAGACAGTACAGAGCTGGCGGAACGTATGTGCTTGGGTCCTGCACTGGGCTGCATTGTTTGGGAAGAGTCTCTAAAAGAGGAGGCAACTCACTTGGTGCCAGGAGAAGTTTGAAAGGTCTTCAGGTGCCTTTCTAGCAAGGATGCTTTGCAGTTGTTCTAGTATAGGTATGGGGTAAATGTGCCATCATTTTGAAAATGCTATAATTCATTCACCGAAATTTGTAGAAGGCTCAGCAAAAATCAATAGTTCTCCAGAAATCATGCAGACAGTCCCTCAGAACTCCACAGGATCCTGTGAACCCTCACTCACTCCATGATAGATCCAATAATTTTGGCTGATGGCATTGCAGTCTACCACTGAGAGAGTCTCATTATCACAAATCATAGGTATAGGTACTTCAGCGAGCTTGCAGCTGCAAAAACCAAACACAGGCCAGGACTGTTGTGAACTGAGCATCTTAAACTCCCAGAAATATTCTAGATCTTGCTGTCCTTTCAGTTTTCATCTTTATCTACTTTGCTTTTACATACAGTCTCTAAATGGTTACTCACACATGTAGGGCAGGGAGGAATCTAAACACCTGAATATTCCACTATTGCTATTCTCTCTCATTTCATATATTATTGTTCAGCTTTACAGCTGCCAACAGAATAGTGGAACAATGTTAACAGTGACTTTGGTTTGGAAAGCTGACTTTAATGTCTGCATATTGTTACTGTCTTGTGGTTTTGGGTTTGGGGGGTTTTTTTGTGTGGGTTTTTTTTTTTTTAAGTGTTTGGTTTTTAGAGTTATTTTGGTCTTAGTAGTGTGTGGTTAATATTTAGTTTCTACAGACCTGCTACTCCTTTGGAAAGCACCACCTTTCCTTTGTTCCCCCCCGTCCCAACTGATGTTTGTGAACGAAGCTGACATTTGATCTTGTGTAGGTATAGTTTTGTCTGATACGACTGTGAACAATCTCTCCTTGCTTTTCAAAGAAAATTTCCTTTCAGGTTTTCTGTCGGTCCTGTTTGTGCCGCAGAAAGAGCAACAGTCAAGGAGTCAGCATATGCCCTCCATGAGCTCATCTGCTCGCATCTGTGGCTCTTTCAGCAGCAGCGCAATATGCTTAACGTCCTAATCCCCGTTTGCTTTCATACGTGTAAAGGTTAGGGAGGGACATCAGAATTATGATTTATTTCCCACTTAGCAAAGCTGCACAGGAGACTTTGTTCTTAGTTCTGTGGAGTTTTAATACATGGGGTTTGCTTTGCAGTTACAGGTGCCAAAATGTAGCCTAGTTTTATTCATTTTTTTAGCTGTTTTGCTTTGAATAGTTTTCTAATAGCTTTAGGATCCATTGTATGTTTTGAAGCACATACCATAAATGAATACATAATAAGAGTATCTGTTTCAGAAAAATAGCTGAAGAGGGTTCAAAATAATGAGTGTACATTTCAGGGGACTAATTACTAGCTGCATTAGAGAGAGGCGTGTCACTCCACCTGGCATGGATTAGAACTCCTTTTCATTAATATCAATTCAGTAAAGAGATATAAAAACCTTATTTTAATTAGAGGCAAAAACAGTGGCAGATCGTGCACATAAATTGCTGGAAATATGAACGACTCTAGTCACCAAGTCACCTCATTTTTAAAATGAATGTATTTGGCACAATGCAATAATTCTCAAATTACAAGTATTCACAGTAGACCGTGTCTGTGGGTGACTTGAGACATATGGCCTTAAACATTTGGGGGCAAATTTATAATCTAATTTGAAAAACACAGTTCCAGGGAAATACAGTCATTAAGTATTCCTGCCCACACAGAGCCAGGAGTGTGAACCTTCATTTGAAATAGGATTTTCAAATAAATAATACCATGCATTGCTGTCATTTGCACTAATATAATTTTTGGATGTTTCATGACCTGTTTAGCCCCTGTTGCGATATACCTAGGAATTCCAATGAAGTGTCTTCATGGAGTTAGAAGGGGATATGTTTATTTTAGTCCAAAGAGGTTTAGATTTCAGGGATTAATAAAAAATTATTCTGAATAGTCTTTTATCTGAAGAAATGAATTAACACTGGAAGAATTCTGCTGAGTACAATTAAGATAAAAGCCCATTTTTGTTTTATTGTATTCTGGGATATCTGTGCTGTGTGATGTAATGATATAACTCAGCTTCATCACATTGTGCCAATGAGGAGATAAATCTTTGCAAAAATCAAAGTAAAACTATGTTGTTCATTACGACTGTGACTCAGAACTATATATGATAGTGTTAAAAGAAAAGTTTTTCTCAGGCCATTGGTAGACCTTGTTGCAGTCCTACCAAACAAAGGATGAACCATTTAATTTTTATTTGAACTTTTTGCAATATCTTGTTGTCATGAAGATTTGAAAGATGAATTCAGTGAACTCCAGCAAATTCCAATACTGCCATCTATGCAAAACCTCCTGAAGAAGGAACGAGACTGAAATGTACTCCAGACCTGAAAAAATCAGCTTTCTACAGTAGATGTAACCTGTAATATCAAATTAGAAATTATTTTTGAGGAATTTGCAATTAATACATGAATTGTAAGGTAGAGAGGGAAATACGGAAGAAATGCCCCTTGGTGAGTTACCAGTGTTATTAAACGTATCACAAGTGCATCCAAAACTCCTTGACAGAACAAAAGTAATGTCTAAAACCCCCAAAATCACCTTGTAAGCTATAGTAGCCTGTGAGATTCTTCCTTTCCAATGAATTAACTTGGAGAGGCAATCAGAGTTAATTCAAAATACCCCATATCCTTAAGACGATAGACAGCTAAACATGGAAGTTTTCCACACCATAGCAATTACAGTGGAAGAGCAAGCAAGCAAAGCCCAGAGTACATTCTGGGCAGCTTAAGTTAAATGGAGGATTAGCACAGTCTGTTCAGTCTAACAGAGGCTTATTTAATAGTTTGACCTGGCAAGTCTTTTGTCACCATGGAGCTTCTCCAGGCTTCCTGGGACAGGCGGGTGACAGTCACCTCTGGAGGAGAAGAGAGTCGGTGTTGAAAATTTTATGGCATGTTTCCCATGTCAGAATTGCTCTTCTCTACGGTAAAACAAGCTCCTGTACAATTCTGGGTTTTGTCGTGTATTTAAGGAGGGAGAACAGCCTTTTGAAATGTTTAGTTTATTGATTGTCAAAAAAAAAAGACATGACATTTAAATTTTAAAGATACTCTGCACACTCACTGTATCCAGTGCTCCATGAGCAAGCAAATCCTCCCCAAACCACTTTCCTTTACGAATCAGAGTGCCCAGGAGATGAATAGGCTTCGTTTATATTAGTTTTCAGTTTAATCTCTCTTCCTGCCAGATCTTTTATCTTCCACCAGGAGAGGAAAAAGAATAAATAAAGTATTCTATAGATGCAGCATATAAACAGAGCAAAGCCCCAAGGTGCTGAAAAGATTAATAGGCCCTGCTGTTGAATCAAACTGCTCACTACATTGAGCTGCTTGGGTTAAGCACTCTCAGGTGGTGTTTACGCTAGCAGTAAACAAATGAAATGCTCTAGGAAATGGACCACTACCCAAGTAGCTCATACAAGGGTATTTCACTCTCTTGTTGGTGTCTGCTCTTCCATTTTCCTCAGGAAGCTGCTTCAGGCAATGTACTAAGTCAGCCATACCTTAACTTTGGCTTACCTTGATTTGTTATTGTGCACTCTTGTCTGTAATGAGGTGAACGGTTGTTTGTGAAGTCTCAAGAGAAGCTTGATAAAATTCAGAAGGAACTAGGGTGCAAAAAGCTCCTAAGCAATGCTTTTCTAGATAGCATAGGTGTGCCTCCTCTAAGGTCTTTCTAAAAGAAGTTCAGCGTTCAGCTAAGATGAATTGCCATCAAGATCTTGCAGCCGAAGTGACTGTTGGTAAATCATCAACAGCTGACGAGGACGGAACTTGACTGCTGTGCAAATGTCCTTCTCCAGCATTCCCAGTTTTCTGCTGTGTCAGTTTTCCTGTTAAAAAAGACTTTGTTCTCAGAAAGCCATTACTGGAATAAATATATTTTGAGTAATTCGAAGATGCAGTGTTTATAGCCCAACTGGCATCGCACCCTAGAGGACTTAAACTTGCTAAGGAATCTGCCAGAAAAGCACTAAATTAGTGGTTTACCTCTTGGTGTGAAGTTTAGCAGCCTTCCACATTTGGGACATCTCATCTTCATTTTCAGGCAGACGTCTAGGTGACCTGCCAGGAGCTGCAATGCACTTCTGATGAGCAACATGCACAGATACGTTGCCAAAATCTACAGCTAGCTCCTCAGTAATTTCCAGAAGTGTTAGTAATTTTGAGCAGGGAGCATGAAAACAGCTGGTATTATTTAAAAACTGAACAAATCTTTAAATTGGCTGATTCCATTGCTGTACTGTTGCAACACAGACCAAATGTCACCTCTCCCTGACTAATTTCAGTCATGACTTTGGGGAGAATACGTGACACCAGGCTATGAAGAAAAGAAGTCAGGATATTTAATTTTCAACATGTTTCATTTCTGACCTCTTTGAAAACTTGAAAATGTAATTCGGGCATCAGAGGAGCTCGGTATGTCAAGTATGTGAACTGACAACGAGGGTTTTACAGTGCTGCCAGGGCTGTTTATACCAGGGAATCTTCCTAGGAAATGATTAGACTGAACGCCATATACTATCTCTAGAAAAAAAAAATTGCAGACATGTAGGATCCGCAGCAGAAGCTTTCTCAGGTCTTACAGCAAAGGGCTGATTTGGCAGAGAGAGTCACGCTTCTACACCTGCTTGCAAGCTGGGTAGGAAGATATTCCAAACTGGCTGTGAATTTCATTACAGTCCTTCCACCAGAGCCACTCATGGGTGTGGTGTTGTAATGGCCTGCCAAACAGATGGGTTGTGAAATACACAGCCCATCTGTCTTTATCATGCTTGTTTCCTCTTTTATTAAAATGTTAATGAATATAGTTTTTATTTATTATGCCATGACATGTGCAGCATCACTTTCCAGTAGACAAATGTGCAATCTGCATAACCGTGTGGGCTGACAGGAAGGTTTCTTCTGCTGAAAAGAAACTTCTTCCCAAAGTTCCTCTGAGGAAAACAAGCACAAAGAGCTCTGAGCAGTCAGAGGCGTTTTCTCACTTCTGCAGGGCTTTTAACAAGCGCTTCCATCTTTTTTCACATGTAAATTATTCCAACAGATTCTCCCTGGAAGGTTCACCTATCAAATCTTGACCCAAAGATGACCGGTGTCACTGTGAGCGGACTAACTCCAGCCCGAACCTACCAGTTTAGGGTGTGTGCAGTGAACCAGGTGGGAAAGGGCCAGTACAGCTCTGAGACCAGCAGGTACAGTAAAAATAAATAGCTGTGTACTAAAGCTACAATAATCTAGAATTACTGGGAGGAAAAAAACTGCTGATTTTTTGTGAATGAATAAAATAAAGTTATCTTTTGCACAATAATTGGGGAACGGAGCAGTTAGCATTACCCAGGCCTCTGGAGAGTGCTCTGCAGCTGTCAGTAATTGGTGATAATGGCAATCAGGCGATGCAGGATGTCAGCACACGGTGGGAGAGGTGCCCTCATATTTCCAGAGTATCAGTTGAGCAGAATCTTGGAAATATTTTTTGCTCTTGTACTAAGCCACAGCAGTTAGCCCAGGAAGGAGTACAGCATTCACCCAGTCATTGCAATGTCACTTCTGGAATTCACCCAGATGCGACATAGAAGGATGGCTTCATCAAATTTACTTTCAAATGCCTCCGCCTTCTTCTGTGAACCAAAGCTTGCTGTGAGCCTGAATTGCAGAACAGCTGAACTCTAAATGGCTTTTTCAAAATGTAGGAGTTTGATATGAAAAATATTGAAAGAGCTGAAAGAAACAATTTGGAAGGAGCCACAGACACTGGACCTGAGCTCTAACTCATTCAGGCTTGTAATCTTTTTAAAGAGTTGTAGCAGCCTGGGTGATTCAGAGAGAATAAGGTTACCTCAGCTGTCTGTCTTGTTGCTTGCTTAACTGATTTCCTATTATGTTGATTTGTTGTAACTATTTCATGCATGTCTTCAGCAGTTTGATGAGTGTTATATTTCTTTCATCAGACTTTGATAAAAGAAGCTGGTTCACATGGAGTGGATACATGAAATAGAAATGTTATCTATCATTTATTTCAACACCCACCTCCATCACATTCTTTTGTACTTAGGTTGATGCTACCTGAGGAGCCCCCCAGTGCCCCACCGAAAAACATAGTGGCCAGCGGGCGCACCAATCAGTCTATCATGGTCCAGTGGCAGCCTCCTCCCGAGAGTGAACATAATGGAGTTCTTCATGGGTACATCCTAAGGTAAGTAATTTCCCAACCTGAAAAGTGTGGAGATAGATCCATGTGTGCATGAGGGAATTCAGAATGGTGTGACTTAAGAGTGTATTAAAAACTATTTCTAGTTCCGCTAAATATATTAGTTATTATTTACAAATGCTGTGCCTGCCCTGGTTTATTACAGATAAGAAAACACCTCCTCTGTTCAAGTGGCCGCAAGGGTGCAGGCACTTAAGTCCTAGCCTGTCTATACTAGAGAGTCAGCGAGCTGGGGTCTCTCTTAGCTACCCCGAACAGACTGCCTAAGTGGACCAGCTCCCTGTGGAGATTCTCAACACCCAGATAACTTTTTTCCATTTTCAAAGCGAAGTGAAGCACCAGGTACTAAAAGTGTTCACATGGGAAGCTGGTACAGTGCAGCCTATGCATGGCAGATGTGTATTTGCTTATTACAATCTCAGCTTCCTGCTAAAAAGGTTAATTAAATTTATCAGAGACACAACAGGGCTCCTGCAGTATGGAGGAGAAACAATAGAATCAATAAACTTCAGGTTTGTGCCAAACAAAATGGAGAGAGGGAATGACAGGTCAGATGCTTAATGGCAGGCCTTGATTTGGTTTTGAAAATCAGTCAGTTGAGTAAGATTCTTTCAGCCCCATCTATATTTATGAACGAGAAAAAGATTCAGGCAGGTAACTGGGAATCCTGAATACATCCAGTCTTTCTGCTTACACAGGATTTATTGTGTTGGAAAGGGCGAGAGACTTTGCAGAGCATTTCCCTTTTGTAATTTTTTGGGACTCAGTTATTCACTCCTACCCAATTCACCTACAGCTTAGTTGTTCATTTGGCATCCTACACATCCTGCAGTGCTAGCAGCCAGCTAGGGCTGCACCTTTAGTAAGGGAGGCATTGTCTAAATTAGAGTTTTTGTGGGAAACTCCCAAGCATTGCACCACCACTGACATATTTCCAGGTGATGGTTACAGTCTATTGTAGGCAGGCTGCTGACATTTTTAATACAGTGTCCTTCAGACCTGCTAAAAGATAGCTAAATGCTACAGCTTAAATGCCAACATCCTGTTCATGCTGTGCTCCTACTTTTGCTGGCATGGATGGAAATGCTTTTGTGATGTTAAGAGTGTTGGTGAGCTCCCAGAATAGTGCTGGAAAGTTCCTTCTCTCTGCAGGCAGAGTTGAAGTCTGTTAATCTCCCTGTCACCTGCACAGAGCCTGTTACGGTGGTGAGCCACTTGTGCAAGTGCCTGCAGTTTTAACAGCTGGACTCAGTTTGAAAGCTGTGCCAGTCATCAGTGACAGGTGGGAAAAGGTGCTTTAACTCCTGTCTATAGCTAGAATCTTGTCATGAGACTTGGGTACCTTTTTGCCCAGGGTACAAGTGTTGCTTCTACAGTTCTTTCCTTCAAATTGGTCTACTCGATGATAGGATTAATTCCTTAGCTATTCCCAACGAGTCCTACCCAGCCTCAGCATTAAGTCCTTTGAGAAAGCAATCTCATAGCCCCCTACTTCTGGCAATCTGTTCTGTTTTCCCCATGCAGTGTTTTCAGTAATGTTTAACTTAAGTATTTTCTACAGCATCTATCAGCATAATTGATCCCTGTCCTCGCTATATCATCTCTTTCCATTTTAATAGAGAGTTATCATATTCATTACACTCAATCTGTGACATTTTTTGATGTCTGCATTCTTTGTCTTGCCTACAGAGCAGAGAAACCGTTTATTTGACAGGAATTTAAGATTATCATATAAAAGCACAACTGTCCCGGGTAATAAACCAGGCTGTTCTTCCAAGTCAAATTGTGTGGTCAAAGCAATGTGCACTGAAGAAAAGTCTTCGTGCGCTGATTTCTCTTGAATTAGGGTATAACAAAATGAAAACCACCATGCATCCCAGAGACCCACCGCTCAAGACATGCAAGATACTAAATTGATGGAACACCTGATCTTTAAAAGTGAAGGTGCACTGCACAAGTCATATGGAGTATACATCAAAGTCCACAGTGAGAAAAATCATGAAGACATGACATTTCTGAACTGGCCTCCTTCCTCTGCCCTTTTTCTCACTGGCAGTATTGCATTTAGAGGACTGCCATGCTAACAGCATAATAGATTAAATCACAGGAGCACTCTACACCTTGTCTGCTAGGTGTGAAACAAAACATTGCTGCACAAAGAATTGACTTTGCCAGGAAGCATACACCCTTCACAGGAGACAAAAGAAAGAAAAAGGTAGATATTGCACAAAATAGAAAAAGATCAAGACATTCAATAAACTCAGCTGAGGGCTGATATTTCTTTATTTCCATTTGTATTTCATAAATGGAATCACACCAGTGTAGCGTTACAAATATTAAGTATGCCAAAATATGGTCAGGCAAGCAGCTGTTCAGCAGAAAATAGAGGGGTTGTCAGTGATTAAGAACTGATCTCTTTATAAGAAGACTTTAGAACAAAATCTGTGGCTGAAATACACGAAGTTGTCTAGTCATAGAAATTGCACCAGTTTAACCTAGATGAATTAAAAATCAGACTGTAAGATGTCAATGAAATTTGTCTGTGTCAATAAGCTTTTGGTGATTACTGGGAAGCAAAAGATGAGTAAGAGTGCATAAAAGCTGTGTGGTGAATAAAAATACAAATGTTTCCATATATGTCTTTTTCATGGAATAGTAATGCCTTGTGCCCCTTACTTGGCCTGTTTTTCTGATTTTTTTTTTTGTGAATTAGCATATTGTAAGCTTCCACTGTACATTTTCCTAAAGGAAGGAAAACAAACAGTATTATTCACATTCACAGATTTGCAAGGTTTGTTTGTTTTCTATAATTTCGTTCTTCTCCATAGTTTCTTGGCCTAAAGATGCATATCAGAGGGGCTCTGTTTTCTGCAAAACAGTTTTTACATGGGAAAATATATTCAGTGTTTCAGCTTTCCATGTCTCAGCAGAAAGTTTGTCATGATGTTTACCACTCATCTGTATTTGGTACAGACCTTGTCCTAGAATTCCAACGCTTAACCAATCCTTCAGTCTCAACTATACTCCATCCTTACTTTAATCGTTCTGTGAAGTAAATCCTGGTGGAAGCCAGAGATGGCAATGCCTGAGACTCTAGAAGGTCAGAGCCCTCTGAGCTCTTCCTTTTCAGGTTTTACAGGAGAAGGAAAAAAACATTTCTCAAGCTGATTTACAGCAGCACCCTGATAAAAATCACATCGGGGCTATTTTTTCTACTAAATCACAGCTTTTACTAGACAAGTCACATTTAAAAAGCTGTAATTTTTCTGCAACTGTAAAACAGGATAAAATACCCGTTTTGTTTAGCCCTGAGCATGTAATCTCAGTGAGATCAGATTATAAATACTAGAGCAGTCAAACATGATATGGTCTTATCAGGAGTTAGTCTGTTCTTTCTGATTATTTTTCATTATGCTTTGTATAATTCTGCTGTAAAAGTTTGCATATTGCCTCTTCACAAAGAAAGCTATTTTGCTAGTCAGGATATTTGCTATAATTGATACCATCTAATTAACTAGCAAATTTTTCTTCCCGTATGGTAGGTATCGCCTGGCCGGCCTCCCTGGAGAATACCAGTATAAGAACATCACCAGTGCAGAAATTAACTACTGCTTAGTGACAGACCTGATCATTTGGACCCAGTATGAAATCCAGGTGGCATCTTACAATGGAGCTGGGCTGGGAGCGTTCAGCAGACCTGTGACGGAGTACACTTTACAGGGAGGTAAGCAAATCAGACCAATAGATCCTTTATAGTTACAGTTTCCGAAGGAGGAGATGCGCTCTCTGATAGTCCCACCTGACAGCTTGTAAAATGAATGGTCATTTCAGTCAAATTTGATAGACAGCTTGGGGTAGGAAACACCCACAAATTTCACATGCCTAAGTAGAGACAAGATGAGACTCTGCTACTGTCTCTGTTGCAGAAAAAGCTGTGAGTGAATTCAAAAATTATCTATTTTTGTTGACCCTCGTGATGACTTGTTACCACACTTGCAGGTCAGAGTTGAGCGCAGCATAAGTAATAAATAGAAATGCTGAAGAGAGCTGGGGTCCCGTGGAATCGTGGAATGGAGTTACAGGATGTGTGACAGGCAGGGGCTGAGGTTACTCTGCCAGGAGAGTTGGAGAGAATATGGCAGGGAACTGGGTTTATCGTGGTCAAGATATGCAATATAGGAGACAAAAGCTGAGTAAACCAGCTGCATTCGTTCTGATAATCACAGAATACCTTGTTTTAGAAATATGGAATAAACTGTAGGGAAACTGTAGGGAGAGAAATACAGCCTGTGGAGAAAGTGTGTTTTGTAGCATTTCAGGAATGGTGCGGACATTTGCAAAGAGGAAGATAAAATGATCTTTAAAGCCCCGATTTTAATGCTACAGCTCCTCCACACCTTTCTGCTAAGTGCTTTAAGAAGAGTATAAATTACATCAACAAAAGGATATGTAATTACTTTTTACAACCAGTGTAAGGCATGTTTACACCTCTAGATTGGTATAAAAATCTGTAGGATAATTAAGTACCAAGCCCTTAAAGCTTTCATATATTCCCATAATTGCAGGGTTGTACTGGATTCTGAGCACTGGACAGTACATGGTATCTACTTTATTGGTCATAAAACAATTAAACTATTTTTAAAACTTGCAGATTTACACTACATCAGTTAATTTACAATCGGTGAAGAATACGCAGTTGTTTGTTAATTGTTACTAGGAGTACGTTATAACGCGATTAGATACAGTTTGAGGTGTAGGGAGATCTTTAAGAAAAGATTATTCATATGCAACGCTAATTAACCACAACAACCAAAGGAGGAAGCTATCTATATTTTGTCTTGGGGCATGTGAAGTCTCACAGTTTAGAGGAGTCTAGACACACTCAACCTCTTTCTAGAAGTATTTATAGCAGACCTTGAAATGTTTTCCTTAAGGTCTTCTCCTTGCAGCCAGGATTAATGTTTTGTATCCCACTAAAGACCAGATCTCTGCTGAGAATTGGTTTGCACACAGAATTTTAATCTCTTTTGTGAATATGCTTGTAATTCATTACTTTGTTTATTTGCACATTTTAAGCTATCATAGCACCTTAACCTTCCATCTATTAAGGCTCAGGTTTGGACTTCACACTCTTTTACTTAAACCCTGCAACTGACTCTAATTTCCCTTGATATTATGTTCTGCTATTATCATCCTTTATTGATTGGCTGTCTATTGTCATTTATAAGGATATAAATCCTCTGTTATAAATTAAGTGTAGTCAGTCCTGCATTCATATTAATCAGCAAGAGTGTTTAGACTGCAGGACAACCTGCAATGGCCTGTTTGTCTATGTAGTTCCTAAATGCTCGATGGTGGGCAGACATAGAAGAAAAAATGGATATGTCTTATTTATTTTATATCAGTATTTAATAACAGCAGTAAATAGCTCCTTCATGGATGCTGCCATCTCCTAATGAATGCCTCGCTCGGTTTCTGTGCAAATCACCAAAGGCATACAGTCTGTTCTAAAAAGTTTGAAGCCTTTTTACGTTTAGAGCTGAAAAGGGAGGCTGGTTGGTATCAGTATCATTTGAAACTGGATTAATATCAAGTCTCCATATGTAATGCGCTACTGTCCGAAACTCTGCTCCTTTATCTTTCCTGTAGCTGGGAAATGACAGGAAAAGCCAGTGGCCGTTTCTTGCTCCGGAATGTCCTTCCTAAACCAAACCAGCAGGAGTAAGAAAAAGCCATGTGTAAAACTGCCTTGTAAATCATATTCTGATTTTAATATGAGCAGAGATAAATGTCAAAGACACACACTCCCATCCATCCCCCTCTCCTACTACCACCACCGCCGCCTCTATGCTGACATGCATTAAATGATGTGTGAGCTACGCTGGCAAGAACCTGTCTGTCTGCAGATGAAAAATACCTGAAACACCTCATATTAATCGTGTGCTATGCAGTCAAAGCCTGGCAGGAAATGAACACTGGGAGCAGATCAACCCACTGGCAGGAGCAGATCAGCACATTGGCATCTTTGTCATAGGGAATATTGACCAGCCATATAAGCTGTGGATTTATACCTGAACTTAGTCTATTAATCCCTTATTAGTCCTCTGGCATTGCTTTAGCCACTGATAACTAATCAGCTAGTCACGGGTCTTCGAAAATCACCAACTTCTAGAATGTAGCCAAACTCACAAGATGCTGAAAGATCTAAACTTGTAGAGAAACTGGCACATAATGTCAGTTAGATAAAATGTCAGGAAGACTTACTGGCAAAGCACTGAACATCCTAGCACTAGGGTCAGACAGTTTGACTGTCTCTAAATCTTGAAAGTCTTTTCAGAGTGATATTCAGCCTAATCCTTTGATGCTCTGTATATATATGTCTGTCTTCATCAGAGTTTCTCCAGCTGTTCCTTACTTTGATGTTACTTTTCACAGGGATCTGTGCCAGCCTTCTGCATAGGGCAATTTTTACTTATTTAAACAGTGTCCTGCAGGACTTTTCATTGCCATATTAAAAACTGAAGTTTCCCGATACCTTTTCATAGAAGAATAGCTTTGTGAGGTGTATAAACATCTTTCTGGGTGGTGATGATGTTGTCTCTCCTCTGTACTATTGGACATGTTTACCTTTTCCTGCAGGTTGATTTGAGAAAGCAGAAGCTTCCATCCTTTACTTTGGGTCTGCCCTTTTTATCTCACTAGCATGAATACTTCTGAACTTCTCTCTCTTTGAAAAACTCCCACCGCTCCTTAGATTTAGTGCAAGGCAAGGTTTACATGTAGAGACGTAGCTTTTATTAGGCTCTTTGCATTATCATTAACCCACTTTTGTTTCTACTTGAAGTGCTGTGGCTTTCTTTTGATGCATATCCCAAAAGACAGTCTTATGTCCTAAAGTTCATAGGTCTCAACATACAGTTCGATATTGTTTTATTTTCCTTTCTGTGCTGTGCATGGACACCTTGAAAGGCCAGGAAAATCTGAGCAAAAGGCCCTTGGATAAAAGAGTGGGAGAGTCACCGGACTAGTGAGTCCTGGTAGTGGAGAGGAGGATAAAAGCAAGATGAGTCTGTTCAGTCAGGTCCAAAGTAGTTTCTTCCTCAGGCAGTAGGAAGTGAATCAGAGAGATTTATAAGACTGAGACAGAAGAGCTAGAGAAAACCTGGTTAACTGAAAGCTTCCTAATTTATGTAGGAAATAATCTGGAAAAAGGAATCTGAATAAGGAATGTCCTCTGCAACCATTCAATTTTATCTCAGTGAAAAGACATTTCCATTAGTTTTCCCTTAGGCTTTCTTGGCAAAAACATCTTAAAGATGCTCATTCACTGCCTTTGGGGAACCTACCAACAGCCTTGGAGCATGCATGGCCATTTTGGGCCCAGCTGCTCCTGTGCAGAAGCACGTTGGAGTTGTAGTGGCTGGATTTTGCGTGTCTTGGTTTTATCGCTCTTAGGTGTCATTTGCCATCTACTGCCTTTTTTTTTTTTTTTTTTGGTAATTAAATGGTTTCACAAAGGTTGTGAAATTAGCAGTTGTCTTGGTGAGGCCCCTGGCCACCAGCTGTGAATAAAGAAGTAAAGTCTTGTCCTTGTGGGAGGCATGCGAGAAAGGAAGAAGGCATCTCCCAGCTGCAAGAAGCAAAACTCCTCAGTGCCAAATCTCATACTACTGAATTTCAGATACCAGCATGTGTAGAATTGTAGAGATCATTTTTTCTATGCACCTGCTGCAGTTCATAGCACAGCAAAGGATGTCAGCCAGGAGCATAGGGGAATAGGCTTCACAGGAGGAATTGTGCGCTCCTGCGGCAGGCTCTCCCCACCGCTCCCACTGGGGACGTGCAGCTTAGCACGTCAAGCGGGTGTGTTAAAGGAACGACCAAATCCTCACAGAGAGAAAACCCTGCAGTTCCCCGAGCCTGCCTTATTGAGACATGGAAGCTGTTACCTCAAAGGTCAGGAGCTCCAGAGGAGTAGGAGACTTTTCTACAAGCCTCTGTTGAAGATCTATATTTAAGACCAGTAGCCTGGCTGTCAGAATCTCTGTGGGGTTTACATGCTATTTGCACATAGCTAGAGACAGAATAATTACATGTACACATGCTTAACCTTAATGCCTTCTCTTCTCTCAATTATCTCGTCAGCGAAACCCTTTTAATGGCTTTTATCTAGAGTGCTTCCATGACCTTTTCTACTTAGAATGCTGTGCATTAACTCGCAGTCCCGGGGGCTGAGCTCTTAACAGATTTCCAACCTCGTGAACTTTATCAGGAAGAAAGTAACAGTTGGTTTTGTCTGACCAATTTGATCTGCAATTCCGAGATGACTCCCAGATGGGTCTCCACTGTGAGATGGTTTAGGAATATTTGCAAACATGATGAAGAACAGGTTTAAAAACTGAGCATGTAAATACTTGGGGATTACTCTTGAAACACCTATTTGACATTGGTAGCTTCTGTACCGCTTGACAACAAGAAACTTGTAGGAAGAGGATAGATATCTACCACTAAATTAGAAAATCCTTTATGTGGACAGTCACAGTTTCAGTAAGTTACTGAACATGATCTTGGAAAAGTATTTGAGTTTTGAAGTGACCAGAAGGTCAATTCTGATTTAGCTTCTGTCAAACTTCTTTTCTTTTTTAAATGCAAAACTGTTCAGATACCCAAGGAAGTCTTTAATATCAGGACATAAAAGGAGAACTTTATACTGGCACTTTGAAGTAAATTTGAGATTATAATGCCAATATTTTACTGATTAAAAATATAAAAATGTATTATATTATGTCTTCTGCAGTATAATTAAGCTTATGCATATCAGATGGACCACACTCTTTCCATCTTTTAAATGCATTCATTGAGATGCAGATGTTGATTTTTTCAATAAAGATGTCCAAAGAGGAGTTGTAATATAAATTATGATTTCCAATATTCTGAAGGTTTTATGTTTTCTGTCCATAATTTTTACCATTTTTCTTCTTGTAGCAGGTCCTTTTTTTGCTATGATGGTTTATGCCTATTTCAGGAAATTATCTCCTAATGAAAGAAAAATATTTCCCTTTTTAAAAGAAATAACTAATGCATTTGGTTATCCACATTTCTAAAACTGTAGTAAACCTATCCTTAAGTGCTTGCCTGGGCTTTTTTGAGGATGGTAAGGACTGCAAATTAAAACTTGGAGCTTGCTGATGCGGGTTTTTTCCTCTCTCAAAAAATTTGCAATGTTTCAAATTGTGTCTAAAGGACTCATCAGACCCTTAGAATAAAATCCTTGTGATATTGAAATCACTGGAAATTTGCTAGTCATTGGACAGCATCCATGGGATCCACAACTAAAGAAAATAATGCCCACAGAAATGAAGCAGCAATGTGCATGCTAATCTGTGTTTCAGGAAAATTATAAAGGGAATGTTGCTGGGACTGGTTGTACCATTAACTCTCAGGTCACCTGTGTGCGTTTCTTATGCTCTGGGAAAAACAAACTCTTCCTACCACTGCCAAAGCTCTGCATTTTTTCAAGTGTGGCTGTCAGTGGGCAGCACATGGATTACGTATAGATTTTCTGTACAATTATTGTGTTACAAAATCAGCCTGGCACATGTAAATAGAGTTGTAATGGAGCAGTTCAACAGACGGAAGAGGAATGGGTGGAGAGGATGATGCTCAGCTGATTTAGCCTTCCTGACAGAAGGAGATTAATATATCAATGATATCCAGGTGACTTTCTGATAACAAACTAACTTGAAAGCTTCTAATACAATTTTCTTCTGCAATAACAAATCTCTGGCAGTTACAATATCTGAATATGCAAATATGCAGGAAAGTAGGAATTTTTTTTTTAAATCTTATTCACCTTTACCGCTAATTATACAAAGTATTGCACACACAAGCAAATTGAAACACATCTTGTGGCTGTCATAATAAACAGTTTCATCAAAGAACATGAATAAAAAAAAATACATTTAGTAGGGGAATGTAGCCAAAGCAGCTCGTTATGACTGTAGAGTAACGTTAATATATATGACTGTATAGCAGGATGATTTGGTGAATTTCTTAACTACAAAAACTTCGTCATTAAGATAATATTATAACCTTCCAAAAGCATGCAGGGAATTATGATACATGGTAGGAAGTCGGACCCAGATTCTAATGAAAATTTAGAGTAGTATCAGATAAATTCTGGTTTTAGAACTCAACAATTATGCATAGTTCATAAATTGTGACTTCAGGGTTTAAACTGGAGCAAGAAAATTCTGAGTAATACGCAGTTTCTGAGGTTAAAAAAATGTGCAGAGCTAAATTTTCAAGCCATGGTAGTCATCGGGGAGTTTTAGTGTGACAAGGCATGAAAGTGGATGCTCTTGTCATTTCAAACCTTTCATATCTTTGAGCATTTCTCCATTTTTCTGTGTTGATGTTTCTAGGTTGTGGATGTCTTTGATAAGTGTACACTGTCCTAGCTCTGTTGGCTGCAGTCTTAGCAGCCTTAGCTTGTACGCCAGTTAAAAATAATGCCCCTTTATGTCTCTTTCAAACAACGTCACCTTTTGGTGGAAAAAGGGGCATTTTTATATTTTTGAACTTAATGTCTTGATTTCTTCTCCATACAAAGACTCATCTTCCAGAAGTACTTTGAAGCCTGAGAAGTTTGTGACCTGTTTTTGAAAAGCATGGAGCAAACCACCATTTCTCAGTGGGAATTGTGGATGCTTTTTAGAAGCATAGGTCATTGGGCTTTGGTAGAAATTTTCCCTTGGAAAGCAGAAGGAACAAAGCTTTCCAGGCTTCAAAACCACTTGTGGATAGTTCCTCTTTCGCAGAATGCAAATGCACATGGTTGTCAATAGTAATATTTTTCAAGCTTTATTAAACTTATTTTCTAGGAATCAAAGGTGATTAGTCCATTTTTTTTTTTTATACTGGAATAGCAGTTGTTTTCTTACTGCAAACTTGGTAATTTCAGAAAAATACACCTGTCTATTAGTATTCTTTCCTCTAAGAACTACAGAAATTACATCCTAAAGCAATAAGTTGGACAAATTGACTGAAAGGTATTTAAAGAGACATTATATTAAATGGCAAAATACTTAGGTGTTATTTTTTGTTGTTTGAAGGCAGTATGCCTTTATGTTCCATGCCTTCTTTTGTATTGAGAAAACATCTGTCTAATTAAATACTTGGCATAAAATGTTTGTGCAACTGCTAGTAGATTAGAGGATGTATTGGCTCAGAATATATATAATCAATTCAATATACATGAATGAATATCATATCAAGATAAAATGAGAACATCTCCAATTCCCAAGAAAAATCTTTATTGCATGTGGTATGACTGGTCCTAATTCTTTAAGCAGCAGTAAATAATAAACAGATGCTGTTGCCAGATTATAATTCACAATTAGAGTTTTAATTGTGTGAACTCCATGTTTGCTTGTCTGATCTGGGGAATTGTGTGGTATTAAAAGACTCAAGAAATTTCTTTCTGAAACTGTTCATTCTCTGTGCAGTCATAATTGAAAGAGGTGTGTTCACCTATCATTACCTAGCTTCTGTCTCAAGTCTTTATGAGTAACTCATCTGTGGAATAAGAAGCTACAGAAATAATTTCATCCCCTCCCCTTGAAAGAATCTCCAATACGGAATGAGAAATTAACCCAATTGCCCTTCTTTCCAAATCATTGCTGGTTACCATTTCACAGGAAGTGCATGCTTTCCTCAAGGTTGTTAGTACTTTGTGCTCATCAGTGGCAGCGAACAGCTTTTCTCTTTTGTCCCCTCATCCCTCTTCTGCTCTGTTTTATTTTGTTCCCTTCTCTTCTGGCTGGGAGCAGTGCCTACAGCTCCGCCGCAGAATGTGCAAGTTGAAGCCGTGAACTCCACAACCATCCAGTTCCTCTGGAACCCTCCACCCCAACAGTTCATCAATGGTATTAACCAAGGATACAAGGTAAGTAGAAACATGATTTCCGTAACTTCAGATAACATTTGCCTTAAACAGTCCTGGTATATAACGATTAGAAGTTGAATCTAATAATCTCTGAATCTCCAAAGTGACTGTGTATTTTCAGGGGTATCATACATGAATAAAATGAAGAGACAAGTGAGCAGTTGTTGCTCCTAACATTTGCTAGTTTCTGTAAGTTTTGAAAAGGGTATATGGCATAGGCTAGAAGCCCTAATACATATGTCATTTACCTGGAGAGTTTCCAAAGCCAAAAAGCAGTTCAATGTCAAACGGTTTGGAAAGTCAACACGGGAGATATGTCGTTGTGCCACTGAAAATCAACCTTGAGATTTCTATTTACTCTAATGCAAAATTCCCATTCATTTCATTAGGAACCAAGACATCACACTAAATATTTGTCTTAACTTTCCCACTGTGACGATTTGGGAGATATAAGAATGTAGAATTTATTAATCATGCTTGATGACTCGGAGTTAGCATGATAAGTCCCTGTTGATGGGGCAACTGGCAATATCTATTACAGGACGCAGAGTAGAGAGTGCTTAACAGAGCACTTGCTGGTACTTTGACCAGTGGAGTGTATGCTAAGAAGGTAGCTGGAGTGGTTTATTTCTGTCTCTCAGGAAGCACTGCTTAATAGACACTCCTTCAGCGGTTTGGCAATAGGGGCATAATAAACAAAGGGTTTAAAAACATTCATGGAAAGAGCAAAGAGAAATCTGGTAGGAGTCACAGAGCAGGGAAGGGAAGACAGGTATCTTAAATGAGTGGGGAGGAGGAAGGTTGATTTAGGTGTTGGGTGAGGGAATGTTGGGTGAGCTGAGAAGGATGTGTAGTTCAGAAGACAAGCTGTGGTGGATTGTAGGTGGGTTTTAGAAGTTTAGGAAGACTTAATCCTTCTCTAAGAATTTCTTGAAGTGATGGAGAAACTGAGACAGAGGTATGCATGGGAGTTTGAGCATTTTTCCCATCTATAGATTTCTCATAAAAACCAGTGATGGTTTCAGAATACCGCTGCTGAAGTACTATATACATGTAGGTGGGTATGTCTGTTTTTCCCAGAGATGGAGTCAGCTCTCAAGACTAGGTGACTGACAGGGCTGCAACAGTATATCCTGAAACCTCAGTACGAAAGTAGTACTTGGCTTCTGTTCAGACTCTGGAGAATAAAAGCACTTTTTGGGCTCAGTGGACTGCAATGCACTATAATTTTCTGATGCAAGTCCAAGCACGGTGAGCTCAGTCAGATTTGCAAAAGTCATATTTCAGATTTTTATTCTTTATTTTATTCAAACAGACTCTCAGTCTAAAGATCCTTATTCTCATGGCATAGCTACCTCTAATTATGTTTCGTTTTCTTTAGCAATGGTGTAAAATAACTAAAATCACAATTTTTGTCTGTGGTCAGTGAAAACTTTTGAAATTATCAAAATTTCTCTTTCCTTGGATTTCTTTGATTGCAGTAGATTGCAACAGCTTTAGCATTCCTGTTTCTCATAGGAATTGTGAATTGTAGTACAAAGACTGTGTGAGAACATTTCTGTCAGTGACTTCTTTTGCACAGTTTTTTGTATGATTTATAAATTACCAGTAGTCAAAGCTAGGCCTTTGTTTTTCTGTAGGATTAAACACATTTTTTCCTTCAACTGACAGAATTGTTCACCTTTATTTTCTGCACGTTTCCTGAAGACTGTGCAATGAAATGTACTCAAAAAAGAGAAGTTCGGTCCTCCAAAGTTATAAATGCCAATTGTAATCCACAAAGGTGATTTAGAAAAGAAAATAAAACTTACTATTCCATCAACCATTTTCCCTTTTTATCTTTTCTTTGAAATTTATTTGCATTTCAAGAAGCTGTAAAGTGCACCTTTTCAAATATGAAATATTCCTATCAAAATTACTCCTTATAGTCCTCTAACTGTGCTTTCTGATTATCAGAAACTATAGACATTGGCTAAATGTGTCAAATATGGCTCATCAATTTCAGGCATCTATTCATGTTTATGAGCCTGAAATCAATACAAGTAGCAGGATTTACACAGATACAGAGTAAGGCTGAGAATTTTAACATGCTTATATAAGAGACAAAGTAAGGATTTTTGGACAAAATAAAAATTTCATAAGCACTTTAAAGCTTTAGACTCCTAAGCCGTTAAGGCGATTTCAAAATTTGTGTTAAGATTTCAAAGTCATTTGCCAAAAATGAATTTTTTAGGTACCTACACATAAGGTACTCCATTCTAAGAAGTACTGATCACCTAGAAGATCCACTGAGATGAATGAAACCTGGAAAAACTGAGTACATCTGAGAAGCACAATACTTTAAATGCATGAAAACGCCTTCAGGAGTCTAACTTTTGGGACCCAGGTGTTGAAAATTGTAGTAATCATCTTTACAACCATTTTCTATTCTTTCTGTAGTTCCAGAATCACTTGAATCATTCACAGTTTGGATATCCCCAAACCACCGACCATTGTAATACTCTCAGCCTGTAGGCAAGGCTGGTCAATGGGATGCTGCGGGGGCTGTGGGACGGGAAGGAGGATTTCCCCCCCTCTCTCTCCTCCTTATCCCACTAACCTCCTCAGCCAGTGGGATCTTTAAAGGAACCCTAAAGTAAGACAAACATTTATCTTGGAGTAGCACTGAAAGTACTTTTTTTCCTTCAGCTTCCTTTCAGCAGCAGAGGCTGTCCAGGCTGGTCAGAGCAGTCCAGGGAGAAACAAAAGACTCATGTCACACAAATAATCGTTCACAATAATTTTGGCATTGTTCAATAGCAGACAATGAGAATTGCAATACCTCCACGGTATCAGTATATCCCCCATCACTAGTGAGTATTATACACATCCCTCCAGTTATCATAGTAACAGTGTTATATCCATCTGTTCAGTGTCAGAGCTGACAGTAGTTTAACAGCATTGCTTGTTTTTTACAATCAGATTAAGATGGGTTTGGCAGCCAAGCATACTTTGATTCCAAATAGACACAGCTTCTAATGAGAACTCATCCACGTTTAAATTTTCTAGCTTCTAGCATGGCCAGTGGATGCTCCAGAGACTGTGACGATGGTCACCATTGCTCCAGATTTTCATGGTGTTCATAGTGGCTGCATCACCAACCTGAAGAAATACACTACATACTATACGTCGGTTCTGTGTTTCACCACACCTGGCGATGGACCACGAAGCACGCCCCAGCTCCTGCGCACCCTTGAAGACAGTGAGTAGTCAGCACTGGTAGAGAATCTCAATGCTTGGTTTTGGTTGGTTGGATGCAAAAGTCAGAATTTTCAAATCTGGGTGCTTAAAGTTGAACCTCAGGTTCACAATCAGTTTGCAATCTCTTGTCAAGTTACATTGCGTCAGACAATGACCTCAGCCAGTTGTCCATGTGTGTTCTTTTGGCCTGTGGCAAGTGAATGATATTTGATATTTTTTTCGTTATGGACTAAACCTTGACAATTTTTTTTACACTGGTCAGAAAGCTGAAAGCTTCACAGTGTGGTTCAGCTAACACACAACACGTTGTTTATGTCTGTGAACCCTTATGCACTTAAATCCGTGTTCAGGCATCTGAATAAATATGAATTGATCTTCTTAGGAACTGAGCACTGGAACTTCCTGTGGAGGTAAATGATTAATTCACGATTGTTTCCTTCTGTTATTCAATATATTGAAAAGGTCTGTATCTATATTATATTGCAAGGGCTTGTATAAAAGAACCAGGATCATAACAAATGATCAAATCAAATGAGCTGGATAGTTTAGCATATAAATTATTTCCTGCATCAGAAAATGTTTTGGCCTCTGTGGCCCCTTGGAAGTGTTTGCTTAAAACGTATTTGGGACTAACAAGTCTAGCATGTGTCTGATGCAGATAACAACTAAGTTGCAGTGGCCCTCATAGCTAACTGTGTGTCCTCAGTGGTCTTGGCCCTGGCCAGCGCTTCAGTATCTTCCTGTCATGGAGCATCATAAACACTGCTGCACATTTACAGATCCAAATCAGAATAAAAAGATGCCTAATACATCCATTAAGGTATTGTTTTTAGAAATACTGCTTTGCCTTAATAGGGATCTTTTAGGTTAGTCAATGTTCCCGTAAAGAAAAACCTGATTATCATTAACATTCACAGAAGTGAGGCCCAAAGTGCTAATCCAATTTTTCATGAGATACTCTTGAAAGAACATGAAGAAAATTAAATGCTTTCCCATGGATTTTCCTTTTTTGGTTAGTCTCCTCCATATGCTAGACCTGAGCCCCAAAAGCAGATCGTAGACTTAAGCCTTTGCTTGTTAGAAGATCACAGAGATAGCAATTTAGCTACCAGAAATCTGTGTGAACCATTAATATGAACTCACACATGTTTATCTGGGGCTGAAGCCAAAGGCATGGAGGACAGAGAAGCATGCATTAGGTTCTTGTGTGTAGTATTAACTTTTTTGCCTGTTTTCCGAAGGAAATGAAGCTTTTGACAATGATGATTTGTAAATGTATTTGACTGTCTGTCTTAGGTCCTCCAGCGACATTTGAACCCTGTGGCTAATTTCAGCAAGTACAGAAGAGTAAGAAACCAAAGAGATGAGACTCCTAAGATTTTGCAAAAACTAATCAGCTGGGAAGAGGAAAGAGGCTATTAATATTTCTGCTGAAGGAAAGGCTGCAGAAATGAGCCTTAAAGACTTTGTGCAAAGTGGGAGAAAGGGCAAAGTCAAGGCACTGGTTGCATCTCAGGGAAATGTTGGGATCACATGCCATTTTGAACACAAAAAAATTCCATCATGAAACATAAAACAAGAGAAAGCCAGACTTGTATTTTGTAAAACATTTAAAACATTTCTTGGTGTATGCAGCTGTATGCTACGAGGAGCTTCAGCAGTAGAGATGAGCAGGATTTTTTTTTTTTTTTTTTTTTAATCCTTCAGAATTGCTTTCCTTAGTTTTCACGGTGACTGAGAAGTTAAGTGCAGGATGCTATAATGCATCTTTGCGGAGAACTCGTTGAATCTAAGTTGCTTCAGGATTTATGTGGTGGGAAAAAAGATTCAAAAGGACTGTCATTCATGTTCTCAGGTGGTAATTTTCTGTCTGTATAGCAAAGTTAGGCAATCCTTTAGAAAAAAAAATAGTGGAAACAGATCTGTTTGCTGATGAACTGTAGGTCAAATAAAATCTGACATCCAGTCAGAAGCAATGTGTCCTGGCTTGGAGTAACCTGCACCTGTTTTTCATTATGACATTAAAATTGGACTGCAACTGCAGGAGCTAATTGGAGTAAAGCTTTGCGAGTATGCGACTTGCATGTCTGCAGATACATGGTCCCAAATAGTGCATAATTGCTGTGCTCTCGTTGGGTATTCCTGAGATCACTACCAGATCAGCAATTCTTTCTGTAATGCTTTGACTACTAGATATCACAGAATGGATTTGGAAATTTTCCTCACTAGGATTGCAGAATTGCAAATGTGGTTGTAGCTGACCCACTGGCAGGCTTTTTTTTTTTTTTTTTTTTTTTTTTTTTGTCATAGCTGGAGGGGAATGAGAAACTGGACTAAAGTGAAGAGGAAACAAAATATGAAATTGCAGACGAGAAATTGCCAACTGATGTCAGTGGTGCTGGAGGATACTCGGGCAGGGATCCAATGACAGAAGCACAGTGAATATAAAGTGAACAAAAACTCCTTTTTCCAGTACATCGATTGAAGACAGAACAGCAGTTGGATCAAAAATCAGTCAGGATGTCTTCCTTGAAGATCAAAATTGAGGGAGGATGGCATATTCTTGACAGTCATTCCATTTTATGCTCTTTCATTGCACACTAGGGAGCTGAAATTTTTAAGAGCTCTTGAGCTACATCATAAAAATCCTTTAAAAGTTTCACACACTTGTATTCATTTTACAGAAGACAGTTGCCATTATGTTGGACGTTTTTAGAGTTGTTTTGAGAGAATCTATCCAAGCAGTGGCTTGGTGACTGTCCTTACTTTGACCTTGCATAGGCAAAAGGCTCCTTCCAGGTGCAGGGGGTGCTGGTGGTGTTGCTACAGACCTAAGGCCAGAGAAGCGACGCACAGCAGCACAGGGAAATGCCACACACCGTCGTTGAGGGAAAAGAGCAAACGCAATCGCTCCTAGGATTGCCAGCTTGATTGTTCTAATTAGATTAGATCAAGAAGAGAGGCAGAGAACAAGTTGCGTGCAAGTCTCCTGCTGCCACTCTCTTTAGTTCTCTGCGCAGTTAGGATGATGACTGGATAAAATAATTTATCTGATGATAGCCAAAGCACTTCTTAACACCTTGCGTTCTCCCCTCTCCCCTGCAGCTCTCACTGATGTTTCCAGCAGGCTTCCAGCAGGCTTCCCTTGGCCCCAGCTCACTGTTTTATTCCTTCAGCCCTAACCTTGCCACATGAATCAGATCAAAAGTACGTGGGGTTCTTGTGTTAACAAATTTCCTTTTCTGATTGCCAGAGCCAGGAGCGGTGGCACACCTGAGTTTCACTGAGATTCTGGACACGTCTCTCAAGGTCAGCTGGCAAGAACCTGTAGAGAAAAATGGCATCATTACAGGCAAGTATCACCTGCTGTCTCCTTTTTTTTATTATTATTTTTTAAGTGTGTGTATCATTGCAGTCAAAAAATGTTTGCATAACAGAGCATTTAGGGAGAACTGGCTACTGCGAGTGCTGGTTTCCTGGTCCCTCTTTTGGGTAATTGAAATGTCAGCTAGGGCACGTTATAGAAAGTATGGGTCCAATTACTGGCAGCTCATGATTGTGGTCACTGAAAAGGCAGTCTGTATTAGAAATCAGCTCCCCACGGAGTTTCTGCTCTTGTTAAATCTGCTGTGATCTCCACCTGTGTTACTAAATTTCTGAAACTTGTGAGACGGTGCTTGGCCTTTGCCCCAAAGGTGGGGTGTTCCTACATGGAGTTTACAGCTGCAAAATCTGGATTGGCATTGCTAAGATTTGCAATCAAGACCAAGCCTGAAATCAGCAGCATCCTTCATCTGTGATCAAGTGGTCTGGCTGTGGCCTGCGTGACAGAATTTGCATGTCATTACTTAATTTTGTATAAACCATCACAAGGGTTCACAACTCTCTTGTTTCTCTTTGATGAGCTTGCCATTTGAGAAGCTACTTATCTATTTGCTGTATGCCAGTGTAGATACAACATCAGCAACTTCATTATTTTTCATAAAGGAAGCTATAAATAGTTGAGGAAAAACTCTAGTTCTTATCAACAGAAGCAATATTGTTTTCAGATAGGAAACTATTACAGCTGCACAGGATGGACATTCCATTTAACAAAGGCTTTCAAGGTTTTGAAGTGCAAGAAAGCTCCCAAATTTTAAATTACTGGAGCTAAAAATCATAGTTGGGAAGCAAAAAGATCATGTCACATGGATCAAAATATTTTGTTTTGGGACCATTGACATTGAAATGTTTAATTTTTTTTTTTTTAAGAAATTATATGATAATTTCTAAAAACTAAATACATGTTAGGAGTTTAAAAAAAAAAAAATCAGACTTTCTGGCCGCTGAACATTGAAATGTTGTATCAGTCTAATTTCCTGAAGCACTTTAACTTTGACAGTTCTAATTATTTTGATAGGACTTGCACTTGTCAGTGTTTTCTTTGTGTATCAGTAACACACACCATTTGTACATATGTCTTCCATGCTGTTTATAGTATACGTGGAGTCCTTATGCAGATCATCTTATGCCTTTATACCATAGTAACCTTCCTGAAATATGCAGATTTCAGTGGTTCGAGAACAGAAACTAATGACTTCTGAAAGCAGAGCAGTATTTATTCAGTGAAGATGGCCAAAGCCTTCAAGCCCGAGTGCTTAAATTTAGGTACCTAAAGCCAAGCCTAGCTATCTAAGCAAGATGATGTAACACCCATCCTTGTTAAGCATGCTTAGCGTTGCAGAATTGCTTTGCTAGAGCTGCCTCCCAGAATAGGTTGAAACCTGGTGGAGCAAGATGATGGACCGTGTTATACTTGGGGCAAGTTGTTTCAGAAAGAGTTAACTCAAGAAGTTCTATTGTTCATGAAGAAACACCAGTGTAAAAATGCCCGGCAAAGTTTATAAGGAAAAAGAAATGTCCTTAATGATGCAAATTGTGTTGGGGCTAGAAGAAAAGACTAGTAAAATTGTTCATGCCCTGAGTAGCTCAGAGGTTTATAGAGGGCTGCTTGGAGATCTGAGTGCTTAGGGAGGCAATTCTTCATCATTTCTGCTCATTGATATCTTTACTGGACCCTCTTGTTCCATGCACCAGAGCGGGGAGGAGGAAAGCACGGAGGGTGGTGCCTGGCAGCCAGCCTGCTCTGGGAAATTGCCCATTACTCTTGCTGTAAATTTCAGTATCTTCCTCGTTCTCTCAGTAAACATTGATTTATGAGGACCTGGATGTAGACGGACAGCTTGTGATTGGGTGTACTGCTCTCTTGTAGAGAATTTACTCCAGATCAACAGAAAATTATTTCTGAAACTCCTCTGGTCATTAGTTTCCGTTAGGCAGCATTTTGTGGAGAGGGTGCAGTGCCAAAGCATACGGGAAGGCTCTGTGGCACCTTTCCTATTCTCACTTACACTGAAGCCAGAGGAAACACTCAGCCCAGGCCGCCTGGACTCCCCCGTGCACATTTCTGGCAGCGATCATGTCGGTAAAACAGAGAGCACATTTCTACCAACCACATGTCCTAAAGTTCTACCCATCTGTCAGTCATTGTGGCTTAAGTGCTACTTGGGGGTACGGCGGATGCTGTTCCTTTCCTTCAGCACTTTTTCATCTATTTTTGTTATGCATGATTACATTTGGCTTTGTGGCTGCGCGGTATGTATGTACGTATTTTTCTGTTTGCGTTTTTTTCTATGACTAGAATTTAACTATACTTTCGGGAGTGAAATATCCCAACAGTAAATGCTGCCTCTGTGCCTCTTCTTCAATTTGTGTGTGAACTCAGGATATTTTTCCTGGTGAACATTTTTTCAGTAAAGAGATACATAGAGACTGTGCACCTAATGGGTGGGAAAGCGGGATCTAATCCCTATAGTCACAAGGGAGAAAACATAAAATGTTCAAAGAATAATCACCAACATTTGATGCATATCCAAAGCTTATCTAGATGGGAGAGAAGATGTCTCGATCACTGAAGATTCTCTAGTGCATGGTGGATGAAACTTTCTATTGTTCGTAAGCAACAAACAGATGGGGAGAGCATTGAAAGTCCCCTCCTTATCTCCTGGTTATGTATTGCTTTGAGCAACCCATTTTGTTTTATTCTGAGGAGATGCTCCTTGATTCCCTCTGCCAGCCCATGTGTAGGGTTCAAAGCAGGCGTAGCAGGGTCGTCCCCAGCTCCCAGGCAGACAGATGAGCCACGGCGTGGCCTTTGCCCAGTTTCTGCTCCATGCATGGCTGCACACGGACATTCTGCTGGCTGGGGACACGGCTGCTAGTTTTGTGTCCTCTTTTGGGAAGTGGGGAGAGGCAGAACTGCACCTTCCTCGGACTCCTCTTTCTTCCACCTTGCCCTGTCTGGAACAAACAGCACCTGCTGCTTTTGGAAGAAAGGGGTGTTTGTGATGGCCGTTCTGTTTGCAACTCCTTCATGCCTCTTCACTGAGCATCAAATAGAGCAGACAGTCATCCCCCACCTTTCTGTTAACCTTCTATTAATAAAGGCAATGGAGTCCTTAAATTTTGTCAAAATCTTCATACAGATTATAATCTTGCCTGTACTACATAAACTCTGATCGCTGGTAAATGATTCTGAAGCCTTTTCAGAGAGCATCAAAATGCCATGGTGTCTCTGAGATATTGGTAAATTACTGAATTAATTAATTACCATTCTGTTGCTTACTTAAAACTGGCTCCAGGTGAGCATTCAGGAGTTTTTCCCCTTCCCTGCTCGCTGTGTATCTGGAATTGTTGAAGTATCACCCCTCTTTATCACTGCCCCCTCACCTGAAACATAATTAGTGACTGTGTGAGTACTCCGAGCCCATTTTCATGCAAAATTAGGTTAACATGAATCTCTGTCAGTGATGGTAGCTAGTGCTGGAGGAAGGGTAACATCCCACACCTCTCAAACTCTCGCAGAAATATTTGTCTGACCACGCTTTTAGTTCATGAGAAGTTTCCTTGTTGATTAATACCATAAAGTATTTTGCTATGTCAATTTGTATATGTTAATCAGCTTATCATGTTTTTTTTTAAAAAAAAAAAAGGAAAAAACCCTCAAGCCCCCCAGCTGGTCTGAATTCCTCATCTTAGATGATGGGAACAGGAACCCAGTAGGGAGTTTCTCTAGTCAGCTTGCCTCGTGCATGGTTCACTCAGTGGGATTCCTTTCTGTTAGTCCTTTTCACTCACTTCCATTTCACAGGCATTCAACAGCTATGTGTATTTTTTTTTTTCCCCCTGAGTCAAATCACAAAGAAAGCTGCAATCAAGCAAACTTTTCAGACATGCTCTCTGGAGACTGGCACAGTAAGGTTCAAATGGGTTCAAACGAGAATAAAGTGGGACTGGGCAGGAGGAGGACAAGCAGATTTGGAGGTAAAATTGAGCAAATCAGACAGTAGAAAGTTTCAAAAGTTCTTGGAAGGCAAATGGTTATAAAAGTGATAAAAAGGAAAGCCTGGTTATGATAGAAGAATAATATGGAGGTCAGGGTGAGTGCAGTTTTGGACAATACGTTGGCTACACTATGGTTTTGAAAGAAAGGATAATGATTCACCCTGCTAAAGGACTTGTGCGAGGAACAAGCAGTGGGGAGTAGAGGGTTTTCAGTTCCTAGAAGATTCCCACAATGTTCCTGCCTGATTGTTATTGTCAGATTTGTAAGTATTTCTAGATATACAGCAGTGTCGGTTACTTCAGCCTGGAAAAGGAGTAGCCCTACTAAGCACATACAGATTTTTAATTAGATATTCTAGCTAGCGAGATGATGTTATATTTTCCACTGTTTCTTCCTGTTCGCTTCATAGAGTTCACAAAATGAAAGTCCACCCTTCTGCGAGATTATCCCCAGGTTTCCTAGCCATTTCATGGCAAGCACTGTGTAGTCAGAGAAAGAGAGACAGACTGTTAAGACTCCGTGTCCTCCCCCATCTGTAATCTGACGGGCAGACGATACCGCATGGGGTACCTACATCAATTGCTTATTGGAAATAAAAATTTAAGAAAAATACTTGGGTATTTTAGCCAGTGTTTGCTTCAACTTTTTTTTTTCTGCTTATGAAAAGTGATCATAATGGAGCAGAACAGGAAACAAGTCATACCACCATTGATCACAAGCAAGTCTTGCAGAAGCAGGAATTTAGCAGTCTCTGGGTTACTGTGTAACTGTGTTTTAGAAGAAAAACTAGACCCTACCACTGCTATGGCCCCCTGACTTCTGTGTAATTGTTTTTCAGGGTACCAGATCTCCTGGGAGGTGTATGGCAAGAATGAATCTCGTCTTGCCCGCACGCTACCCAACACAACGCTGGAGTACAAGATCACGGGGCTGTCATCTCTCACCACCTACACAATCGAGGTGGCAGCTGTGACCGCAAAAGGGAGCGGATGGGTCACGTCCTCCACCATCTCTTCTGGTGTGCCCCCAGGTTGGTAAAACTCCATGAAACAAATTAAAAAGGGCTGATTCTTTGTGTTACATGTTCTAAAGATCACAAATTACTTTGGTTCAGTAATACTAAAAATGGTTTTATTGATAAAGCATTGGAATTCTTTACCACATAATTTAAATTTAATTTTTAGAACAGTTTAAAACAGTAACATGACATACTTGCAATTTAAAATTACCAGAAAGTTGAGGCTGTTCGATACAAATACAAAGAAAGTTGTAGGGATGGCAGAAGGAATGGACAAAGTAGTAAAGTGGATACAATACAGAATCTCTTGACATTTACAAAGTAACGTAAGAATGAAGCCTGAATCAATTCAAAAAGTGTTGCTTTGGGGGAAAAGTGGAGTTTGGAGGCTGTTAAAATGGAAAGGTTTTTCCATTTATAAGTAGTATAGCTTATGTCACTTATGAGAACACATTTGTCTAATGAAACTAAAATCTCATTTACAAGATTTGGGAGTGGTGGCCTGAGAAAGATTTGGGAGGAGGTACTGCATTGTCTGAGTTACCCTTTGGGCACCTGTAAATCAAGCCGGTTTGCATTTTGTTTTTAAAATTCTGCACTGTCTGTCATCCAGTATAGAAAGCAAACTAAAAAGCCCATTCTTACCTCAAACAAGCAGTTTCAGTTAATTTATGGGTTATACAAGTAGAATTTTCCAAAGTGGAGCAGTTAGTGTACATCACTGATGGTAATCCCATTTTTCCCTTTTCCAGTGTTTTTAAACTTTTCTGTATGTCTTGAAGTATACTTGCCTTTCTTTTCGCTAATCATAGGTAATTGTGACAAGCTGTAGACTAGATCAATGCCATGCTCCCTGTTGTTAGCCAGATAACAGCATTCTCCTACTTAGTCAGGGTTAGTTTATCGATCGTAGTTCCCACAAATGTGAAGTAAGAATCAAGAAATATTGTGTATTTGTGCATATGTGAAACATATGCCAAAAAGCTGCCTGTTTTTTGCCAGTTGCATTTGCACATAGTACAACACTGTGAATGATTACTGATTATAATACTAATTTCCATTACTTACAAATGCAAATACTATTGGGAATTTATTCTAAACAAACTATATTTAATCTCTTTCCTGGGCTTACTTTTGTTGATAATTCAGATAATATTAAAAATGTAAATGCCGCTGTAAGCTTGACTGATGTGAGGCAAAGATCTGATTGGGGCTGCAGATTTTTCCCTGTAGAAGGTCACCCTCTTTATTTGCAGCAGAAATATGCTTTCTATACTGGATGACAGACAGTGCAGAATTTTAAAAACAAAATGCAAACCGGCTTGATTTAAAAAAAATTATCTACTTTATTCAGGCATCAGAAATGCCCTCTAAAACCCATCTGTTATAGGTCAATAAAAGAATCACAAAATCTTCCCCATATTTTGAGTTTTTTCTGTTGTTAATGTATTAAAGTTCTATGTACTTTAAGTAGTAAGTAAAAATTATTGTCATTTAATTCTGGAGAAACAGAAGTACAGTGGAATTAGGTGACTTGGCAAGTGACTTGGCAGATCTGGAGCTGGGAAGTACCTTCTTCCCTGAGCCACCATGCTTTGCTGGTTATGCAACTTCTCTAAAATAGTAGCTGTAATTCTGTAGATGGGCTCTTTATTTTCTTGTTTGATCTATAAAATTGTGGTGCATGCTCAGAACAGCAGAAATAGTAATGCTGTATGTAATACTCTGACAAAAAGAAAAAAAACCCACAGCTATTTATTATAATTGTTATCAAGGTATTTTATATGCTGAAACACTGAATGTCAACACGTGTTACTTGGCCCTAGACGAAGAGCGTTTCCACCTCTCATTTACATTTCTATTTCTTCAGAACTTCCAGGTGCTCCATCCAACCTGGTGATTTCCAACATCAGCCCTCGCTCTGCCACACTTCAGTTCCGGCCAGGGTATGATGGCAAAACCTCCATCTCCAAGTGGATAGTCGAAGGCCAGGTATGTCCCTGACAAAAAGCTCGTAATGAAGATTCTGAGGGGTTAAAAAGGGTCTAAGTAGTGAATTGCTGTTTGGATTACAGTTTTTGTTTAACTTTGGATCACAGCTCTTCAGTAAATGGCCTGATAGTAGCTGTTCAGGGGGTCCTGGCAAGGTTGGAATGCAAGGGAGCTCGAGAGGCTTAGGTGAGAAATGGCTGTGCAGTAGCCAGTGAGGACAGGGTCATATGAATGCGGTAACTTCTGTTCACAGGAACAAAAGAAAAATATGATATATAATATATATATATATGTGAGAAAGCTTATCTTTTAAATAATTCACATGGATTTTTGTAAAGCAGCTTTGCTTATGTTCAGAAGAACACCAGATGCATCATAAGCAACACATACAGTTGAGCTTAAGTCCATCCATTTATTTAAAAAAGGATTTGAAACCTGTGTTTAGGTTCCATTAGGTGTATTTTCAAACCAGGTGCAAACCTGGAATTATTATCTCATAGAGTCAGAAGTATAGGAGGAATTGCCCTGAACAGTAAAGATACCATTATTCATGAGACTGAGTGTATTTTTCTGTCTTGTAATGGAATATACTGAGGTTTTCTATCCAGGCCTCTAGATATGAATAGGATGAATTCTCCTCTTCATCAGCTTTAAACAATATCCCTCTTTCTGCTGTCATTATGCCTTGGAGGAGTTATATATTCCTCATTTGTTCTCCTGACAGATAAGCTTTGCTTCTTCCTTTCCACCCACAGATCTTTATAAATAATATAGTCTGTTTTTAAGACCAAATGTTGGACTTCTTAAATCACCGTCACCACTTAGACATGTTGATACAATCACTTCACTTGGTAATGAGATTGTTGTGAACAAGTTGCTACATTTTGTACCGTTTACATACACATTATTGCATATTATGGAATTAAATACTAAAATCCTGTAGTATAGTGGCTTGGCACATTCTGGGAAGCATTTTTGTGCTGGAGCACCATATTGATATTGCTAGGAATTTGTTAATTCTGGGAATTGCAGAAAGCCACTGAAGTGAAATAAATTTGAATGCTTTAAAATTGCAATAACAATTACCATGAAGTTCATCTGCATCTGTGAAGAGCCCCAGGTACAAATAGTGGTTGAAAGGTTCTTGGTGTGCAGGGAGGGGAGGGAGGATCTTTCTTGTTCACAAACCGTCATCAACATCTCATGTGTTGCTGGAAAAGTCAAGGGGTTAGTGGTTCTGAGAGACCTTGGATCCAGGAATATTTGCTCCATGTGGCGAAGGCGCACAGCCAAAGTCTTCGCAGAGTCTGGGTAGTTCTTTTCACCACAGCTACCCTGCATGTTTCTTCTGCACCATACCTCACTGTTTAGCTTTGGCACAACAAGAAATGCTGTTCCGAGTGGATATAATTTAAAAAAAAAAAAAAAAATCATCTTGCTCGCATGATTAACAAAAATTTTTTCAGGTTTGCAGAGAAAACGGTGACTCCTTAAGGATATAGCAAATCCTCTTTCCAGAATGACAGCTGCATACAATCCTTTGTTCACAGCCCCTTTCTGCCAGCAGTTCAGTCAAACTCTCCTTCTCTCTTAAAGTGTGATTTCACAGCACCTTTAACCAATCTAAACTAGAGCTCTCATTGTCCTGCTCCCGTTCCCTCTCCTCATCCCCATCACTCTTACAAGGCTTTCTTACTCCTGCCTTCCACATGCACTGATTCTGGCGTGATCATACCCAGAGCTGCTACAAGGCTTGATCCAGCCAAGAACAAATGAGTTTCAGACAGATCAACTCCCTGCACAGGCTGTGTGTGCGATCAGAAGAGCCCCGTTGCAAGGGGAGGGGATGAGAACATGGTAGTGGGAGCAGAGACGAGGGCAGGGATGCCTCCATCCTGACTTGGATCTAAGCTGCTGTGGACCTGCCCTCCGGACTTCCTGGGTTTTTCTGCCTACCTTTGAAGGACACACAAGCTTTCACAAAACAGCTGCCTTTGACATCCCAGTGTTCACTTATGCCTTTCATGTAGTCTGTTCTAAGCAGTGACATGTCTCTGCTGGGATACAGACTACTGTCGCCACATCTGTATTTCAGCATAGACAACCATATTTGTTCCTTAGGACTATGTTAGGTTGAAGGGCAGCAGTTATACCCAACCTAAATATAGGGAGGATTTTTTCCTTTTGGATATCATTCACTGGCCCAGGTACAGCTTTAAATAGCCCTGTTAAGCATTTCATGCCTTAGCATTAAATTAGAAGCCACTTAAGGCATGGTTTTGCATACAATGACTTTAAAACAATTGGTATTGCGGAGTAACAGGGATCACATTTAACCATAAAACACTAATCTATGTGTTCCAGTGTACTTTTCAATTAATCAGTTGAATTAGAGAATTAAGATTCTGTCCAAGCAGGTACAGGGACTACATCTCCACCCATTCACAAAGTTTTTGAATGTTAGCCTTTCTGAAAGCTTGCAACAAGGTGCAAAGTAGCTGAAAACAGCTAGTAGCTTGGGAAGAAATATGTTGCCGTTTACTGAGACCTTGTACAGCATGATCTCTCCTGGAAGGAGGAGAACTAGGCCAATGTCCCCACATGGGTCTGTTCCCTCTGGGCTGTACTTCTGCTGGTGGTGGGTCCGTGACAAAGCATGACCAACAAACACATGGTACTGTCGTGCACTTCATCTGTGTCCCCCTCTGTTCATACAGCTGGGTGACAGCTTTGCATTGGACACCCCTTAATATGTCTTCTCTTCCATCTCTACTGGGAATATACCCTTTACTCGGGATGGCTGAGTCCTTACAGACAAACCATTTTGTATTCACACACACAAACAAGCTGCCACCAACATATTTTTCTTTGTTCCTGTATGTGGCACAAAGCTTCCTTGATAAGTGCAGGTCTAGAAAATGTTCCAAGTATTCCATTTTGGCCAAGTGCCATTTTTGAAGACTGATACTTCATGAACAATTTGGATGAAAAACACAGCTGGGAATTGCGGTTGATGCGAAATTTTGTACATCTGGCCTTGACTTCTGCTTTTTGTGCTGGGGTGTAAATTCACAGGAGCCACTGTGGAACTAATTCTCAATTATGGCAATGAACATGAGAGGAGAATCAGGTATTTAAGATTTTAGTGTTGGTAGATACTGAAATATCAAGTGTTAAAAATCCCATTTCTGTGTTTCTCGTGAAGCTACATTCTGTACTTCTGAAGGGATTTCTTAAAAGTCACTAGGCTGTTTCTTTTCCATCTTCCCATTTAGACTCAGAGGACTGGAGTAAACTAGATTTCCAAACAGAGAATGACAGAAAAAGTATCAATGCCATTTAAAAACATATTTTAACATTGTTTTTTCATTACCTTACAGTATAATCTAAAGAGAAGAGGGTCTAATGTAATATAATGGTTCTACTGACACTTGTTCAGAAGGACCAGCAGTAACAGTCTGGTGGCATTGATACTCAAAGGTAACAAGTTCATCCCCAAAGAATTTCAGTAAATCCTTCCAATCATCCTGTACTCTCAGATGCAGTTAGAGTATATATTGTAGGCATTTTTTCTGGCAGTTTGCAACCAAGAATGGCACTGACTCCCTGCTGTTGTTCACGTGGTTTTGTGTTTGCGCTCTCTATCTGCGGCGATCCAGTTTCAGCTTACTTTTCTCATGCTGGATTTCCCCTGGGGTTTTGTCAGAAGTACATAAATGACATCATCATGACTGTGCCTTGGTAGGTGCTTGGTCCACAGCACCAAGCTTTCCAGTGGCTAATTAGAAAAGCTGGGCTAACTTCTGCTGAGTTTAGTGTGGTTTTCTGGTGATTAATGTTACCGTGCAGACAGCAGAAGGCCTGTGGAACAGCTGAAGGCCGCTTACGAGGAGGCATTGCAAGTCATGGAGCCCTGAGTATATGGGCTAATATAGGGAGTTTTTGCTTAAAGCCTTTCTACTGGCTTTAGAGAGATTTTGTATGAATATCATGGTGAGCGGTAACAGAGTTTCAAAGTAGTAAAACCTTTAAAGTATTATCGCTGTATTCACTTGTAAAGCTGTGAGTTGGGAAAGACGTTGTAACTTTAACCATGAATTTGTCTGGTTTTGTGGGTTAAGTCAGCGACCCAGATAGGATTCATCCATTGTAGGAGGTTATTCTCTTGGTGTCGTTTTTACTTCGGAGCTGGTAAATAAAGTGTCTGAAACTCTGACAATTTTATGCCTTTGCCAATCTTTAAATCAAAAATGGCTGAATCGATTTAAGGATTTTGTAAGAAAAAAAATTGCGCCCAGGCTGACATCCTGTGAACTGAATTTCTCCCAAAGCGATTTCAAATGTGTGAGTTATGGACCTCTATAATGAAAACTCTGACATATCTTGAACTATAGTAGAACACAGGGTGCCTCTGTAATGTACAGAAACATTGTGTTTTCCTTTCCTGCAGTTAGTACTTCATAACTGTTCAAAATTTTGGCAGCATTACTGTCCTACACAAAATATCACAGCAAATGATTTTTTCATTCCAACTTTTAATTATTTTTTGTTTCTTTTAAGTCAAAATTCTGCAACTTTGCTCATATAGTGCATTCCATCAGAAAATGTTAAGTCACTTTACAAAATATTTAACGTTTTCCTTTTTAGAAATGGAGAAACTAATACATAGAGAATTAAAGAGTTCTGACATCACATCCAGTATTGTGTTATGCTGTCTCATTTCTGTAATAATACATGAATATGCCCTTTTATTGAATGTAATGCTCTGGGAACAGCTGAGAGATGGGAATGCGTATGTGCTAACTTGTGATGGCTGATCGTTATCGAGAATCCTATGAAGTGTGTTGGCAGACATAGGTGTTTTTACTGTGGCAGTCCTGGGGCCTCCTGGGGATTGTGGCCTTGTACGGAGAACTGTCAAGATGCAGAGTGCATTTCTTAAGGAGTTTTTATGTTGATGGTAACAGAAAAGCAGTTGGTGTTCTCATCTGCCTCCTAAAACAAATGTGTGCATCTGTCAACAAACATAATCCTTTTCTGAAGCTTGCATACACTGTTACCCAAAAAAGAGCTACAAGAAAGAAGCCTCCAAATTAACTTTATTTTATGCAGAGTGGCTCATAGTGGACTCTCTTGCCCCTCAAAGGACTCTTTTATCCTTACCACTGCCCGTAGTTCTTTTTGCCCCGTGGGAACCCCTTTGTAGTGTGATTCTTGAAACTGATACGTTTCTTCTGATCTGACATCAGAGTGTTTCAGCAAAAATAATTTCCTTTTCCTTCAAGAGCCTGAAACTTGGAATCTACTATAGATCTTGCGGAAGTTAAAAATACAGAAGTCCATCACTGAAGGTTCTCTTCCAAGACTCATTTCTGAGATTATTGCTAAATAATTGAAACTTGTTTTGAGTAGCAGTGACCTTGAATTGCTTGCCACACGAGTCAGTGGTCATGCAGAAGTCCCCAGGCTGTTCACCAAGCTACCCTACAGCCATTCACCCTCCAATCCTCTTGCTTTGGAAAAAATCTCCACAAAAGAAGCACACTTAAGTTATACTACTGATTTCAGTAGAAGACCTGATCCTTTGAGTTAGTTTCCCAAATGCTGGCACCAGATCCTGGGATCATTACAAGGTATTACTGTAACTAAAGCAAGTTCCCGATATATTTTTCTTCAAATCTTTTGCTGAATCACAGACCTATACCTGTGGTTGATTTTTTTTTTTTTAAATTTATTTATTTATTTTTTTCCCCCCCCTGCTTCTTTGTCATTACCTTTTGGTAGAAAATTAGTCCAAAAGTGGTTAATTGGGATCGTCTGTGCTGCCATTTGCCCAGGTAGAGGTAGTGGCCACCTGTACCAGCGGTTCCTGAGCTCGGGAGCAACCAACATGCCAGGCTTGGTTGGTTGGTGTCTGCCATTTCCTCTTAGCCTGCACCCATCGTTCCTACCAGGGAGAGCATTTAAAACCAGAAAGCTGTCTCCTGGGATCAGTTTCAAGGTGCTTGCCGTAGTCCTGGGCACAGAGAAGCTTTTGCTGCTTCTCAATCAGTAAAAGATCCTTAATATTTCCACCTTTGCAGCCAGCTGGTAAATGTCTATCTGCAAAACAGGTGGGGGTTTTTGGACACCTCTCAAGCTTGACTCAATGTCAATTGTTCACAGCCCTGTGGGCCTCTGGGTCTGAACCATGTGGTCCTTAATGTGTATTAATGACCTGCCTGCTGCTGCATAACGATTGAAACCTGTGGTCTTTTTTTTTTTTTTTTTTTGGCTATGCAAGAAATATTTTAAAAAGCTCTTACTGTTCTTAGAATACAAAAAGAAGACTAACTCACTACTGGAGATTATTTGCAGCCTCCAGAGCACTGTGGATTGTTGCTATATAATTACTGCAGCACTTTGAGGGGATGCTGTTAAGAGCAAGGAGTTTTGCAAAAAATAAGCATTTACTATAGACTTTCTACAGTATTAATCAAAAACTCTTAATAAAAAGTGTTCTATGTTTCCTTGACTGAAATCAACCCTCTCTTCCTTTCTTTTTTTTATGTAGGGTTCGGGGGTTTTTTAATTCTCTTTATCATCTCTTTGTTCTCTGGGTTCAGCTTAAGGCTGTTCTGTTTTACTGTGCAGACCTGTCTCAACTTGCTTCCTTCAAGCTTCTGCATCCATGGACTTTACTAAAATTTATGGAGCTCAGTTAGAACTGGGAATTTTAAAAGGCCAATCTCCACTGGCATCTCTTTTATATGTTGTTTGGTGTGTGGCAGTGACCTTGATAACACACAAGACTGAAAGGCCCATCACGACCTGTGCAACCACATCCCTCCATGAAAGCAGTCCTCTGCTAGGAAGATCACAGAGGCTTCTTTTCACAGTGCAACACAGAACTTATTTCTTTGGCCTAATTTTCCTTGTGTCATTTCTTCATGTACAAACATAAATATGCAGCACATCAAGTCCTGGGTGAGTGAAGAACTAAAACATCTATAAATAAATCAGGCTGCTTCTCCTGAAGGGGAAAAAAAAAAAGTGAATGAAACCTAATTTTCTATTTGAAGTACTTGGGGTATGCTAGATACTTTGGGCTACGTTGCCTATTGAGTACTTTGACAGTGTCTATGGCTGTAACTAGTATACAGAACTCGTAAGGGATCTGTTTAAAAAAGATTAAAGGAAATAGCTCTTTACACAGTGGGTTGTGAGCTTCTGGAATTTGTTGCCACAGCACTCTGTGGGAGTAGATAGTGTCAGTAAGTTGAAAAAGGATTAGGCATCTTCATGGATATTAAGTCTGTAAATAGACACTAAAGGGAATAGCTGCCTATGTACCCTCTGATATCCTTCAGCCCAGGATTGTGGGTACCACGGGAGGGGGAGGGACTTGGACTACAGGTACCGCCCTTTGTGGTAGGGTTGAAACACCAGAGTAAATGTGCACGGTGCTAGGGAATTATATCAGGGAGTCTCGTCTAAGATCCCCTGTGTTTCAGCACTTGTGAATCTCCAAAGTGAAGCCCAGCCATCTACCACCTCTCTTCTGTCTCCTCCTCCACACTCCTACCATGGCTCTTATGCACACAACCCTGCCTACTGATGCTGCCATCTGCCAGGGTCCCAGGTCAGACTCTGGCCTTTCTATCATCCCCTGTTGACTTCCTTTTAAGTACTGATTCATCTTCACTTCATCTCCAGAAAGCTGTATGGAAAGTAATGCTCTCAGTTCTCATCACCCTTTTGTCCCTTCTAACACTGCTGTAGCTGAGGGACTATGAGGGGCAACATGTTGTGATTAATTAATACAAAGGATTGCACTTGGAAAAGTCTCATCTAAGTGCAGACCAGCAGATGAGGTTAAAACACTTTTGTTCTTTGACTTTGTTCTTGTTTCTCCGTCTTCATTTCTGTGGCATTTTGCCTCCATTGAGACTTACTTAGTATGCATCAGTTCCTGCGAGTTATTATCAAGGCTATTTTTCATTTTGTTATATTACTACTCGATACTTTCGTATTGTAGCAGTGAGATTGAGCAGGGTATTAGCGCTCTCATGGTGTTTTTCTGGAATAGATCTTATCAGAGGATCCCAATGAAGTCCCAACAGGTACAAGGAAACTTGGCTAACTTGACTGTGTTGTCGCTTTACAAATAACTAGTGCCTTGTCATATAAAAATTAATATTAGCTGGATAATATGTATTTAAATGCATTTGTCCTTCCACTGCTGATGCATGATGACACGCATTGCAAAAGAGGTTATATATATAATTCTGTGTGTGTGTGTGTGTGTATATATATACACACACAGTCTGCTTTGTATTCCTTCTTACCTTTCCCACGTACAGGTTGGTGTACTGGGTGATGAAGAAGAGTGGGTGAGTCTTCGTGAGGTGGAGAATGAACCTGATGCTCAGATGCTGGAGGTACCAAACCTTACTCCTTACACTCATTACAGGTAAGAACAGCAGGTAATTAGCTGCAGCATGAAAAAAATGAGTAAATAGCAGCATGGAACAGCTTTCCTAATCGGAAACAGCTGGCTCTGTTTTATAATCTGAACAAAAGGGAAAAGGTTGGCTGTTTTCATAGTTTATACTTAAAATTACTTGTCTGACATTGTAATTTACATACAATACAGTTCATAACATTAAAAAGGAAATTCAAGTGCACAGTGAAATGCTTTTATGAGTAACTGATATCCTGTGACTTCCCTCATCTAAAGGGTGCACCTGTGTAACATCAGTCAGTGACAAATCAATTGTAGTTAAACTGGGGCAAACTTGTAATTACATATTTACATCAGTTTAAACATCATTTTATTGATTTAGCTTGATTTGGTAACATCAGTTAGATGAAACCGTTGTTTATAAGAATTTACCAAGTTAAGCTTAATAGATATATGCAATGCTTAAACTGATTGAAGTGAATCTACATTATGGGTACACCCCGGTTAAACGAGATTGATTTTTAAATCAATTCAATTCAAATGATGCATTGCTTTAGTGTAGACAGGATTTGAGATTTTGAGGTACTCAATCCTAATGAAAAATACTTTCATGAAATAGCTTGCTAATGTAAAGGCTGGTTGCAAGGAGATACAGTAACAAGTGTTAAATCACCTTGCTAGAAACTTGTCCCTTTTACGCTGGCTGAAGGGCCTATTAGCTAGCCCATGTGCTGTTGTGAGCGAGAAGTAGGTGTAACCAAGTAAAGCTCATGTAATTTACAATTAATTCAGTGCTGGTATGCTAATTTTCTTCCCTTAGTCAGAAGCCTAGGAAGATTTCTCACAAACTCTCTGCTGAAGTGTTTTACACCTCATCCTCAAGAGCTAAACATTTTACTGAAAGCTCTTTGAAAATTTTTTGAACCTGAGCAGAGCTTTCTAGTACAGAGCTTTAGGAAAATTATCTTCAGGTTGAGAAGATTTTGGTCTCATAAAGGTGGATCCTTAAAGCTGAAAAGGTAGAGGTGAATAGGAAAGTGCAGGTTGTACCATAGAATCACAGAATGCTTTGGGTTGGAAGGGACCTTTAGAGCTCACCCAGCCCAACCCCTGCAGTGAGCAGGGACAGCTTTAACCAGAGCAGGGTGCTCACAGCCCCGTCCAACCTGACCTGGAATGTTTCTAGGGATGGGGCTTCCACTACCTCTCTGGGCAACCCCTTCCAGTGCTTCACCACCCTCATTATAAAAAGTTTCTTCCTTATATCCAGTCTACATCTGTCCTCCTTTAGTTTAAATCCATTACTCCTTGTCCTCTCACAACAGGCCTTGCAAAAAAGCTTGTTCCCATCTTTCCTTTAGGCCCCCTTTACGTACTGAAAGGCCACAATAAGGTCTTCCCGCAGCCTTCTCTTCTCCAGGCTGAACAACCCCCCAGAGTTCAATGTTCAGTGTCCATGCAAAATAAGAAAGACTTGCACACCTAGCAGGTGCAGTTCTGCTCGTTGGCACTGGCACCTTTCACACTTCTAGTTCTCTACTGATCTTTTTCATCATAATTTGTAGGCTAAAGCAGCTCCTTGAATTTTGCCTAGTTCTTTCTCTCATGCATCCACAGATATGAGCTTTTTTTTGGTTTTGTTTCAGTGTAGAGCAATTTTATATAATTTTTTTGAAACCTCGAAAGTTGTTGCCAAATGGATTTGTGGTGCTCTAGTCAGCTTTAGTCACTGCCCACTGAGGAAATACATCACAAGAGCTAATTATCAGACCGCATCTTTAGCGGCCAGCTTCTTTTCTATATTTTGTGCCAATGTTTGAGAGTGAAATCAAGGACAGTATTTGTTTAATGTGTTTCTTTTAATGCATTTTCTAGGGAAACTAGAGCAGATGAGTAAACACTGCTATGTTGACGACCTCACCCTTCTTCCAAGCTCAGTCATTAGGTCCAAAAATTAAGTGTTTAGTATCAACAGGTCATGTATTTATGCGCAAGCGCTGGATACCTCTAATTGCTTGTGATGGGTGAGAGTATCTGAAATGTACAGCACGTCTTAATTATTTTGTGCTTCCTGAAAATAAGATTTCTCTAAATCTTTTGTGATCCAACAGGGATTTCTATTGTAGAAGAGATGGTTTTAAGCAGACAGGGTATTTTTTAAAGATGCATATCCATATTAAATAACTTAATCTTTCTTGTGCAGGAAGGCTGAAAATGCAGCACAGGGATAAATCAGCTTCTTTCAACCAGTAATTGAGGGGAAATGTTATCACTAGTATATTTTTTATATTGACAAGGAATGAGAATATCCGAAGTTTGATATTTTAATACCTTTCTGAATGTATTGTACAAGCATCGCAAGAGAAAATCACTTACTGTTAGCATAAGCTCATCAGACTTGGTATAATTAACATAAATTTCTCACACAAATACCTAAGTTTCTAATAGACCCTAAGCTAATCTCATTTTCATTTTTTTTTAATACCTGAGAGGATCTGAAAGCAGTTACCATAAAGCATTCACCAGTAAATACAAAGGGGACCTACATGCAACCACCTTTGTGGAACATTTAGAAAGACCTAATTTGTATTTTTCCATCTTTTTCCTGTTCTGGAAAGAGAGGTACCATTCGCTGAGGTGTTACAGCATGCACTGCATCTTTCCTCCGCTCCAGGTTCCGGATGCGGCAGGTGAACGTGGTGGGCCCCAGCCCGCTCAGCCAGCCCTCCCGGGTCATCCAGACGCTGCAGGCTCCGCCAGATGTTGCCCCCGGGAGCGTCACCGTCCGCACGGCCAGCGAGACCAGCCTGTGGCTGCGATGGGTGGTGAGCTGGCGAGGAGCAACGGGGGCGGAGGGGAGCCGGGTGCTGGTGCTTGGGATACAGCTGCTTCCCCAGGGAGTCAGGCCAGCACTCAGGAATGCTTTTTCCTTGCGTTCAGTATAAGGAGTAACAGCAAAATTACCTCCTTCTTCAGAATAGTTGGAAATCTGAGATTTACCTTAAGTGCCTTATTAATCACTTAAATTGCCTACTGCCACTACTTCTGCCACTTCATCAGGGGAATATATGCCTGTGTGTAAAACCTTGGCTTTTGAGACTCTCCAGTTCCACAGTCTCGGTCAATGTGTGGGACAGGAATATAATACTTGAGCCAATTTGCACTTTCCTGGGGCTCAGTTGTTTGCTTTGTACAAAACAGTCCCCAGAAGGTGCACACCGGCCATTGGCAGTCATCCCGCAGGTACTGAACAGCTGCGGTTCAAAGGCAGCAACGTTTGCACATTACACTCCAGTAGGAAGATGATATTCATGTGAAAGGGTGTGGAGTTATGTGATAAAACATAGAAAGAAATGATTAATTGCGAAGATGCAGTGATTGATGACATTGTTGTGCCCCTTTGACTGTCTCGGTTACCTGCAGACTTGCCACACTGGGATTTACTTGGCAATTAACCTGCTCCAGAATGGCTTTTCTTCTCCCGTGTTGGGCAGAATTTTCCACTGGGCTTACTGTGGTGTGAAGTTGATGAAGCACAGGTTTTCTTTTGCCCAAATGTTAGCTTTTCCGTGCATAAACTCATTATGGCTGGAAGTCAAAATCAGGCTAGAAACAAGGGGTTTTTCTCCCATCAGAAAGCAATAATTCCAGTTTCTCAGTGGGACACTGCACTTAATGCTGAACCTTGAAAGACCAAAAGCATCAAACTTGAAGGCGTCGCCTCGGTGTCCATAGAAAAGCCATTGCAGCTAATTGGATAGCACCCACATAACTCACTCGTGGCTTTACCATGCGAATAGCATGCCCATGTTGTTAAACCTTTGGTACTATATCCAGACCAACATACCTGACATCAAAATTAACTCTAGGTTGTTTTAAGAGACTTTAAAACGTTTTTAAGATTGTGTTTCCTTGCTGTGATACCTGGAAGCCTGGTTTTCGTGAGTCAAACTGCGCAGGTTTCAGGAGGAACAACAGCCACAGCTAAAAATGACCTGACGTACCTTTTTCATGCTTAATAACATCAGCATTTGAAAGTGTTTAATCTCTTTTTTTCAAGACCTGCAGGTGAATCTGTGTCCCCCTGGGAGCTGGGAATTCCTTCCTTCCTGCAGAATAAGGGTCACATTTCTAGCCCTGCTTGCCTGCGGGATAGTCTTCGAAGCTGTGAAATGTTAATGTATATCAAACTTTCCCAGTGATCCAGAACTGAATCGCAGTCATCCGTGGCATCATGTAGTTAGTTTTACAGGGAAAAACTCTAAACTTCATGAAGTAGGCTAATTATTTCATATTTTAATCTCTGAAATTGCTTGGGGAGTTAGAATACTAGAATAAATCTCTGCTGATAAATGAGTAGGCAGAGAGTCAGTAAAAAAAGTAAAAAATGTACGATAAATGAATTTGTCACATGCTTCAGCAATTTATCATTCATTTCCATAATTAATCATAAAGCTCTGAAATACATTGTATTCGTATCATCTCTGTTGATACACCCACAGCAAATGGCATAGTTCTGTGAGCGTATCTATTTGGTTCAAAATTAAGGTAAAAATTAAAAGAAAATTTCAAGCAACACAGAAATTTAGAGATCGTGAAATATAAATAAAACCAAAAATCAACCTCTGGACCTGTTTTGCCTTCCTATGGCCTTATATGAGTTCAGCCAGCCTTGGTCTATAGTTTGGAAAGCCCTGGCAATTTGTTCTGTATAGGAATATTGTGCTTTTCTTTGTGTCATTTGCCAGCCCCTCCCCGACACGCAGTATAATGGCAATCCAGAGTCTGTGGGGTACAGGATTAAGTACTGGCATGTGGATCTGCAGTCTCCCACCTTGATGAAGGTTATTAATGACCGACTGGAAAGAGAGTACACGATTGAAGATCTGGAGGAGTGGACAGAGTATGAACTGCAGATCCAGGCTTTCAATGCCATCGGGGCAGGACCATGGAGCGAAGTAGTGAGAGGTCGTACACGGGAGTCCGGTAAGTCAAAGCACCATGTCTGCTGTGAAGGACACATCTGAGAACTTCGGCATTTTCTGCCCTTTTGTTCAGGTCTTTTCTTTCATTTTAGATTTAATGGATCAACAAGCAAAAAAAGAAAAAAGAAAAAAAAAAAAAAAACCACAATCTCTAGATGCACTGAAGGCAAAAAGACATGTAGACCTTTGAGGGAGTTATTTATTTATTTTATTCCTACCCTGTTTTCATGCATAAACCTGCAGGTTATTTATTTAAAGCAAACAAAACAACCTCTCCCCATTCCTGCCCCTGTTTGGCAGCAGTGCGGACAACACAACGAGCAGCTTGCGTACAGCCTTCTCTGGCTGAGCACGTCTCTCATGCTTCCCCTCCCTCCCTCCCTGGTACCCCATTGCCCCTCAGTCTCCCTCTTTCCCTCCCTGCTTCCAGGCTGGGGCAGATTTTCTCAGAGTCGTGGTTATCTGAAATTTTACTTCAAGCACCAAGTATTTCTTAAAAGGGCACAAGTTATTTTAGAGAGCTGATTACCCATATAGCAATAAAATCATTATCTGAGCTTTTGATGACACGCTTTCAAAACTGCCTTCTAAAACTGTGTGTACAAGGCTATATAGCCATAATCTGCATGTAGGCATAACCTGCATATAGTCCTAGAGCACAAGTACTGTATTGGCTAGCTGAATTATCCATACTAGCATAGACACTTCAAATACCAGAAGCAAACTCTCAATCTCAGGCAACAGGAAATTATTGTTAGCTTAGTAGCAACAGTAAAGACAGATCTTGAAAAGCTGCTCTCTAGCTGTTAAATTCCACCAAACTTATTTCAAACCTACCTTGCACGCACCTGATAGATTCAAATTTATATTGCAAGTGAATAACAAAATGGATGACATGTACAGTTTAAAAGTTTAATAATAAAAGCTCTTTGTGACCTGTATTTATGCAAGTTTCAACACTGATATTTTTCTTTTTTTTTTTTTTTTTTTCCTATTTTTCTTCATTAAAAATGTTTTGGAATTTAATTCTATGTGTACCCTACACTTATAGACATACATATGCATGTCTGTGCACTCCGTACCACGCTGCGTTACTTGGTGTGAAGCGTGAACGTGCTGTACGCGGCAGGGTTCGGTCTGCTGGTTCAGATAACTATCCTTTGAACTAGCCGAGGAGAAGGCTAAACAAAGTCATCCCCCGCCATTAAAGTGTTGCTTTTTGGGAAGTAGTAATTGGAAAGCTATTGCCAGAGGTATTTGAAACAAGGTGCGCTTGTGCTGGAGTTAGAGATAGCATGACCCAGACAAAACAGTTTTGAAGTGTTCTGTATCATAATAAAAAGATACCGTGTTCTCCACTTTCTCCTTTCCACTGCTCTTCAAACACTTCTTTTGAAATGTAGTAAATACTAAGATTAAGTGATTTCATAAAACCTTAGGATTATAGTTCTCTTGCTCAGCATCTAAAGATCAGAGGTTATATGCGTATTTGGCATTTTCTCTTGCAGTATTAAAAGAAGGGTTGACTTGAAACTGATTGTGGGAGGCACGCAGAAACTGGGATCAAAATAACACAAAGCTGTGATCTAGGCCATAAGGACTCATTTGTTTTTTTCATGTGTTTTCTTTGATACTAACATCTGATTTCTTGAATAGAGCAAGTCAGGGCTTAGACTTTTGGCTATATCTTCTTAGTTTTAGAATATACAAGAAGCACTGGCATAGCGGCAAGCTGCGCGAGAGAACTTCAGGGAATCTGCAGTTAACCTGCAGTTAACCTGTATGCGCAGTCAAACGGGGTTAAAATGCAAATAAAAGGTATCTAAAGCCAGAGAGAGAGGTCAAAGCATTTTTAGGTCTGTCTGCTCAAGTATGAGAAAAATTCTATTTAACGCTTATGTTTTCAAAGTACTTTAAAAGCAGATGTCCTAAGTATTTCTTTTTCCATTTTGTAGATAGACACTTAGGGAAGTTGGTTTTGCCTGGTGCTGCAGATTGTAAACGTCCCTCGCAGCTGGCCAGAGGTGCCTTGGTCAGGATCACGTGGTGGTTCATTGGCAGAACTCACCGTTCTGTGTTTTACACTGTCCGAGGAGCCTAAGTTAGAGCCCGGGCACTAAATCAGCTCATGGGATCTAATGACAGTGCGGCCACTGGAGTCCAAAATCTTCATTAAAAATAAAGCTGTACTTGGACACTTGTGTTCATTCTCGGCCGTGTGATCATATCACTAATAGCTGAGCACACATGCTGACAATAAAGGAGCATGCCGTTACAGGTACTCTCCGGTTTCTGAAGCTCTTGAATATAAAACATCTTGAAACCAAAGAAGCTATGAGAGAATAAATAATGCTGTGGAATTTGGTAACCCAGGCTTAGAAAACAGTTGGGAAACCCTAAAATGAAAATCTGGGTTAAGATTTCAAGCAGCTGAAGATGGAGGGGGATGAATTAGGGTTTTTAAACAGGACAGGTTTTATCAATCCAAAAATGTTTTTATAATGTTAGAAATTAAATAACTCATTAAATTTTACAGTGTAAAACAACCACAGAGTAACAAGCTCGGTTTCCACTCAATAAATTGAAAATGAGACTAGGTACAATATAGAGAAAGCAAGAAAATGCGAGGACCTCTAATGTATTAGAACAACTTTGACAGGGCTGCTTCCTTTTAAATATAAACCCTCTTATTTTCAAACAATTCATCTCAAATACGGCTAACCCAGTGCCTTAATATTTTTGGGCTCCTAATATTCAGCTACATGAACACGTACACTTGTCTTACAAAATCAGCTACTATACAAGCATGGTCACATATCTATGGCAAGGATCAATCTCGTCATGTTTCAGAGGCTGACCTTCATGAAGCAGTTACTGTGGTGTGATAAAGCATCGGCTGATAATTCAGATGTGGTCCAATGTCACTGCGGGGATTTGTCAGTTTATACAAGCTGAGAATTTGGCCCGCGGTATCTAATTTTATAGGCAAAATGGTTGCATACTGCAGCTACGCTACTTTTGCCATGAACCTTGCTCTGAATTTGCACTTCTTAATTGACGGCAGATGTACAATATGCCAGCTTAATTTTTACTTTCAAAAACAAGTGATGGATGTTCAGCTAAAATGAGCTGCAAAAGTGGAGAGAACCACTGCATCCCACTATCAGGCTTTCTTAGAATGCCAGAATACAGGCTAGCTTATTAAAAGCTGCTTTTGGCCCAGTTAGAGACATAAAACATCATTTGCTGTATATCGAATATGGCTATGTCAGATGTAGAAAGAGGACGCATGATCTTAGATGCCAACACAGATAACCTTAAAAACTTGAGCTCTTATTGAAGTTGCGGTGCAAAGTGCCAGTAACTCTATAATTTCCTGCGTTTGATCTTCTAAAGTACATCGTGCAGCTGGCAGTTTGCTGGATTAGCTCATCATTTAGGTTCAGTATTTCCGGTTCATTTCGTTAAAGCTCTGAGATTTTTTTTGGACGCTGTCGCTTGGCTTCTGTACTGTTCTTGTGGGTTACTAATGAGAACTCGGCTTTGGAGCTTATAACAAAGTCTTCAGTGCAATAGTTAAGGAAACCAGCATTAGAGAAGGGAGCTTGCAGAGGAAAGAGGGGTCTATATGTCTCTCTCAAGCCACTAATTAGTCTTAGCAAACTATAATTTCTTTGAGTCAGGATATCCTGAGAGAGGAGAGGGGTCAGAGAAATGAAGGTTACGTTTCAATTCGTTCTTAAAGGGTCACTCAAAGTCTGTTACTTGATAAAAGACTGGCAACAGTAAGATCTCTAATATCACTTGCAGGTCCGGGATTCATACATCCATATTAGAATAAAATTCGCAACACTGATACGAGAACGGGAGAATTAAAGCGCACTCAATGAACACAAGTATTTGTACCATTCAGGCATTGAGCTTAGATTCCTTTCCAGCGAGAGGGGCCATTTAGCTGCTCTGGCTGTCACTGGGAGTTAAGAGGAGTCTGGGCTAATAAATCTTCAGATAGACCATTCTCTCCTTTGTTAGCTTTTGAGTCCCCCTGCCAGCAGTGTGATCGTACACACACCTCAAAGCAAGCATGCACGCAGGGCCAGCCTGGGCACAGCCTCCACCTTTTGTAAATTCGGGAAATCTCGTGGCTGCTGATCAAAGAGGAAAAGAAGTATTTGTAAAATAAAGAAACTTTTTCTCTCTTGAAAGGCTTCAAACCAGATAAAATAAAAATAAATGTGGCTGGAAAGGGCTTCTTTCCTCTACGCATTCTGGGTTCCTGCGACCCACCTCCACCCTTTCTCTCTCCAGAAGTGATTCATGTGGGAGTAGCTTTTTGTGAAGATCTACAGATAAAGTTATGGCAGCTATCCAAAGACATTCATGGCTCCTGGCAATCTATTTTCCTTTAACGTAATTATATCCTTGTGGGGGATAAATCTAGAGAAGATTTTAAAAAAAAAAATAAAAGGCATTTCAGGGTTGGAGGGGAAAAAGAGTTGGATTTTAGTCTGCTGCAGTGTTGTGTGATGGTGCTCTGTTTCTCATGTCCGGAATAATTGGTAACAGGGTAATTGTTTCAGAAATTACTATCTCTGCGGTTAACCTTGAGTGCACAAGGGTTTGGGGCGGTGCGGGGTTTTTTTTTCGATTTATATTAATTCTGGTGTCACACTCATTATCTCGTTCATGTTGCTAGGAGCTTCAGGAGCTCGCCTTCAAAACAGCAGATCTGTTCTTTCATTCGGACAGCCAGGAAAGCATTACTTTTGGCAGAGATTTGTGCTCCTTTTTGTGATATGTTCAGGACCTAATCAAGCCTTACTGTCCATAAGTGCTTGTGTAACATAACTTGGTGAAATGTTCTCTTGAAGTCTGACAGGTGTATCATGCTTTAGAAAGGATTGTACCCTGCAGATGTTGGAAATGCCACAGGAAAAAAAAAAAAAAAAAAAAAGCAAAAGGGCAGCATAAAATGTGAACTCTTAAAAATAGCCTCAAATTCTGCTTGCATAACACAGCATGCTGTTAAGCTGGCCTACAAAAGCTTGCAGTTGTGTTGCTGTTCTCCAGCGGTTAGAGTTTTAATGGCATCAGAAAATGCAAGTTTGGTCTCCTCTCAAGTCGGAGAAAATTACAGCGTTCCTGTGCCATCAGTTCTAACGATGTTTCTAGTTTCATAAGAGCCAATTTTGCAACATAAATGAAATAGGCATATCTTTCATTTACACTGTATCAGTCCCTGAAAATACACCTTGCGTTATCGTATCCATCTGTAATTGATGTATTGCAAATGTTGAGCACTATCACATAATCAAAAGGCTTAGAGGTTAAAGAAGTTCTTACTGAACTGGGAGTGCAATCCAGTGGTTGAAATTATTGCTAACTCTAGACAAGATGCTATAATTTCTTTTCAGATAATATAGGAAGCCAGGGTGGCGTAAAACTTCCTGTTAGAACAGATCGTACCATAAGATAAACTCCCATTCATAAAGATTTCTAGCTTTTGGCATAGGGAAATGAAATGTATAGGAAAGAAATACTAGGAGACAGACTTCTGTAGAAGTCCAGCAATTTAAACTTGATTCTGATTACTGCAAATACCTAGAACCTGAAATTTATTTATCTCTGTCTATATTTACTGTCTATCTGTAGACACTGATTAGTATTAAATGTTTGTCTCTGTAGAAACGTTGAGATTTCTGAGATGAACTGGCAAGAAATTGCAAAGCAGGCTGAAATATAAAGAAGGTGTAGAATGAATACAAGAGAAGAAGGGATTGTCTAGAACCTATTCTAGTCCTTTTGGATTTGAATACTCTTCTATGGGATCCTGAAACAATCCCAAGCAGATAGGGAGATGGAGCAGAATTATCTGGTATGTCTTACTCATTTCTGGTTTTGGCTATGCCGTGTGATTCCAGTTCCCTCCGCTCCTCCTGAGAACGTCTCTGCTGAAGCCGTGAGTTCAACCCAGATCCTTCTGACATGGACCGCAGTCCCTGAGCCTGAGCAGAATGGTCTCATCCTGGGTTACAAGGTATGCAACTGGAGTTTCATGCTTACTTAATTTTCAATGCATTACCTGGATATGTTTTTGTATTTGTTAGTTATTATTCACCTGCTGGATATTTGTGTTATTCACAAATCAGCTCGAGAAGATATAGCAAGTGTGCTGGTTTTTAAAGGGGTGACTGGTGAATACAATCTCATTTTATATTTTGTGAAAAGGAGGAATCTAAAATGCCCACCCCTCTTTTCAGTCCTCATGTAACAATCTTTTTCTCTGTATATTTCATATACATTTATTTTGCAGATACTGTTCAAAGCAAAAGATTTAGACTCTGAACCAAAGAGCCAAATAGTAAGAGGTAACCACACTCAGTCTTTCCTGCTGTCTGGCTTGCGGAAATACGTGCTTTATGAGATCCAGGTACTGGCATTCACTCGTATCGGAGACGGAGTCCCCAGCTCTCCTGCAGTTATAGAAAGAACCAAGGACGACGGTAAGTTTAGAGGTTACCAAAATAAGTATCTTATTTGATCCAACCTTTTAACACTGCTTTCTTTTAGCGATGCAAGTGTAGACAACAGCCCAAACTAAGGCTATTTGGATTTTCTTTTTTTTTCAACTTTGAACCTAAAGTACTTGGTCCCTACCTAGTATAACTCAACACCATTCCATTGGTCATGGGCTGAGGATTTGGCAAAAACACAGAAAACCAGAGTCCCCAGTCTCCTCTTTCCCTGCAGCTGATGAAGAGGAAAAAAAACTTCTAAAATTGTATTCTGAAGCTCAGCATAGACAATTTCTGTTGAAGACAATTTTTAGAGCCCAATTATAAATTGCTATTGAAGTTCAATCATGCTCTAAAAAAAAAAAAAAGGTAGAGTGCTGCAATTGAAAGCAATAAACAAATCTGTGTCTGATTGGACTGAAGGAGAGATATGGAATTTGCAACTTCAGTGATCCATTCTCAGTTTTTTCCCAAAAGAATAAGGCACTGATCCTGCAAGCCAATCATACCAGCTTCCTTTTGCAACTGCCTCCGGCACGTCCCATGAGCTCAGGGACTCCTGAGTGCAGTTTGTGTTGAAGGAACCCAAGCGAGCCCCACGCCCCAGTGCTGTCTGAACACATCAGTGTGGTGGGAGCATTCCTGCTGATGGGGTTTTACAGAAATTTAGTTCAACTCTTAAAATATTTTTGGCTTTGCGGATGCTAAAGTTACTTTTAGTTTCATTACCTTTTCGGTATTAAATAAAGGTTAATATCAGTGTGGCAGGCTTCTGTATATTTTTCCCAATGAAGATGAACAACAAAAAAAAGTCTCTTTTTTTTCATCCAAATCTTCTCAATAGTAATGGAATAAACATTGGTTTCTACAAGCAGCTTCATTAAGGTAATTTGGTTGGGCTGAAAACACATTCGGACTTCTGGCTTAACAAGACATTTTCTGTGGAGCACAGGGAAGGAGTAAGAGCATGCAGGGACGGGAGCAGGGACAGCAGCTCCCTGACATCGTTTTAGCCATTTCTCAGCACGCTGCCTGGGTGGGGACTTGGCTTTTCTTTGAAAGGAAACAAAGAGAAATTACTGTTAGCAGAACTCTGCAGGGAGAGCAAAAGCATTTACTGAAACGTGCATATCGGACTATAATGAGAAATATTTAAAACTGTTTGTTTTAGATAACCCCATTATAGCAGTTCCCTCCTTAAGTGCATGTTGGCAAATGATACAAATTGTTCTTCCATCTTCATACCCCTGACATAAATATGTTGTGTCTCCTCTGGGCTCAACTTAATTAAAAGTATCATCAGGGGTAATGCAGGTGGAAATTGTGCTGAAGGGGAAATTTTGCAGATGCTAATGTATGAACGAGCATCTCCTCACCTTGTGAACCTGGGGTGGTCAGTGCAGCTACCAGCCGCCTGAAATAATGTGCATCTCACCTGCCTCAGGTCCTCCTGCCCAGACCTAAGCGTTTAAAATTCACATGTAAAATCAGAAGGCAGTTCAAAGCTGGTGCTGATGACACAGAGAGGAGATATTATTCAGTTCCAATAGGTATGAAGCAGATTAAGCTGACACATAACTCTCTGTAAAGGCAGCTCGGTGACTTGCTTCATAGTATGTAATCAGTTACCTAGCGGTGATGCGGCCGGCTCGCAGGGACTCCCCGCTGCGCTGCTGGGAGATAGCTCTCGCAGAGGTCAGAACTCCTTCGTCAGAGCGTGCTGCTAAACGCATTTCACAGGTGCGGTAAAACACTGTAGGGTACACTGGTTCTGTGTTGTTTGCTGTCTGTGGGTGCTGGAGGCATTTGGCCATGGACAGGATTCCTCAGAATAAATTTATATTATGTATGTGCTCAGGTACTCCTAGCTGTCTGCTTGGTATTGGTGAGATGCAGCTTGAGCTGCCTTCTGTGTAAGGTGAGCAGAGAACTTGTAATTCCTCTGACATGCAATGCTTGCTAGCACGATCTCTGTTTTTCTTTCCAGCCCCCGGGCCGCCCGTGAGGCTGGTGTTCCCCGAGGTGAGGCTGACATCCGTACGGATTGTTTGGCAGCCGCCAGAGGAGCCCAATGGAATTATTCTGGGTAAGAGGGAGCAGCAAGCCCAAGGCTGGAAGGAGAGGGCTGGAGATCAGAGCAAGGCCCGGCTGTTGGGTTTTCCTTCCCCTTGCAAGTTGGATTAGAAACCGCACATAAGCAAATCTGTGGCTAAAGAAAAGAAAATCTGTCAGTGTCAGCTGTGAGACATGGTACCTTGCGGTGAGGAAAAGTCTGCCCGGCTCCATGGTGCGCGTTTTCCTGAGTCAGAATTACATGTCATTCATGGCACTGTGTTTGAATTGTCATCTCTCTTCCCATCTGCATTTGGGTTTGTAACCCGCTCGGCTGGCTGTTGGGCATCCTGCCTGTTGAGCTGCAGCAGGGGAGAGCTGGATTTTCCTTCCCTCCCATCTGCCTTTTCTGGGCACGCCCAACATTTCACGTGTGCTTCTGTTTTATTGCTTCCTTTGGATAATACTGTCTGTCAGGTCACAAGGAGTTAATTCACATTTGGCTTTTCATCACGGGGAAATAGGGGCAGCAAGGGATGACAGAAATTCATGAAAAATCAAAAACCTCTTTACCTTCCTGCTCTCATAACTCTTGGGTTGCCTTTGCAATGTGTACACCAGCAGCTACTTGTATTAAAACGTGAAGACTTTTACAATGTAAAAATCCATTCTTGCCTCTAAAATTAAAGTAGGTAATAGTTACCCAGCAATTTTGTGTTCTCTGCTGATGTTAAACACATTTTACAGTAGTTCTAGCTGGCGAATAAAGATTTGTCTCTCAATTGTGGGGAAAAAAAAAAAAAGAGAAATGAATGCTTTGGGGTTTTGTTTAGTTCTCAGTCTGCCAGGCCTTTCTGCTTCTAATTTCACTGCCATCATTCAGGCTTGCGTGTAGTCTTTTAGCGATATTTCCTAAAGCCTTCACTGTTGAGCGGAGGGTGCCTATTTCAAATGCTACTGCGTTGGTGGCATCCCTTTAAATAAAGGACTGGTCTTGCACTGCATGTAAATCTTGAGTCGAGAACTCAAAGTGTTTGTTCAGGTGCATCGTTTCCCAAAGTGCTCAGGGGGTGATCCTGACGCCTGAAGATGCAGGGAAATCATCGAATGGGATCTGAAGGCAGACGCTGCAGGGATTTTCTGAGCATGAGAAAGAGTCTGTGTGAAGCTTGGCAGCGGTTAGCTGTCAGAGACAGATCCACGCAGGGTTTCTCTGCAGCTCAAGGAAGCTCGGCTTCCAGGTTGTCTTGTGGGTTTGATTTGTTGCTTTTTTTTTAAGTGACTGTGTGTCCTAGAAGCTTGCTCACAGTTGAGATTGGGATTTGAATCACAGGATGTGGTTAAGGAGGAAAAAAAAATCATTTGATAGAAATGATGAGAAAGTACAAAAGAGATTTTGCTCTCCCGACTGTGTTCCAATGTCTCATGTTGCTGCACTTTGTCAGCTTTATTTGCTGAAGATGCAAGCTCAGTGGAGTAGGAACTCTCTTTTATTTTGTCTTTGCAGAGTGCTTTGTGCAATGCTTCCCCTTCTCAGTTGGTTCTTACTTAGTGCCACTACGTTGATGATAAAATCATACAAATGAAGGGTTGGAGGGAAAGGGGAAGGGTGTCCCTTAAAGAATGCCTGGCATGCTTAGCATGTAGACTGCTGTTTCTGATGTCTTGCACGGTCCATTCCCAGTAATACCTCCCAGGATACTTGATACAGTCCCGACTTGACTTTTTTGCAACACTGATGGTGTAACTAAGTAGGTTTACGACCCACTATTAATTCCTCCCCTTTTTCTGCAGTACACTTCCAGGTCAGTCAGTCCCTCTTTTAAATGTACATTAAGCTTTTTCTTTTTAAGTGTGATAATTTGCTGGTGCCTTTATTGAATTTCATTTTACTGATTCCAGACCATCTCTCCTCATTATCAAGATCACTTTAAATGACACTCTTGTCCTCTAAAGTGCACACAGCCACTCACACTTTGGTTTCATTTTTGGAGTTCGCAAGTAGGCAGGCAATTCCATCAGCCAGGTCATTAATGAAAATATTGAACAGAACCAAACTCATTCATGAAGGTCTCATGAGAGCTTACTTAATATGTCCTCCCAGTTTGTTAGCAAACTAGTGATAACAACATCTGACTTTTTTTTTTTTTTTAAAGTATTCAAGTCCAAATGTGTAGTAGTTTTCTTAGATTCTGATTCTCTTGTTTGCTTTTGATGGGGCTGTGTGCAACCATATTAAAGCCTTACTTAAAGTCGATGTGGATCGTATCTACTCTTCCCACCTGGCCAATTACACTGTCAAAATGGAAAATAGATTATTTGATATTTATTATTTGCTCCAGACAAATATATATTGGCTGTTTCTTGGCACTTCATTATCCTCATGGATGCTCATGTGTTGACTCATATTTTTTTCCAGGACCTTTCTGGGTATTGAACTTTCGTTTGATTTGTCCATAATTCCTCTGGTTGGTCTTTCCTCATTTTAAAAGATAGGATCCTCTGTTTGCCCTTCTGTAATGTTCTGGGATGTCACCTGTCCTCCACAAGCTCTTGAAGATAATCACTAATTATTTGGAGATGGCTCCAGCTAGTTATATAAGCACTGCGGGGCAAATTTCATCAGGCCTTTCTGACTTGATTACATCTAGCTCAACTAAATATTCGTTAACCTGCTCTCTATTCTAGCCTGCTTATATTGTTGTCAGTTTTAATTTGTGTTAAGTATCTAGCCAGCATCAACTTTTTTGTGTGTGTGAAAATGAAGCAAGAGAAGTATCAGCCTTCCATTCTTTTCTGTCTCATCTGTCTTGCGCTCATCTCTTCTTCCCACTAGTTGAGCTGTCCTCCTCCTGTCTCACGGATTTCTAATGTATTTATAAAATATTTCTCATTGCCTTTGATGCCCTTTAAGTTATAACTCACTTTGCACTTTAGCCGTTCTGATCTTGTCCCTACATGCTTGTGCTGTCTATTTATACACTCCCTTAGACATGTGTCCTGTTTCAACTTTTGTCCAATTCAGTTTTGATTTTCAAGTCATTAGTGAGCTCTGAATGCAAACATTCTGGCCTCTTAACATCTTTTGTCTGCATTGGGACAGTTGTACCTTTTTCTTGTCTCTTTTAAAACCGTCAGCTCACCTGAATTCCTTTTCACTTAGAATTCCTTCCGAGGGGGACATTACCTGCCAGTTCCCCTGAGTCCACCTCTTTGAAGTTCATTGTCTTTATTTAACAGTTCGCACGCTTTTATTTTTTCAATAGTAGAAACATTGAGGTTCATGGAGGAAGTAGTTAGCTACCAATGTCAGAAAGAAAAAGTAAAAATTACTCATGCTGGGTACTTCTGTGATCTTTTCTAAGAAGTGAGAAGTGCTTCAGAAACAGATGAAAACCAATGTGTAGCATTCTAAGTAAAGGTTACAAGTTTATTTTTTTCCTGTACACCTTTTAAATCTCATTACTGTAATGAACTTTCAAAACACCATTGTAACCACCACAGTCAAGAGCAGCGGAGTTGTTAGAAAAAAATAAGTTAATGTAATTTTGCGCAGTGCCCTTCTGTTCACTGGTGGGGTTGGAAAGAAAAAAAATACTTGCTTTGCAAGAGCAACTTATATTCGGAGCCTTTGAACTAATGTTCCTGCTCTGCTAGCTTTGTCCTCCGAGTATACAAGCACCTTTGCAGCTAACATTTTTGTAATCTATATCAAAACATGTTCTAGCATTTCAGAGAGAGATTAGCAGGATGAAATACTGGCAGGCACCAAGAGGGAAAAACACTTGTTTGTTTGTTTAAATATTTTGCTGTGGAAGACTGCTAGATATTTCCATTTCTCCTTTTGGGAATGTTATGCTAACCATCTGAGGCTTCACTCTGTCTTCTTTTCTGCACTCAGTTCGGCTAGCACCCAACACAGTTCCGTCAAATACTGTTAAAGAAAAACGATGCATTAATGTGCATATGTGCACTTCTAGCTATGAGCTTCCTCTGAAAAGGAGAGCTCAACCCGCATCCTTCCAGGCCCTGGTTAGTATTCCTCACTGTATCCTTGTATTTAGCGTTTACCTGAAGCTTATTGCAAAAGAATGTAAGAACTCCAGTGAGAATTAGAACCAAAATTGGATGTAATCCATGTTTGCAAATTCATATTTTGATCCTAGACTGCATTTGCACACCCGCTGGCCCTTAAAGAGATAAGCAGTAAAATCAACAAACTGGATTGCTGCTCCACTAGGCAGACCGTAACCTCCCAATATCAGTTGGCTTTCCCTAAGTTCTGTGACAAATTAATAAGTGTTTGTATGTATCTCTGCTGCACCATGGCCTGCATGAACGGGTGCTGTCAGTTCTGAAGGGCTTTGTATGGTGATGAGCTTGAAAGCTTTTTTATATTCATGGTGTGTTGTCGTCTTCCTGCCTGTTTGCTTTGGGGAATCCACTGGTTGTGTTACAATGACCTAAAATTTAACAGGCAGTTCAGACTGTTGCCATTTATTGTGTTCAGAAAGCGTAGCTCATGAAACTGCTCGCAGTTGTGCAAAAAATACTTAAAAAGATGCTAATGCAAAAATAAGCCTACTTTCAATGAATAAACACACTCCTGAGGAGTTGATCTTTCAGGGCTTTTTTTATGCTGTTTTGGCCTGGTGAAGCACCGAACTCCCAATAGCAGAAGAGATTTGGGATCTAATGCTATATGGGGGGAAAAAATAGAAAATTTAAGAAAACAATATGAATTCTTATTGAACATCCAGATACTTCATATTCTGTAAGATATTTCTTTCTCAAAAAGTTTGCTCTGATCACCTTTTAAAGGTTTTACTTTCATTCATGACCTGTGATTTTTTTTTTTTTTTTAATCTAAGATATCTGTAACATCTTATTGTCAGAATCTTGTAAGGGAAGGAAGTTTCCTTATTCCTCCACTCCAGCAAGTACAGTTATTGGCTCTTATAGCCCTCAAGCATGCATTAATTTCTCTTTGAACACTTTCCATTTACCTCTATTGATTTGCCTCGTTTGATTTCACTTAACATTTCCTGTCTTCTCCCATCCCTTGTTGCTGAAATTCATCAACTTAATAATTTTATCTTTTTGATCTTGCATTAGTCCCAATTATTATCCAAGCTATGGTTTAAATACTGCATCTTCTGTGTCACTCAGGCAAAAAAGAAAAACGACGCTTTTTATGGCAGTATGTATCCTGGTTGTCCCAAACTGTCCAATAGGAGAAGGTGATGTAGGAGATCAAAATTAAGATCCTGGGTATCTCTCAGGTGGTTTGTAGGTAGCAAAAAGAGCGAGCTGAGTTCAGGTGCAGAGGTTGGCTATGTACCTTTGAATCAGACCAAGGGAAGTGTTGAGTTCCTGAGAAAATATATAAAAGTGACGGCTCTGGTTGTGTAAACTCTGCCTGAGATATCCAGGAAAATAGATATTTACCCAGACTGTCAGCCAACACAGCAGATGTAGGAGAGGACAGTGAGAACTGATACTGTTTTTCACAGGGATGCATTGAAATTGAGTTTGTGGAGCCTGTCAGAGAGACAGGCTGTGACAAGTGATTTCTTCTTTCTCATGGCTAAATTAGTTTTTACACTAGCCAAGGAACCACTCTTGTGTAAGTTATTATAATGGCCTAGATATGTATGTGTTCCTTTGCCTAATCTGAGCATGTTTGTAATTGGCTTTCCAGCATGAGTACCACCATTTAGCAGTAAATAGTTATCTTCCTATTCCCTCCTTACATTTTAACTACACTTTATATTTTACAAAGGTTTAGAAAAGAGAGGAAATTGCTCGACAAGGATGTGTCCCAGATATCATACTTATCTTTTAATAACTAGATAAATCAACTTTTCTATTCTTTTAATATTCTCTGTTTCCCTCCAGGTCTTATTCTTTGCGTCTTATGTCCCTTTATCAAACTTCTTTAGCCATCTTAGTTGCTTCTTCCTTCATCTTTTCTGCTGCTGTAAAAATTTCCCCAGTGCTTTTATTTGACTATTTTTCCCCATTATTGAGATCCTGCACCGGGGTTTTCATTCCCGCGTTCTTCACATCTGTATAAATAAAAAAAGATCGTAGTGTATCCATTCCTTCTCCCCATTGCTAGCTGTCTTTATGTAGACTTTAAAAAAAGATCAAAATACTGTAGTACTAAAGATGCAGAAATACTTTGGTGAAATATATTGGACCAGTAATGGGAGAGCTGGTGCCATGAATAAAAGGAGGTAGTTTGCAGGTGGAAAAACAAAATGTTCAAAGTGTAAGACCCTAAGACTTTGCTGAGATCTAAGCATGCTCAGGAGCTCTGAAAAATCAGGCCACTTTTTATCTAGGAGTCTAATGCTATCCACCCAGCTGTGAAAATGTTGCTGTAGGAATACGCCTGACGCACCAACTACCGCGTTGTGTGAGGGTACCCCAGGCAGCACGAGGCAAGCCCGCTCGGGCGCTGGGAGCTTTTCGCTGCTGGTGCCCATTTTCAAACGTGGGTGCCTGGAGCGTGTTAAGGCACTTCAGTGAATCACCTCTCTACCCAAACCCGTTTGTAACTGCAGCCTGTGGGAGCTCGGGCTGAAGTCACAGGTGCTCAGAAAAGCCAAGTCCCTCTTCGAGGTGTTGGTGCAAATTTGTTCCATGTTGAGGCAGCTGTGGCTGTTGCCCCACATCCCCCAGCAGCTGCCAAAGAAAAAAGGACAAGGAAATGCTGGTGCATTGTCAGCAGCACTGTGAGAGTCAGCACACCAAAATTAATACCATCTGTATCCCAATTAAATTCCACTGTTCGTGACAGCGTGCACCACACGCAAGTATGGCATTCGTTCAGTAGAGCGCAGGAGCTCTGTTTGTGCCTTTTCTGCGAGTGGGCATGTGGCAATTGTTGCATATTCACAGTGGGAAATAAATGTCATTGATTTTGTCTAATAGCCACAGGTAAGATAAAAACCTCAGTTTTCGTGCACTGACCTTCACGAATGAAGCGCGCCAGGTTTGGCTCCCCTTGTTCTTGTTACAGCCAAAATGTGGTGGGAGTTCAAACTCTAGCTGGGATATTAATTCCAAGAGAAAGAGATGGTCTCAGGTGCTGCAGACCCCTTTGTCATTCGGAGGATGAGCAGAGGGTTGGCAGAATCATGTCATGACTGTTTTGTTTTCAGCTGGTTTGATTTGGATTTGTTGGCTGCCCTCTGCCCTGTGTAACTCCATGAAGCGTTTAATCGTACAACTGTATTCAGCTTGGGCAATAAAGCCCCACACCAGTTCTGGTATTAATTGATTTTGGAAGTCAGCATCTGGACTGAAAGTTACCATTGAGCTCCAGAAGTGAGAGCCTGGATCAATTGCTGGGTTTACAGAATGGATTTGAACATTTGGCAGATCCTCTTTGGGGGACAGTTGTTGCTAGTGGTGCATGAGAACTCTGGAAGCCCTCCTTCGCACAGTTGGATCATTAATAATACAGGCTAAACTGTGAACTCCTAATTGCCAGGCAGGTTGGAATGGGGGTTATCACTTACAGGCATCAAGAAAATTGATTATTAAGTGCCGCATAGTTGAAGCAGGACCTCACAGCTTGCAGGCTGCTTCCTTGGGCTGTGGGCAAGGGCAGCAATGTTGAATGACAGAAGGATGCTCTTATTGGCAGTTCTGGCACTCACTGTACGGTTACAGGGCAGTGGGAGAGCTGAGAAAAAGGCAAGTGCAAAAAGCAGGAGCAAGCCTTTACTTGAGCGGTATGAAGGCTGCACGGTTTGGGCAATCCAGCTGCTCTGCACCTGAAGAACCTTTAGTTTGAGCCAATGCTGAAACTGTGAGAGGGCAAAACAGCGTGTGAGTGTGTGTGCATACACATGCGTGTGTGTGCGTGTGCGCGCACTTGGGTGGAATGCTGAAACCGAGCTGAAACCAGGTGACATGAATTGCACAGACTCTGCTTGTTCCTTTGCCTTCCCAAAAAGGTACCGGTATGCTCAGGAAAGATTAAACTGGTTTTGTATCTTGTTGGTATAAAAGATGGAAAGTGAAATCAGTTTTGTGGCAGATAATACTGAGTAGGTCCTTATGTGCGCCATGGTGTGTGATTTCCCTCACAAGGTACGGCGCCTGACTGGGGGAGGGCTGCCATATAGCAGAGTTTTATAACACTAGAGGAAGTAAATTACTCTGTTCTGGTCTTGGATAAGCAAGTAATTATGATAAACTGATAGGTTTTTGTGCTCTTTTGTCCCTGCTAGAAAAAAATCCTAACACTTTTTCTCTCTCTTGTTGATGCCGTGATTTCAGGGTATCAGATTGCCTACCGTCTGGCCAGCAGCAGCCCTAACAAGTTCACGACGGTGGAGGTTGGCTCAACAGTCAGGCAGTTTACCGCTACAGATCTCACCCCTGAGTCAGCATACATCTTTCGGACATCTGCCAAGACCAGGCAGGGCTGGGGGGAGCCTCTGGAAGCCACAGTGATCACAACAGAAAAAAGAGGTAATGCTTGCAGCCACAGGTTGAGGTGCTTTCTGTTACATGCCTTGGAGCCTGTGCTGCACTTAGGGGAATTTTAATAACAGGCTACAGCCTGTACACCTCCTCCTTCTCACCCCATAAACCTGCCCCAAACCATAGCAACATCATGATTTGAGAAACCTGGTGAGCAAGACAGACTTTTATGAGACACAGTTCTTCTAACCTGCCGCGCTGTTGGAGATTGATTTTTCCATCAGCTGCTGTATTGGCCTTATGCAGCCTCCTTCTGCAGTCAGATCTTTTTTTTGGCGCTCTTGTTTTCTAGAAAGATTGCAATCTTAAGAAAGTAAGTGATGGATGAATTATATTGATTAGGGAACACAAAATGAGAGGCGGTGATGTTGCAGAATTTCTCCACGGCTCCTCCATTGTGCCTCAGTCCTGACCTAATGTGTTAGTAATTACTCTGGCCTTTCACTGCCTCACACTTGAGCAGAGTGTTTGCATCTGGATCGCCCAGAATTTTTCTGCTTCTTGCATCAGCCATAAATTGGTTATTCGCATTCTGAATCTCCAATCAAATTCTGTTCTGTAGGGAACCTACTTGAAGAAGGCAGGAGTTACATGTGTATAAATGTAACCAGATGCTTAGATACCAAATGTATCAAAATGTGAAAGACCTATAAGGTATTACAGAATCCGCTCTGCATCATTGCTTGTTTCTAATGCTTTGGCTCAAGTAACTGCTCAATTCTTCAAGTCTTAGAACGGATCTGTAGAGCTGCCAGTTAGAAAAATTATATTTTTCGCTTGTGCATGAAGATTTTATTTTCTATTTTCAATTCAGAGCTAAAGAGAATATACTGGTAGAGAACAGGAGTGTGGGGATTTCCTCTGGTCTTGTACCAATGCCATGTTCTCCTGCAAAGCATATATCTGGTCTCTTGAGCTGGCAAAGTCAAAACTAGCCAGGGTAACTTTACCAGCATCACTCCCTTGTGCATCACTGGATTTTGTGCCATGTGCTGCTCTGACCCATTGTGCTGTCTGGATATTGATCTTTAAGAAAAGTTCTCCCTCAAAAATGAGAACTGTGCAACTCCTGTGATTTATAAAAATCACAGTTCAGAGAGAAGCACGCTTCAGCAGGTAACTAGGGCAGACCTCCATAAACTTCTTTCCACTACTTGTTAACACTTTTGCATGTGCTTGTGTGCCTGGTCTTGGCTCTTGCCCAAGTCTTGCACTATAATACAACCAATTATATTTACTTTTAGTTCTTAAAATGTGCCTACTAAGCAATCTCTTGGTTTAAGTCCTTTCTACACCTTGCAAATCATCTGGTACAAGAGTAAGGATTTCCCGTGCTCTTTGCCCATAATCTCTTCCTTATTTTCCTATAACGCTTCTAAGAATGAGAGGATATTGGCCTGATGTTCAGCCACCAGCAGCAAGGACCTGTGGGCTGCATTTCAACTACTTCTGGCCTGTCTGCCTGGTGTTAAAATTCCCAGTGGCATAGCTCTCCAGGTCATGTGAAGCCTTCCCAGTGCATAACAGCGCAGTCCTCAGAGAAAGAAGCTCCAGAGCTGTATTAGGAAACTTAAAGTGCCTCTACTAAAGATACTGTCCATCAAAGAGATTTATCAGCTCAAGGTTTCTTCCACCCCTGTCTGATTGCTGTCAAAGTGGAATTTTAAAGTCCAACATGTGGAAGTTTCAAAAAACCCCACCATGCCCAATAAAGTGAATACTCAGAGCCTCTCCTTTTCAATAAAATACGCTCAGATTTCCCAGAGCGTGCACAAGTTGTTGCTGGATACACAATAGCTCAAGACAGAACTCCCAGCTCCACTGCCAGAACACTGATCCCTCATTGCTATCAATGCTTCAGGGTTATCTTGAATAGGCAAGTCGTAGTATAAAATGAACCCTTTCTCGTTTTGATGGATGGCTCTACTGTGTCTCTATGCATGCTATGGAACTGAGTCCCAAGGCACTGAGAGTTAACTGAAGTGATCCCATATGTAACGTGTAGAGAGAAGAATGCGTAATCTCACATCAGCAAGATTGATATGAGGAGATGATAAAGACATTTATCCAGTGCAGCTATTCTGCTAACAAGTACACAAACAAACAAACCTGAAACTTGTATACATGACAATAAATATTCTAGAGTGAAGAGATACTTCATTTCCGTTAATACAAATGCATTTAATGTCCTTGTAGTCCTTGATACTAAGGTAGGCAGGCACAAAAATTCCCTTGAAAATTAGCAAAATTGGTCACTCTTGTCCTTTTAAATTCCTTGGGTAATCCCCAATATAAATCTTTACATTTTACAATGATACCTGTGATTTACAGATCCCAAGTTGTATTGTAGCCATATTCTCCAGAGATTCCTCTGTAGTGCTTTGAATCTGCGTAGTGGTATAATACCCTTCAGAATACTTAACACCAGTGATCAGGGCAGAACTGAGTCAGGACATGTAAATGTAGCGAGAAATTAAAAGGAGTCCATTGAGTCATATGGCCTGGCCTTACATTCCTGCACAAACAGCTCACCTTAGCATTTGCTTGTGGCTAAGCTCCCATAAATAAACTCTTTATACTAATGGTTTTGTACAAACAGTCAGGAAGTATATCTTGCAATACAGGAGATTTGAAGATCTCCCATTAGCAACAGAAGGAAACCCAATCATGGGAGACTGAGTGCAAGATCTGACCTGCTCAAAACTGCAAGCTGGTTAAAGCTTATCAGCAGAGAGTATTAAATCCCTGCACGACACTCGCTTCATCTGATAGAATAACCCTGAATACCTGTCTCAGCCTGTCAGTGTAAGGCATTGACCTTTTGCATTGTACTCCGGCTTGCAGGCTGCTAGCACCGAGGGCTTCCTCCAGCTAATAGCTTACAAATCTTTGGGCACTGATGTCAGCAAGAGCATGCTGCAGAGAAATGCCAAAACATACAGGAAATGGTTGTAGGGGATGGCCAGGAAATGAAGTGCTCGCCGTACAGATCTGTGAGGAATCGGGCAGGCAGAGGTGTGTTTATGGAAACAAGTGCTGATGAAATTGAATTGAATTGCTTCTCAAAAGCAAGTCACTGCGGTGTCTCCAATCAATTTCTGCTTTATTACATGCCACACATTTTAATCAGAATCAATAATCTTCATGATAAACAATTAAACAATTATTCCTCACTCTATAGAGTTTCTCTATTGAAATCGATGGAGTGTGGAGACACAGTGACGGGAAAGGAGATCTATATTGAAGCAGTTGGGGACTGGCATGCTTACACCTGCATTACCATTCCCTGCCTCATCTAAAAGGTGTACAGTTAATTACTCTGGAGAGGTCTCCCTCAGCATTGGCTGGTTTGACTTTGCAAGTTCAAGGTTAGTGGTATGAAGGGAAGAACTGGGGAGGTCTGGAAGGGAACTGCAGCAGGTACTCAAGCCCCAGCTCTGCACGATCTCCAAGCTGGGGTTTGGAAGCAGCAGCAGGAGCTGCTGATGGCTCCCAGTTCCTCGCCAGAGAGAACTGGTGCAGGAATTTAGATTGGCTCTAAGTTGTGTGCTTGGACTCTGCTACACACCAGCCTGTTCCAGCTCATCCCTTCCTCTTCTTCATGCCTCAACTGGGGAGCAGCTGGTAGAAGAAGATGCTATGTAGCACAGAGAGAATGTAGTCCCGTGGTACCAAGTAGTAAGCGCAAGTTAAAAAGTGAACTAGTTTACAGGTAAATTTTGTCAAAAGAGCAATTGCAGCTGGAAGCACAGCTGAGTTTCATTAAAGACTTCCTTGGTTTGCTTGGCTGCTGGTCCTACTGATTCTTCTTTAACCTCCCAGGCTGAGGCCCCGCCAAGTTTGAGGTCTGTTGCTAGGAAAGTGTATATTCAGCGGTGACCTTTTATCCACGGAGAGAAGAATTGGTTTTACTGCTCTTCTTTGCAGGAGAAGGTTAAGAAATGGGATGGCTTGTATACTTCATGGGGCAAACCCAGAAGTTCTGTCTTCTGTGGCATTACCACCACGAAAATCCCATCGGGCTGTCACATTTTATGTTAGCTTGAATTTCCTCTCAAAGCAGTACCAAATTATGGTTTAATTGCAGAACGACCAGCACCTCCCAGGCAGCTGATGACCCCCCAGAGTGACGTGTCGTCACGGAGTCTGCTGTTGAAGTGGGTCCCTGGAAGTGATGGATCTTCACCAATACGATATTTTACAGTACAAGTGCGAGAACTGCCAAATGGAGACTGGCAAACCTACTCCTCTTCCATCAGCCATGAGGCAACATCCTGCATTATTGAAAGGTACCGTATGAACCCAGGCTAGCATAGAAATTCCCACACTTTCCGCTTCCAACAGTTAGAAAGCATCACTCAGCTTCACAGTCTTTTGGGGGGAGAGAGGTTAAGTGAGGTCACTGCTCCCATTTTAGAGGTGCTGTTATGAACAGCAATTGAGGGATTTGCTGAAGGTCATGCAATAAATCTAATTAAAGTTGGATTGCAGTGCATCTTTTTGAAGCCCTTCCTGAAAGCTCAGCTCGGTAGATAACACTACTCAGGCTAAACCGTGTGTAGCTACACAATACTCTGTAAAATACAACTAGTTAAAAATCCTTTCAGTAGTGACTGATGTTAAAATCCATTCTCAGTGCTGCATTGCAATTATCTCTACATAAGCTTTTCCAGATGAAATGAGAAGCATTTTTATCTGTATTTTCCATGCTGAAGTTTATAGATAGCATCAGAATGTTTAAACTTTGTTATTCAGGCTTCATTATATCTTCAGCGATGCTGTTGTAATTAAAGTCCTTGTAACATCTGCAAAAGCAATTGAATGTCTATGAGAAGGTACTTGTTTTGCTGTCCATTTCCTCTATTGACCAGCTAGTACAAATCAGATTATTTCTAAAAGGCTGCGAGCTTTTGGAGAATCAAGTATTCAAAGCATTCAGATACAGATTTTTCAGTTCTGTTATAAAAACATCAGTGGCTATGCTATACGGCAGCTCACTGGTCATGTGCCAGAAGATACAGATACATTGCTATCCTTTTGTCTAACTGTGTAGAAAAAAGAAAACTTGACAGTTATAGGTACAAATATAGACCTGATTCATTGACCTTGGAGGTGTTACACCCACCCTGAATTATGCCCGCTATCTTTCCAGTCAAAACCTGTAAAAGCAAGGAAACCAACTATGTCATTTAGACTTGACATTGGCATTACTGAAAACAAAAGCTCAAGAAAGATGATTCAAATTATTCAAGTTGCTGTAGGTAAGTAACTAAGAGGGTGGAACTACTGAGAAGGTTTCCTCTCCCCCTTGCTAAAAGCATTTTCCTCTGAAAGTTCAGAAGCGTAGTACATGCGTGATGCGAGAGTGCTGCCCATAAGAATGCATTATCCCTTGATGTTTAATCATTCCTTACAAGTAACTTTACTTGGGTTTGTAGTCAGTGTTACATCTGCCAGCTGATGGCTAGACACTACCAATTAATTAGCTAAATCCCCTGTAACTTACAGCTCTGCATTTCTAGCCTCTCTGCATGTGACTCAAAAGGCAGCCTCCTCCACACCTTCTCCCTGCCAAGCCAAGACAGAAGAATCTTTGCTAAGGTTATGTCAGCTGGAAATCACTCTTTGCATATCTTAAAGCATTGTGTAGATAAAAGAGCTGCAGGGAACCTGTTGTCACTGTCTTTATTAAAAAATCCAGGTAATAGCATTAGTTTGAAATTCAGTAGGAATAAAACGCACTGATCAAACGGTATGGTCTAGAGGATTAGTCAGAAGGCTGGCGCTCTGAATTCCAGCGCCTGCTGTGCACTGGCTGACCCTGGGCACGTTACCTGCCTCCTCTCTACCTGTCATCCCCATCCGTGCACTGAGGATGAGCTGACCCACAGATCTGTTTTGAGGCTATCTCAGGCAAAGCACCTTGAAAGCCAGGTTTCGCATAGCCATGCACAACTCGGATAACAGCACATCTTGTCCTTTCCAATAAGCCCCAGTCGCAGGCTGCTCCGTGAACTGCAACTTCATGGCTGTTTTCTGGAGCCCGATTCAGCTACGAATCCATGTGTGTTTTCAGGAACTCAAGCCAATGGAAATCTGAGAAGGTGCTGATGGCAGCAGGGGTGCGAACACCCCCATGTCCTGAGGAGGCTAGGGGAGGCTGCAAAGAAAAGGCAATGTGGAGAAGAGGCAAACTGCTCAATGGTTTTAGTTGCCAACGGGCAGGTTCTCAGTAGAGCCTTGTTCTGAGGCAAGTTGTGATGATGTGGCGAGACTTCGTCCCTCAGCCTTATTTTTTGCATTCCACAGCTTGAACCCATTCACCTCTTACAAACTGCGAGTGAAAGCAACCAACGATATCGGAGACAGTGACTTCAGCGCGGAGACCGAAGCGGTCACAACTCTGCAGGATGGTAAGTGAGGAGGAGAGGGACGCGGGGGGCATCGCCGTGGGATGGGCGCTCCCCAGTGCTCCTAGGTTTGCTGGACCCGCTGCAGTATGTGCTCCACTGGGACAGTGGAGTGAAAATTCAACATCCAATGCAGTTTTGTTCATAGGAGATTGATACAGGTAGTAATGAGATGTGGCTGAATTAATAACAGGCAGCCTTAAGTGTCCTGCTGTGCCCTCTGATAATGAATCATACTTTCAGGAGTCTCAAAATGGAATTAAACTCCATTTGATTGGCTTCCAAACTCTGCACTAACCATTATCTTTGCAGAAATTGAATAATTTACAAGAGATCATTAAAAATAAATGTAGAACCATGCATATATTTGAAGAAGTTTCTTCAATTGTTTTCACTCAGAATCCACATCGGTCTGCAATACGGCAAAATTGCTGAGGTATAAGTAAGAATATGAAGCTCCTGGAAACATGAGCGTTTAATCCTGCAGATCAGGGCTAATAAACTGTGAATGACATTGACAAGGCTTTTATTTTTAGCCTTAGAGATCAGCTTCTAATTCCTTGATTGTATAAAGTCAATGCCTGAATGCCGAAGTAGCTCTGATGTCTCGAATGGAGAAAGGAACGCTGCAAAGCGTGAAAAAGCATCAGTATTTACCCTCAGCCTGTGAAATGGGGTAATATTGGGATACATATATATATGGTGCTAGGAATTAGCCAATATTTCATACAGCGCAAGGAATGACTAGTTAAATATGACATTGAGATATAAAAATAGGAGACAGTTTTGCAAAGGAATGTTTAAAGAATGTAATCTTGAAATCAGAAAAACAGAGGACAGAGCTCAGGAATATCCCAAGTTAAACAAGAACCCATGTAATACTTGAATAATGTGCCTAGAAGCCTTTTAAAGACATCCTGACTCCCTACCTTCCTCAACAGCAGCTGCTGTATTGGCGCAGGCTGTAACCAGTACTAATGAGGCAGCACTGACTCACTGTTTCAGAATTTAAAATTTTATTTTCAATTCTCTTTGAATTTAGCTACAGTGAATCCGGATTTATGCTTGGCCTCCTCACAACACAACAGGGAAACACTGTGAAGTCTTCTCACCTCCTTAACAAACTGAACATTTATTCCGCTGAGCAAACCTGGTGCTGCCACTAGAGCATTGCACTGTGGAGAGCTGTCAGCTCCTGATAAGCCTTCCCTTCTTCGTATTTGAGCTGCTAAAGTGTGTGTGTGTGTATGTTATAGACCGTGGGCACAGGAATGGGTTAACCCATGGTAAATCAAGCTATCCTAACTAAAAAAATATGTGAATAAGTGACACAGACTCCTAAAAACAAGGTGGCCTGCCCCAACTGCAGCAAAAATACCATGGAAAATTTGGGAGCAGTTTGCTCGTACTTTCAAGCGCGCACGCAGCTGGTTTAACTTCCTTTCAAATGTGTATCCAGTTGTTTGTGAGCGACTGGCATGCTGCAGCTTCCTTCAGATTTATGCCCTTGGCTTTTCTCTTATTCCTGCTCAAGTTGCCAAGGCCACAGATAGAGCAAGAGATGTACGAGAAGTGGCTGGCTTCTGCCTGGATTGCAATATTCATATCCGCCGCATTGCTTTTGAGACCACGTAGTAGCTGGGATAGGAGATTTTCTTCGGCAGCGAAGAAAGAGAATCTGATGAATAAAAGCTACCTGCTTTTCACCCTGTTGCTATAACTGCTTTGGTTACCTTTTTTTCTTGTTTAGTTCCAGGTGAACCACCCAGTTCTGTGTTAGTAACTCCCCACACAACTTCATCTGTCCTTGTGCAGTGGCAGGTAGGTAAAATGAGAAATTTTGATGCTTACGGAACAATTTTTTTGGTTGCTTTGACTTGTTGACCTTAATGGTGCGTTGCAAGGGACGTTTTCCCAAGCTGGAAGTACTGTAGTAAAGTTGAAGGACTGCAGCTACTTCCTTATTTTCCTGATCTAGACATATATTTTAGTGATGGATCGAAATTTCTGGCAGTCGCTTTTACTTTGTGCCCCATGAGGGAAAACTTGGGAGGTAAAGGAGTTTCTGTAGCGATGCCCAAGATCATTACTTGTACAGATTCTCCTGTCCTTTCATTGATATCAGTAGACATGCATCTTTACGTTGAAAACATTCAACAGAATGCAGCACTGGTAAAGATCAGGTAATCAAAAGCTCGCTTTCGTTCACATCGCATACTGCCTCCTTCAGCTGCTGAAATAATCAGAAGCGTATGCTGTGCCCGAGATCCTGTTCATGCCTTTGAGGAACTCCACATGCTCTTTTGGCTCTTTGAGGGCTAAAAATTGAGATTTCTTCAGAGAAAAGAAAGGAAGTTTGAGCTCTCCATAATATCTCTGAGTTGGATGTGAAAGTATTCGTGCCAAGTCTGTGTTTTATATAGGCATTTCCTCTGCCTTCCTTTATCTTTCAATACTGGCCTCCTGGGAGATGCTGGAACATTTTGTGACCCAGCGCCTGAGGCTTCTTTTTGCAGAGTGAGCATTAATAGAGGGAACCCAGTGGGGTACTGCACGTTATCCGTAACCTATCCTGGAAAGCCTCTGCCCGCCCTGCTCCGGAGACAATGTCCCACACACATAATAAGGATAACTTTGGACAGATTGCATTATAGTGAAAAATGTACATACGTGTTTACAGTACAGAAGGGGCTCCTTGCATTTTTGGAAAAAAATGTAAGTATGAGGGTCTGTTTATTGCTATGCAGCAGCACTTTAAAAATACGCCTGGCTGTGCTGCTGGGTTGCTGGCCCAAGTTCACGCAGCATAATACTAAGCAACATCATTGCTTACAGCATGTTGAACAAATAGAAGACAAGTTGAACATTTTTACCAAAAGAATTACGGAGAGATGTAAATCTACTGCCCCACCTACAAATAAAGCCCACAGTGAAGAAAAAAAGGTATACAAAAAGAGGACAAAGAGGATGTGAGGCATGATGCACTGCAGAAATAAACATTCCCCCAATTGACTGATTATTGGCGTGTAGTTAATGTGAAATAGGTGGTTGTTTAGGTAATTGGATGCTTTTTATTTCATGAAAATGAAATGGGGTTGTTGTGCCAGAGCCATCTCAAGGGAGTTGTGGGCGATTATATGTCATTACTACATGTATATTAATAGGTCCTGGCAATTCAGCCATACTATATTTTTCAAATAAACAAAAATCTTCAAGTCCCACAATAGCCTCCAATTAAGAGGAGGTTTCACAGCAGTGTCTAAGAAATAATGTAAACCGAAAACAGCAGTCAACCTAAATGGGAGAGTAGATTTCCAAGCAAAGCTAAATTTTTAACTTTGAGCTGTGTTAATAATTCACAAAACAAACTCTAGATGCACTGTCTGTGCTTTCAGCTGCTTGGTCCAATCAGTCCATTATTTTTAAATTTAAAGTAGGAAGAAAATAAGTCATTTCCATTGAGGTCTGTTGTATCAATAATGCAAGGTTATTTCAGATGTTCGGGAGGATGTTACAGTTAACATCAGGATCATGTACTGTTCTGCTTCTACCTTAGAGATAACAATTATTCAAACTTATATTTTAGTCTTTTTTTTATTTTTAAACAGCACAAAAATGTTTCTCTTACTTCTGTACAACATTACGGGCTGCCACTCATAATCTTTTTACCTATTTCAGCAGGTCCCTCAGGCCTTCCTACAAAATCCTAAATAATCCATTACATCAAAAGCAGAGTTTTGTCCATGAAAGACAGATAGGAAGGGGAAGAACTGACCTTTTAGCAGAGTACCCTTTTCAGGAAAGAATCATCATTTCCATGGCAAGGAGAAAGACAGTTTTCAAGCCATTTATTTTCTGAGCTTTCCTGTCCTAATTTAAAGGAAGGAAAAAATGGAGAATCACATGAAAGCATGAGAAAACAATGCTTGCTATCAACAAATCAGTGTTATATCACAATGAGGAATTAAGCCTTATCTGTTAGGCAGTTCTATGGCAGAGCAGGGAGTAACAGTATCTTTCTCAGATTCAGCAGTGTTTTCCGTTTAAGATTCTGTAGGATATTCCACCTCAACTTTTTTTTTTATTAAAAAAAAAAGAAAAAAAATCATAGTTAAAATAGGAAAAGACATTGAATATTTCCAAGAACACCTTCCTCCTAGGTAATAATTAACTGAAATACAAATCTATGTAATGTTCACAGTATTTTTTTCATCGTGTGAAGTTTGTTTCCATGCTGGATAGGCTTTGTTTTCTTGCAGCCTCTCTCCTTTGTGGTGATGCACTCAAGACGTATCTCGGTGGGCCGGTGCCTCCCTTGACCCTGTCTCTGGAGAAGGCAGTCCTCATGTTTTGCGTTGTGACTCCTCCCTGCCAGGACAGAGGGAGGCAAAGATGCTGCCATGCTGTGGAGCCCTTCTCTGCTAGGGCACCATCAGAGCTAAAGCAACTTCAGTATAACACAGAAAACAAAAGAGGAGTCAGAAGATTGGAAAAGAAAAAAAAAAATTCATGATAGATATACTAGTAATTGCCAGTGAACCATATCTCATCTTCTCCACCTTGCGGAGAAGGACGTTTCAGCCGGTCCATGAGCGATCATGTCATCAGGCAGCCCTGGAGAAGGCTGTCGCTTCGTTTGGTCTGTTTGCTCAGTCCCTTGAACAAGGTGCTCGGTCTGAGCCTGGGAAAGGCTGTTGTGTGAGAGGTTGATTTATTTGCCTTGTAAAATGGAGTCTGAGAGGGAATATGATTGCCCTTTTTAAAATACATCACAGGAGTAAACACCCCATAGGGAGAAGAATAATTTAACCCAAAAGGCAATCTTAGCACAGGAACAAATGGTTATAAACTAGCTATGAATTATTTAGATTAGAAATTAAATGAAGGTTTCTAACCACCCAAGTAGTGAGGCTTGGAACAGCTTTCCAGTTGGAATACTGGGAAGCAGAAAAATCAGCTTGTTTTCTGGTGGAGGTTGCTCTGTTTGTGAAAAGGACTTTAAGAAGCTGACTTTCTGCAGTCTTGAGGGCCTAGTCTTGATTCTTGAGGTCCCTCACAATCCTGTAACCGTAGACCATTCAGTAATGCAGATGCTGAATAATAGTGAAATGTGGTCAGAGCTTCCCCAAAGGATGGAGCACAATAATGAACATGAAACAATGATGAATGAGGTTCTCCAACCATGCAGAGCAAGTACAGCAAGATCTTGGGACTATTTGGATTGCTTTCAGCAGGCTCTGGGCAGGACAACCGCAAAAGGTGGTGGCTTCTTGCAGGAGCAGTTTCTGCTCCTTTTCCTGGTAGCTGTGCAGCTTTCTTATACTCTGGCTCACATAATTTTTCTTTTTTGCTTTCCATAAACTGCAGTCTTTCTACTTAATTCCTTCAGCCCTCACCCAAAGCCAAGTCCTTTGCACTGAGATAGGACAGGGCTCTCTCTCCTCTTGCCAGCATAATGAAGTAATGGAAAATTCGTGTCGTTTCTGGAAGCAGAATGCTAGGTTACTACCAAATATCTTCCTCCTTTCCTTTAAAAATATTCTTACTTTATTCATTAAAATTACATGTGGTATTATCTTCTATTGTGACAGTGTTTTACACCAGCAGTTAATTTTTCCACAATGGACAGAAGGTTTTCTTTAGTAAAGTTCTCAAGACTGCTAGGGATCTTTCTGGATTAAAGGCGAGATCATCATTAAAATCCTTTTCATTTATACTTTCAGCCCCTTAAATTTCAGTACAAGAATCTTTAAAAGATAAATGGTTCAGGGCATCTTTTCTTCTCTGCAGTTCTTAGCTTGTATTAGACTCATGAAAGTAATTTTTTTTTTTTTTTTTCCCCCAAACACGAAGGATCCCTTTGCTTGTCTCTATTTAAGCAAGCCATTCAGACAAAAATCTTCTTTTCAGTGTACTGGTTGTATATCTGTATCTGAGGGAAGATGTGAGGGGCTGCTGAAGAATCCTTGCTGAGGTACTATGTCTTTGAGCATCTTCCAGCATGTTGCAGAAGGAAAAAAAACTCATATCTGAGCCAGCCCAATAGCCATACATACCGTACTGCTCCAAGCTGTTATGGAGGAGACCTGAGTTTGCTTGTGGGACTGGACCTATGCAACACACCAGAGTCTATCATACTGTGACTCCTCTCTAAATGCCCCTCTGAGGCTATTAGAGCTATTTTCATCTTCTTAATTAAAGCCAGAATACACCAATGCAGTGTTATTTTCTCATCATTGTTATTTTCTTTGAGACTGTCTCCCACAGCATTCTCCTAGGGAAGCTGGTGGCTCATGGCTTAGGCAGGTGTACTCCTTGCTGAGTAAAAAATTGGCCAGGTGGCTGAGCCCAGAGAGTTGTGGTGAATGGAGTTAAAGCCAGTTGGTGACTGGTATATCTCAGGGCTCAGTTTTTAGGCCAGTCTTGTTTAATATCTTTATTGATGATCTGGATAAGGGGATTGAGTGTGCCCTCAGTTAAGTTTGCAGATGACACCAAATTGGCCGGGAGTGTCAATCTGCTCGAGGGTAGGATGGCCCTGCAGAGGGATCTGGACAGGCTGGATCAATGGGCCAAGGCCAGCTGGATGAGGTTCAACACAGCCAAGTGCTGGGTCCTGCACTTTGGTCACAAGAACCGCATGCAACGCTACAGGCTTGGGGAAGAGTGGCTGGAAAGCTGCCTGGCCGAAAAGTACCTGGGGTTCTGGTTGACAGCCGGCTGAACATGAGCCAGCAGTGTGCCCAGGTGGCCAAGAAGGCCACCAGCATCCTGGCCTGTATCAGGAACAGTGTGGCCAGCAGGAGCAGGGAGGTGATTGTCCCCCTGTACTCGGCACTGGTGAGGCCGCACCTGGAATGCTGTGTCCAGTTTTGGGCCCCTCACTACAAGAAAGACATTGAGGTGCTGGAGCATGTTCAGAGAAGGGCAATGAAGCTGGTGAAGGGTCTGGAGCACAAGGCTGATGGGGAGCGGCTGAGGGAGCTGGGGTTGTTTAGCCTGGAGAAGAAGAAGCTGAGGGGAGACCTGATCTACAGCTACCTCTACAGCTACCTGAAAGGAGGTTGTAGTGAGGTGGGTGTTGGTCTCTTCTCCCAAGTAGTTAGTGCCAGGATGAGAGGAAATGGGCTCAAGCTGTGTCAGGGGAGGGTTAGATTGGATATTAGGAGAAACTTCTTCACGGAAAGAGTGGTCAAGCATTGGAAGAGGCTGCCCAGAGAGGTGGTGGAGTCCCCATCCCTGAAGGCATTCAAAAAACTGGCAGATGTGGCACTTTGGGATGTGGCTTAGTGGGCATGGTGGTGTTGGGTTGATGGTTGGAATGATGATCCTAGAGGTCCTTTCCAATCTTAATGATTCCTAGTTTTACTTTCATTAAAAAATAATCCAGCCACCAAGCCAGGAGACATGGGGTTGCTTTTCTACCCTTAATTGATTTAGTAGTGGACTTGGTAATGTTAATGTTCTATGATTCTATTTTACTGAAAGACTGATCATAGAATCGTTTAGTTGGAAAAGACCTTTAAGATCACCCAGTCCAACCATTAACCTAACATTACCAAGTCCACCACTAAACCAATTAAGGGGCGAGCAATAATTAATTTCATGTTTCCTGGCTTGGTGGCTGGATTATTTTTTAATGAAAGTAAAACTAGGAATCATTAAGATTGGAAAGGACCTCTAGGATCATCATTCCAACCATCAACCCAACACCACCATGCCCACTAAACCATGTCCCCAAGTGCCACGTCTACCCATTTTTTGAACAATGCCAAATGAAAAATGTTCTATGAACACAGGAAAATAGCCACAAAAGAAATTCTGTCTTTGACAAAATAACTTATTTCTTTTCATCTCGGAAGAAGTGAGATACTGTTTTGCTGTTCCATTGCTGGTGGCCAGCAACACGCATTTTCAGGGACATGCTTTTTTATATTCTTTGTCACACACAAGTTTCTGTGGACCAAGAAGGAAAGGAGCTTAGCTCTTAGTGTAGTGCATCAGGTGTCAATTTGTAAGTAAAGAGCCTTTTGTAATTGCCACAGCTGAGTGAAATCATCAAAGCTGCCTTTAACTTGTGTTTTTCAAATTACACCACCTTTGACCCTGTACATTATTAATGGCTGCTTTCACCAGAGAGCACTGTGTCCCTTCACACGGGACCAGCGTCAGCTGTTGCCCATTGTGATGTGTTTGTTGCAATGCACATCTTAACAAGTCTGTTCTTAATTTGAATGTTTTTCAGCCACCCAAAGCTGGGAGTCTAAACGGCTTGCTGTTGGGATACCGAATCTACTATCGGGAGTTGGATTATGACACCGGATCTGGAACAGAATCCAAAACCATCCAGAACCCTTCAGCTTTAAGAGCAGAGCTCACACGTAAGCCTGTGTTTTGGACCATATGATATCCCAGAATGGCAATCCATCGTTATGCCAGACACTGTATGCCCTCTTGCCCCATGGAAATAACACACAATTGTGTCTAAGAGTGCTGAGGATAATTTAGCTTTTACACAATCAGGGTGAAGATGCTGAAAAATGCTAATAACTCTGATCAGCGTCGCTTGTAATGGTGCACTCTAATCTATGCCAGCATGTTTGAATTGATGTTCTGTCCCCCACGTATCCTCTGATTTCCTGCTTTCTGCTACCTCCATTTCATGATTACCCCGGCATACTTTGTTCTGCCATCAGACAAAAAAGAGAGACGCTTCATTTTCCTCAGCTGGGAACCTTTTTCTTTCTTGCTATTTTTTAATAGTTTTTGTAATTGACATTTTGTTTTTCTTTTTGCAGTATAAGAAAACAGCTGAGGAGAATTTTTAAATAGAATTTTTACCGTTTCGAAGTGCTTGTCCCTATTTTGGAAGAAAATAGCAAAAATGAGCAAGACTTTTAAGGTGCACGCTTTCCATGTTAGTCACTGGGGTTTTGGCTGACATGGAAAGAAGGTGGAAGGGGAGAGGAATAATAGAAAAATGAAAAGGATTTTTAGACAAAGGCTAGAAAGGAAATCAGAGGGAAGAATAGGCAGAATAAGATGATGGGAGGCAAAGATGTGAGCACACGATAGCCTGACAGATATGGTCCAGCAACGAGACATGCTCACAGAGGGACCAGCTTTTGTCCTGTTTGATGTCAGTGGAATATTCAGAATAAGCTAATACTTACTCTAAGAGCAGCAGGATAGGGTTGAGTGAGACTATTTTAATATCTTACATCATCTTCCATGTTTCCCTGAACCCGTAAAAGTGGTTTTTACAAAAGCAAGAGTAATTTTTGTGGGGGTGAGGAAAAAGTGGATGCTTTAAATATAACATAAGCACCTAACTCTGACCTCACTTATACGGTCAGTGCTGAATGAGACTTCTCAGGCTGTACAGAGTTTTAACCAGGACGGAGTAGAGATGTAAAGGTCCTATAGGTGTAGGTATGCATAAGCGGGATTTTTTTCCAGACGAAAGCTGAATGACTATGTATATTATCATGAAATAATGACTTTGGATGCTCTGTAGTCTCACAAGCCAGGGAGCCTGTGAAACCTACTGGTTTCCTCTCTTCCTTCTTCTTGGCTGGCCCTGCAGCTACGTTCCTAATAGCTGTAGAGTAGAAAAAAGTGTGCTGTACCTCTCCAGGGAGTCGAGAGAGAGAGAAAGGGGTGGAGACAAGTGTATTTTGAGAAAAATTTCCCTCTTTCTCCTCATAATATGACAATTCTCACTTTAGTACCCCTCCGTTCCTCACTGACCTATGGTTTTGCACATCTTAGCATATTATTACAATTGGCTCACAGCAGGAATATTGAATTCTATAAGCGAAACTGTGGGAAATCTAACACACATTTAAAGAAACAGGTCCTGTCCTACTGTAATTGTTCGCTCTTTGTGGCCCGTGTTCCAAGTCTTCACCCTGCAGCTCTTCAGGTTTTGAATTTTGAATGTTGAGAAATAAAGATGTCATACAGCGTTGAGAGTTTCCCCCCCTAGAAATTGTTTCCTTTTTGCTCATTTGTTCTATTTAGTCTAGGAGTCAGAACATTTCTGTGTTGTATATTTGTGAGATTCTCTGTTTGAGGAGGAAATGAAACAGCCCCGTGTGAGTGAGATGCCTTTGATGTGTTACAAGAGTGATGTGATTTTATTGCCCTTCAAGGTATAGTCCTAAAGCTCAAACTGTGTATGTGTGCGCTGCATCATTTGCCTCTGTCTCTGCTGTACATCATTTGCAATAACTGTTTCCTTGCACTGTAACAAGCTTTCTGCTTTGCTTGCCCTGAATAGCCCAAAGCAGCTTCAAGACAGTGAACAGCAGCTCTGCATTAACGACGTATGAATTAACACGTAAGTGCACATTGCCTTTAGATGAGACTCTTTGTAATGGTTCAAAATACACTATAGGCAAACTCCTATGGTTCTCCTCAGTGGATCTAGCAGAAATCAACACAGATTAATGATTCTGCTTTCTTGAGTTTCTTTTTCTTTAAGCCTTTGCTTTCCCTACATCAAGAGACATTGATGATACAAGTAGGTAGCTGTTGTAAAAATGTGGCTGCTGGGAAGGTAAAACATTATTGACTGTAACAACCCAGTATTGCTGATGCTAAATGAATTTTGATTTGCTTGCTACATATTTTGCAGTCCATCCGAGTTTAGCTGTATCACATCATTAGTCCTATGATTCAAGCATTGCGATGCTCAGGCATTCCGTGGAGTAGGAGGCCAGTTTAGAGAGGGCCCAATAAATTTATGTGCATCTCCAGAGGTGTTTTCAATTGGAAATGAATAAAATAGCATTCGACAGATTTAAAAGGCAAGTTGCTTTGTGGTGATGATGGTTCACTAGATAGGTTTTGCCCAAGGCTTTTTAGTCACAGATTGTGAAGGGCTTAAAAGAAAAAAAAAAAAAAAAGAAGCCCTATCCCCACTGAAACTTGCAGGCATGAACTCTCATGTGTTCCATTTTCTTCCACATCCAGTTAACACTAAAATCTCCCTTGTCGCTTTTCATGGCAGCAATTAACGTTTCCCTGTACAAGCTGCCCAGTACTATATCCTCTATATCTTACTGTTTTTTGTTTGTTTGTTTACAAACTTAGCATCATTATTGCTGATCTGCTTGCTACGTATTTTGCAGTCCGTCTGAGTCTAGTGGTATCACATCAAAAAGTTGGTGATGTATCAGACACCATTTTCAGTAAGCCTGAGACTGGGGAATAATGCTGGACTCTGAGTCAAATATAGGAGCACAACACTTGTAAACACTTCTGTGAAACTGAAATTAGATGAACCTGTATGATTGGGCTTATTGAACCTTACCAAACCGATGGCATACTGTCAGCCACAGAGTTTAAGGGCACTGTGTGATTTATAGATAGCAGAGAAAATTATTGGCAAAGGGAGAAATTTGGACCTGTGGCCATGCGTGTCTTAATCAATTCAATGCTCATTTAAATACAGCAATTTATATTATTGATCACTCTCTTACTCTAATTTCACTGTTAAATATTTTAGATGATAAATGTTTCTGTTAGGATTGATTCTTTCATCCTGAAAATGCAAAATCTGAAATGAAACTGCTCAGGCGCTGCCTCCCCTAATGACATTGACATGATTCTACTCCACCCTCGTTTGCATCTACTAATTACCCTCATACAATTATGGTTTTCTAGATTTTTTTTTTTTTTTTTATACTGCTCTCGCTTGCCTACCTCATCTGTCAGAGTAGTTTCTATAAGTCAGCAAAGAAATTGGTTGCCTGGTGGCCAAATGGAGTCCAGACTTAAAATTCTCCTTTCTCTTTGCGATTCACGTTCAGGCTGCAGTCACTTTGAAGGAGAAAGATACCCATGCAGTACTTTGAACGGGACTCCAGATTCCCCGCTGCAGATCTTCTGCAGCCTGCTTCAGCAGTGACGTTCGTGAGCAGTGCAGTTGCTAAATGACTCCCTGGATGAAAGTCCCTAGGATTAGGCAAAGGCTTGAAGCCATGTTCTTTCCTACCAGTAGAGTTCAAAAGGAGCTCATATGTTGAACATTTAAAGCAAAGTCCTGCCTTTTTCTGTCACTAAGAATGACCTAGCTAGTTCCTCTAGCTAGTTACCCATCAGGAATGATTCCTCTTACTGGAGCAACACTGTGAGGAAACACTGGAAAATCCTGCCATTTCATTGCAAAGATCTTTCAGAATTATGCAAGTCCTGCTGTGATGTGTGAATTAAGGAAGGATGGAAGTAGAGATTGCACTAATTGTACTGTTTAATGCTGTTTTTCACAAGACAGAAGTCTGGTGATAAAGAGGTGATGGAGTCTAAAAAGTACCTGTAATACAGTATAAATAAGTACCTATAACATTTTACTTTTTCAGAGTTGAAGAAATACAAGAGATATGAAGTACTGTTGACAGCATACAATGTGATTGGTGAGAGCCCTACCAGCACACCAGTGGAAGTGTTTGTGGGCGAAGCAGGTAGGTAAAAGGAAAATGAGTTAATTTTGTTTCTTTTAAAGTACTGACATGTTTTAATATTCTCCAGATAATAATATTTTTCCAGGAAAGGAATGAGTTGAAAAATTCCCCAGTCATGATCACTGACAGTTTTTGGGAGTGTCATCTCCTGGAATAGGTTGGCACTGACAGTTTCTTGTCATTTGAAAGCCACGAATAAGGGAGAAGGGGCATTTGAAAGAAAGCAGAGAAAACATTTTTTGGAGTTGCAGGAGGATGACTGTTCGTACCAAATTAGCTTGAGGGAAAAATTGACTCAAGTTAAAGAAGTGAAAAGTGGAGCACAGGAAAGCCACAAGGGAAAAGAAACAAAACTACAAAACAAGGGAGACTTGGAAAGGTGCATCTTTTATTTTATAGATCTCTGTGTAGAGACATTGCCTGTGCACCACACCTGGCTCTATTTTTATGCTCCTGAAGTCGAGAAGACATTGTGTCCAGTTTAATGCTATCTTTGGAGGCACAGATGATGATTACTCTCAGGAACATGCAGGCTCTATACGTGCATCCAGGCTCTACAGAAGCTGAGGGTCAGTGGCACTATTCATGCCTTTATTTATTATGGATCTAGTGCATGAATCCAGGCTGTATTTATGAAATGTAACTCACTGATCATTTCAAAATCCCTCCGTTGGAAGGCTGGAGGCAGAAATTGGGACGAGACAGTTAACTAGACACTTCTTTGAATGCTTTGTGAAACAGGTGATTTTGCAGAGCCGAGATAACCCACAGCTGAGTCTGTTCTTCTCAGTAACTCTAGCTGAGAAGCGCAGGACTGGAATAGCTGATGTCTTTCTCACAGCCGCGATGGTGGTGCCGTATTTATGGTGACCCCAGCTGGAGAGAGGCTGGCGCCGAAATGCTGTTAGTTATGGTATTAATTTCTGCAGCAGCATCTTTTGAAGCTTAGAACAAGAATAGGCGACACGCACCCTCCTGTTGTTCAGCGTGCCGCTGTGAACGAATCTGATTACACTTTTGTTCTTCTGTCTCAAGGCTAGGATGTAGAAGCTATCAAACCCAGCACTAATTCATTTTATTATTATTCATTAAATATTCTATTGCTCAAAACTAAGCAAAGAACTTTTTTTAACTCTACTGCACATTTTTTTTAAACTCTACTTAACCTTTTCATTTCAAATATGGTGTAACATTCACTATCTTTCTCTGAAAACATCATAAATTAATCAGAGCAGCATGGTTCTGAAGAGACAGCTGGCAATATTTACTTTTTTTTTTTCTAGTTTGCTGCTGCTCCAACTTACTTCTGCAACTGCAGCAAAGAAAGCCCCGAGTGGAGCCAACTGTATCTGGCTTCAAAATACATTTTTGTCTCAGAGCTAAATATCTCACTGCTGCAAATGGAGCCAGCACATGCATTTATACACATGTACACGGCACAGAAAATCAGCTGGGGAAAACAAGTGAATGCTGTTACATCATGTCTTTTAATCCCACAGCCCAGGTCTTTCTTATTGTAACTCAGGGAACAGGGCAATGGAAGGAGCCAAACTTGGGAGGAAACTGAGATATCCAGGAGACCTTCTTTCACAGGCAGGGCTCCTGTATCTGAAGTTGTAGCATGACTCAGATGGTTTTTTAGAGATACTGGATTTACCTCTGGTTAGGGACAAGCCAGGTTCATGCGGTAGAAATGATGAATGTAGGATCTTCCTGCCGATTTTCGCTCTTGTTGTGTGAAGTTATTACGCTTTGTTATATAACTGCCTCTTCCACCTCCAGAACTGGCTGTGATTTATACTGTGAGTAAAGTGATTGGAGCTGGTATTGCAATTTAAGTTTTAAATTGATTTGTGACACCTTTGAGTTAAAGTGTGCTGTGGAAATACAAGTTTTTGTTGTTATTGTTTGCTTGATGTTCTTACTCATGGTAAAGGCAGTTAAGCAGCAAGCTGAAAAAAATGGGTCTGCTTAGCTTCAGCAATGGGGCATCCATGTTAAAAATAGAGAAAACCTTCCCAGTAAAGAACAAGTGCTGGCAACACAGGCATAGCACTGAACACAAAATGACTGCAGGGGACCAGTCCCTGGTCTGAAGGCCCCAGATAAGTTACATCTCAGTACTGTTAAACAGTGCTTTGTTCTGCCGTAAGGGTTGCAGTAATTCTGGTAGGTGCGAGAACATTCCTCTCTTGGTTGTAAAAAGGAATACACAGCATGTGCCTTTGGGGAAAGGTGCTGGGTTTGGGCCAGTTCAGTGAAAATACCCGATTCTGTGCAGTCCTGGTGGGCGTTTCGTACAGCGTGGGGCACCTGGAAATAATGCTGATGGTTGATGTGCTGTTCAGCTTCTATGTCTGGTGCTGCCAGATGAGCGCTGCAGAAGGAGGAGTGTCTGTAATTCCTTCCCTCTTGCGCTCTCCCCTGTTATATTTGAAGATTTTCCTGTCATCATATCTGGATTTTTACAATAAAAGCTCAAGTAGACAATGGAGTCTCCTGACAAACTTGGGGGGAAAAAAAAAAAATGCCATTAACACCAACCTTCTGGCAGTTTTGCCATCAAACAAGTAAAAAGCACCCAAATGGGGAATTTTCTTGAGCTCTGGCATGCTGTTGAGCTGTACCCCAGCCAACAGCCTCCTTGGGCAGCCCGAGCGCTCAGGTCTCACTTGGCTCTGACTGATGGGCAGGGGGAAATTTTGGGAGAGAACAACCTGCTGGTGGGCAACAGGCCAGACATGAGGAACAGACCTCTGTATCCTGACTTGTCTGGTGAATAAGGGAGCTGGACGCAAGTGTTTTGGGTTTGGGGTTGGGGTTTTTTTTTGCTACAGGCGGAGCAAAACCTTTTTCTTGTTACAGTAGCCCATAAGATCAAAGCCCCAGGCAAAGGTTGCATTTTGAGTTCTACCTGGATGTTTGCAAAACTCACTAACGTGAAGAGCAATTCTTCCTTGTGCCAGGAGAGCGGGCTGGGATTTCTTGCGCTCAGTGCAGCTGGGAAGGATGCGCTGCTGTTCAGTCTGAAGAGAACCAGTGTGCTTCCCCCACCTGCCTCAAGCATCTGGAGCCCTCTCCTCCACAGACCATGAGAAGATCCTCGTAACATCGCCTTTTTAGAGGTGGCTGCAGCTCTGCCCTGCTCATTAGAGAACCATGTGCATCTCCCAACAAATGACAGAAAAATTGAAAGCTGCCTCTTGCAGAAATTAGGAAGGGAGTCGTAGCCCCGTCGGCAAGCCCCCTTCTCACCTAGTTAATTCATTTAACAGTTCAGCTGTCAGGGATGCCAGCTTTGATTGGGAAGGCAGTGAGTGTTCAGCGAGAGGCTGGGTACTGATATTCATCCCAGCCCTAAATGCAGCTGCTACCAGAGGTGCTGTTCTACTCAACTGAAATTAAGACTCTGTTAGAGCAGCCACTATATCGAGAGCATTATTTTACCAGGTCACTGTCACTATCTGATTGTGTGGTGGGCTCTGGAGTTCAGGAGACTCCACTACCTGCATTTTAATTAAACAGAAATCACAGGTTTGGGGCAGGGGTGCTTCAACTAATTTGGGAAGGTGAATAAAATGGAAGGCGGCAATACAAATCCTGTGCTAACGAGCCTGCAGCCTCCAGTGCTTCTCCCATATACTGCAAAGCTGTTCTGGATGAAAAATAATGGAATTCATAATTTCTTCCAGCAGCTGCTGCTGGAGGAGAGCGCATGTGTGCGGAGAGGAGGTAGCAGAAGGGGTGAAGTGCACCGAGAGACACCAGCCTTTAAACAGGTTCTAAATCCATTTGTGTGAAGAGGGAGTGATGTGTGTCATTATAACTGATGGTGACATTGGTGACCTTCAGAATTCACAAGAGCTGATGAGGCTGGTTTGTCGTTGCTGTTCTTTTCCATAATGATCTCTGAGAGCTGGTTCTGTAATGGGAAAGGGAAGGAGTAAAAAGAGCTGGAAGACAGAGACTTCTTAGAAGTCCTCCGTTGAAATGCCGCCTTGGTCGCTGGCATCGTCTTTTGGAAAAGTAGGTTTCCTGGCCATCTCACTTTCTCCAAAGTGAAGCTGTAGCTTGGAAAGGAATGGGAGTAGGACAGGGGGATGACTGTTTCTTACCTCTCTTTTCTTACCATCTTCAAAAATTTGACACTACCTCTTGGTGCAAAGCTTGCAGATGCTAAAGCAGGTTTCCCACTGTTTTCCGCAATTGTTTTCATCCGCCCTCCTGCCTGTGGCTCCACAGGTGTTCCTGGAGTTCCCAAACTTTATTTTGTCCGCCTGTAGCTGACACATGGAGGGAAGCCCTGCTCTGCCAGTAACTCAGAGCTGCCTGGCCACCTCCAGCATTTTACAGGCAAGGAGTAGAAACCATCTGGAAAGCTCCAACACCAAAAATAGTGATTTAGGTTTGGGAAAGAGAAGACAAAATACAGAGAAGCAGCCATGCTAAGGAGAAAGAAGCCTCGTAAAGAAGCAAAGATTTGACTCCAGGCACCTGGCTTCCCTTTGTAAGCTGCTCCTAGCAAAGAGCTCTTGTCCCTCCTTAGCTGGTTATCTGTGTTCAGGCAATGTCCCATTGTCTCTGACGCTAATGCTGGAGAAGGTTGTCAGAACAAGGCTGCTTTGTCCTTGAGTATTTTCAACTGTTTCTGTGGCATCACTCTTTTCATGTGTTCATACAAAATACCCTACGTGGTGTCACCTCCCCATCGTAGGTCACTTTCTGGAGAAGGGAGTCCCTCAGCATTACCTTGGGCCCCCCTTCCTCTTACAGCACAGAAGCTTTATTTCCTTCCCTGCCCCGAATGTGGCTGAGAAGATGCTGTGTAGAGAAGTCCCCTGTGCCTCCTTGTTAACAGCCTACAAGAGGAATGACAACATTTCAGCGCATTAGAGCTGGCAGCTTCAATCAGTCTGCTGTGGCCCCCTTGGCTGTTTTCTCCTATCTGTTTGGGACACGTGGGCCATGTCTCTCGGTGACTGACTGTGCGTATGCAGATAGCGAGTGCGTTGCTGCTGGCACAGCTAGAAGAACTGGGTGGGCATTTCCATCCCAGACACCACTGGCAGAGGGAAGAGAAAAGGATTATTGTGGCCATTTCACATTGCAGTAGTCTAAAACCTGTCAGCCTAGGGACAGTATCTTCCCATGATAAACAAAAGGGGATGGAGGGAAGCTATTGGAAAGTAGTATAATAAATAAATTATTGGTTTCACTTGCTCAAACTTTAAACAAAGGGGTTCACCTTCCTTGGCACTTTAAAAGCACCAAGCCTTTGAAATGTTAAGGTATTTGCCTTTTAATTGTTGACACTTCTGAACATCAGCAAAAGGCGGCTTTTGGGGGATGGCAGGGTGTTTGAAACATTGATCTTCCTTTTCCCCTCCCCTTTAAATTTAAAGAATCTGCAGAGCTGTTCCAACATTATGGTCAATTGTGAATGAGCTTTACACAGCCCTTCTGGGAATGCTCTGCCCCAGGAGTGATGCTGGGTTTTCATCCTGTCCCCAGTGTCTTTCTCCCTGAAGAAGGAGGAGTTCTCCTCTGAGCTTGGAGTTAAAGATCCAAGCCATGTTCTCCACAATGCACTAAAAGAGAGAGTAAAGTCAGAGCAGAACAAGAAAGCAAAACTATAGGAAGATGGAGAGGAAAAAAAAGTGGTGAGACATTTCCTGTTTGGACTGGGAAAGAAACCTCTTTTCAGTTTCTCTTGCATTACTGGAAACCATTATGCCTGTATCCCAACAGCGTTCCGTTTCTGAGAGTAGGATCAGCCCCTGGGTACATGCCGTCAGTATTTCTTGGTGGATTTTAAACTCCTCCAGACTAACTCTATACAAGGTTTCCACTTGGGGCTTGTCTGCACCAAGTCCAATTTGGATTTGTTGTTCCCATCAACGCAGCTTCACTGGTGGTAATAGCAGGATAGATAGCACTCAGCTGCATTATCTAATCCTGCAGGGCTGCGACAGGAGAGTAAAAAATAACAAACTAAAGTGTGCCTACATTAGAGCATTAGTCATTCCTTGTGTGTTACTGGTATCGCTGCAATGCTGGGGAATTATGGATATGAATTTTCTATATAAACTTTAGCTCCCTTTTCCTATTCAAACTAGCTATTTTTTTAAGGGTAGTTTGACGTTCTTAATCTGTTTACAGATGAGCACAAAGGTTTCATAATTAAACTTCCAAATTTGGTAACTTAGCTCAGTAGCTGCTCTTACAGTGGTAAGGCAGAAAGTAACCGTGCCAGTGTGAGTCTGTGGAAGAAGTGTCCTTAGTGTCAACATGTCAAAAAGACATCCCTGCAGCTCTCTGGAGACTGAAATCTAATGTCAAGGCAGAAGGAAGAAAAGTCTAAGTGAGAGTCGTACTGCTGTCAAAGCAAGTTATTCTACCATACAGGAAAAGGAATTTTAAGGGAATGCACTGGAAAGCAGTGTCCAGATTGAGACATAATTTGATGGGCTTATTTGACATCTTTAATTCTCCATTGACAATCCAGAGGCTCCCTAAAATGATTTGCAGTGTTTTCATGCTGCAAGTAAAAGCTGAATGCGCGCCTCATTAACAGCTCATTAAGTTGTTAATATTGGTCATAAGCAGCCTTTGGTACAGCACAATGCTTTATACAGTGCGGCAGCTCCTGCTTAGCTCTGGTGTAATTGCCTCTTTTTATCACGTCTCAATGTGGGAAAGATGCTTCTGTCCAAGCAAAAATGTCATCAGTTTTTGATCAGCTGCGGCTTGCTTATCTCTGCCACTGCTATTGCTGGTGTGGGTGGCGTTGGGCTGCAATTGCCATGAGACGTTTTGCTCAGATGATGAACTTCCATCTCACAAACCCAACAATTTGATGTCGATTTTCAGTACTGACTGTAGCCGGAGACAGACAGACTCTCTGTACTCAAATTCATCATCAGGACTCCTGTCTTTGTTCTGTAGTTGGTGCAAGCAGTGGTGGGAGTGGTAGGACAAATTAGCTGTTCTGCTGCAGTGCTATATGGCCTGTGAAGAACCGAGTGCAGGGACATCCCTGCACAGTACACAGAGGGCAGAGGGATGAGAAGCCTGATCGCGTATGCAAAGCCTTACTGAACTAACAGCAGAGCTACTCCATTAAAAGCAAAGGAATTAACCTTCCTTTCAAAAACATGAGCAATCAGTAGTAAAGTAAAACGGCCCATAAACTGCACTGGTAAAGAAGCGGGGAAGTCCCTGGCTGAAAACTCACATTCAGGAAGACACAGGCTGGAGTTTGAGTATCTTTGACTAAAGGGTTATATCTGCAGCCATTCCTCTAATTGTGCAGTCCTGCTCTGCTTGTTTTCAGTCATCCTGGGAGATGTGAGCAAAATGTTGTAAGTATTTTCATATAGGTCTCGACTCCCGTGGCTTTGCCTCCTCTGAACGGCTTTGCTGTGAAGCCAGCTGTAGAGAACACAGTTGGTTTTCTTTTCTGACATCTGTTTGCTGTATCCGTCGTCAATCATGGAACTTGAGGCATTTCAGTTTGCCTGTTGTAGACTGAAAACAAAAAAGTTGCCATTTTTCCTTCTGAAAGTACGAATTGGCAATATTCTAAAACATTTTCCCCACAACAATCCAGACACTGAGACGATATGGGGGTATAGGACCACAGCGATGAACTCAGGGATGCTATGGCTGCAAAATAAGCAAAGAAAGAGGAAACTCCTATTCAGAGTTGAGAAAATGTAAATTTAATCTCTCTCTTTCCCCAGGAGGACAAGATCACAGTCATCCATGGGATCCCTGGGGTTCCCTGACCATTGCAATCTGTAAATCCTAAATTAATCTCTCATGGGGGTCAGCTACCCAAACTTGCGTTAAAGCCCCAGTGAAAGGTTATCACAGTGGCAGATCTCACCTGCTCAGTTTGACTTTTTTCCAGTACGGCTTTTAACATTCGGTACATGGCAAACCCAGTGGAGATTCACCCTAATTATCTGATACGCTCTCTTGACTTTAGTGGAGCATAACGAGTTGTCGGTGCTTATTAGGCTTTAGTAGGTGCTGCCATTACTGTTAGTGAACATTAAGTGGGTGCTTTTGTTGGCTGCCATGAACTTGTGTTATTATGGTATTAGAGTGTGGGATTAACAAATTATAATGAGTGGAACATGACTATAAATGGAGGAGGAGGAGTCTTGGGAACCGGAGAGCCTGGGGAAATAGTCTGAAGTAGGTAATTTTGCCTCTGTCTAATGGGTAGACTTTTTTAGGAGAGTTGAGAGCGGTACTTTCCCACCTGATGCTGCTCCCACTCCTCCCGGTGCACACGACGGAGGATCAGGCCAGAGTATCAAACACTCAGCAGTTCTTCACCATCCCTTGCACCCTTGAACAACCTTCAGTACCTCCTGGGGGGGTGAATCCTGCGCTCATCAGAGCTGACACTGCTCTCAGTTACACGACTTTCACACTGGGTTAGCTCTACTAGCTTTAGCGGAGCTAACCCTAATTTGCATTGATGTAAGTGAGAGGGGATTTTAGCTTGTAGGTTTATGCCTGTATGTTTGTTTGCGCATACCTAATGCTTGTCAGACTCTTGCTGTTCCTGCTCATGGGTCCGTCTCTGCTGACTGATGGGCTGCCCGCCTGTGTGTGATCATATCTTTGTTGACACAAAAGAAATAGAGGAAAAAGCTCATTTTGGGTTTTTTCCCCCCTTCCTTTTTTAACCACCTGTATGCCCTTTCCAGAGGCAGTCTGAGAGTTCTGTAAGGGCTTTACTTTTGGGCCAGGCGCTCTCAGTCCCTTGATGGATAATCTCAGTATGCAATGTGATAGCCTATTTTAGGTTTGTATTAGCTAAGTAGAACTGTGGGCTTCAGCAGAAGAAAAGTGTGTAGTTTTTGTTTGCAGGCTCTAACTGTTTCGCAGTACTGCTCTGTGAGGTTCGCCTTGGTTGTAGGCATTGTAATGCAATCACGGTAACTTTTTCTGCATCACTCAGACCATGTCTGTCCCATGAAAATCCTGGGCTGCAAATAGCTCGTTGGGAAATCTGAACCCCATATTTAAAAGATTAGTAATCACAGCAACAGTGTTTTCACCACTGCTGGAAGAGATGGTGAGGGACAGGGTGAGAATTACTTCTGCTTGAGTCACTTGCCAGTTTATGAAGGTTCTTCATGAATAAGTCATATCCGTGGAGGTTTCCTCAGAACATGATTGCCTCCTCAGTTCAAAAAAATGGCATTGGCAGATAACCTCCTAGAGTCTGGGTCCATTTCTAGTCCTTGTTTCATTTCAATGTTTTTCCGATATGTGCAGTGAATGTCACCTCTTCCTCTTTCCTCCCTCCACCCCTGTCTCCCTCATATCCCTCCAGATGCTGAAGACATGCCTAGCCAATGTTGGGAAGCTTCCCAGTGCTAAGCAAAGAAGCTGATGTTACATTTGGGTATTATTTGCAGCTGCTTTTATTTATGCTTTTTCATGACTTTACTACCCTTAAAAAAATTGATGTGGCAAAACACAGCTACTGTACTAAGTGTAGTACACAGGTAGGGGGCCAAGTATTTGCATACCCGGCTAATACGGCACAGAGTAAAGCAATTGCGGGTGTGCTAGATTCCCAAAGTTCCCATCCTGACAGCTATTCTTTTTCTCCTCTCCACCCCTTCTTCTCCACCAAGGTAGGTTTGTCTGTTTATCTTTCTATTTTTGCATCGGTTAGATTGTGCTCCCTCTTCATCAGTGTACATGAGGGTGAGAGGAGATGTTCAAGTTCTTCTTGTATTGACTTACATTGGTCTCTTGTACACTAGGAAAAATGTTTCTGTTTCTCTTACGCTGATCTATGCAACCATGTAAATCAACACATATATCACATATATCAGCATCCCTGAAAAAGGGATTATTTCCTATTAAAACCTGGCTATTTCCAGCTGCTTTACACACACACACACACACACACACACACCCCGCCCAGTGGGAGGCTGGGCTTCTCAAAGATGGAGGAGACCAGATTGCTCCTTTCCTGAGACTCATTTCAAGTTGCAGGGTGACACAAGCCCGCTGAAGTTAATAACTGGCAGAGCACTAGGTTTTGGTGCCAAATTGTCATGCCTGAATAAAAGAGGGTAGGAGCACTCGGGTCCAATGTTAGCAAATGGAATTGCGTTGGAGGGGTTAAGACCCACATCTTTTGTATGTGGCTCTGTCTGTTTTATTGCATCTGAAATACATCTAAGTAACCCCAGAAAGCGCAGTCCTTGGAAAAAGCACGTACTTCCATCACAAAATGTAGCCTAGCTTAAAACAGCCAGAAATTGGTGGGAAACATCTTTTACATTCTAAATATAGCTTGTGCCGCTTTGTCACAGCGGAAAGCAGCTTCGCAGTAGCTGTTTTTGAAGCACAATTAACTAATTGTTATTGAACTGATCAGCATCGCTCACGCAGCATTCCTGATGGCACAGGGGTACTGCTGCACAGGGGAAGCGTTCCTCGCTCCCACCTCTCTTTTGCAGACCCTGTAAGAAAATGGCCAATAAACACAGAACAGTTTTCTCTCATGCTGCTTTTCCTTTGTGGAAGGAGTGACTGCAGGCATCTGCAGATACACCTCTTTGTTCTTTCTTGGGAGGTACCATCTTTGCGTTCCTTCTCGAAGCCCAGACTGCAAGAAAACCTCCTGCGTTTTGCTTAGCCCATTCTGCAGATCAGTCTCACTGTTTTTATCTTGTGACCTTCTGTTTGTTTTGTTGTGTTTGGCTTTTATAATCCACTTAACTGTTGCTTATCTATGCCATAACTTGAGGGCAGTGGTTGCAACGGGAGAAGAAACAATCTGTTCTACGTGCCACTGCAGGAACAGAACTTCAATACGGTGAGGATGGTTTAGACTAGACATTTAAAAAAAAAAAACCACTAACCTGAGAGTTATTTTAAGAGTTATTAAAATAGGGATATGCTGGCAGAGTTTGTGTGGGGATGGCAGGGGAATCTGGAAAGAGGTCAGTGATCAAGATTACACAAACATCTGACCAGCCAAGCTGAGCCTGGTGTGACGCAGGAGGATGGATGTCTGAGCCCTCTCCAAATCCTTTCCAGCTCTATTTTCCATGACTGTGTCTGCCAGGAACCAGTGTGTAAACTTTGGAGGTGCTTGCATGTGCATGCTTTAATTGTCAGCACATGCTACATTGAATATCGCTGTGTTTTCTCTCTTGTTGTTCCTCACTAGGTAGGTAAGATTACAGCCCATGGGTCAGAACATGCTGCAACCACCCCTCCATACAGCGTGTAGACATACAGATTAGAGGCTTTTTGGGCCTGGAGCTGTCTCTTTGTTCTGTGTTTATGCAACGCATTGTGCAATGAGATTCTGGCCTCTAGGTGCTAACACCAAAATGCAAATACATTGATTACTAGGGAATAAAAGCAGGCATGTTCACAAAAGCATGCTTTGATGAACTGGAGAGGGGGGAAATGCTTGCTAGATAGAAAAGGATCAGTGGTCTTTACAAAACAGAAATTTGCTTGGGATTGTTTGGAACTGTGGGATCAAGCTGTCGCACAGAAAATCTTCAGTCTCTTCCACTGCATTTTTCTCCTTATTTTTTGCCTGCATATTTATTTAAATGGCATGAGTATCGGGGAATCTTGTCCAAGACTTGTCTGTGAATTTCCTGACATAATACTGGCATTGTAGAAACAATTAGAAAATCAGGAGAGGAGAAATCCTTTGCTGCACAGAAATTGGAGCAGATGTAAGAGCAGCAAGGAATGTTTCATACAAACAGTTATTAGGTTTACCCAATGAATCACAAGGATTTGTAGCCTACCTGTGCTACAGAGCATCGTGGCAACTGTCAACTAAGAAAAGGAATAGTAGTTTCATATTGATGAAAAGCTCTCGGTGCCACACAGCCCAGAGAGCAAATATCCCAAGCAAGCAGCGAGAAAAGCTGAGGTGAACCTTCTGCAATGCATGGAGCTCCGGTGCGGGCAGGCCACTGGGGATTTTAAGCACCTTCTCTTTAAAGGTTATGAGCATTCACAAGCTCAAATTGACTGCAGTGTGAGCAGAGGCTGTTCAGTACGACTGGAAAATGAGGGCAGAGAGATGTTTAAATGTGGATTTAGATGTGTAACTTTATTCATGGGCTCATTTTGACTCTCTCTTGCCTTTCCAGATAGATTTGTGGTCTTTACATGATCCTGCCAATATCATCCCAGTCCATAGATGATGATTTTTTTTTTTTACTAACTACTGTATAACCTGCTCAGCCTTTCTCCTTACTTTTTGGCTGAGGGAGAGTTTCAAGGAGACAATCTCAAAGGTGAATTGAAATCAGATAAGAAATGTTTACCAATATCTCCATGAGATTCCAAAGCAGGATATCTGCACAGAATTAGACTTCATGAATACACACGTGTTTTTTTTCAGGGAAAGTGAAATGCTTTCCACGTGCCAAGAGCTGAGTTTGGACCCTCAGGGGTCTGTGTCACTCCTGCTATAGTTGATAATGTCACTAACACCTAAATCAGTGTGAGGAATGCAGCTTTAACCTTGCTTTTTATGTATTCATGATTTCAACAGCCATGAAAAAAATTCAGGGCTCAGTAATCTTGAACTGCATTCCTAGAAGGTAAAAGGCTTTTGAATTCACCTTTAAAATGCATTTGCTTTTATTTGCACAGGCTGTCCATACATTCACTGAATGGTTTGGGGTTTCAAACAGGTAGAGTCTTTAGGGATGTGTTTCCTTCTTTTTGAAGTATTTCATTTCACCCTTAATGTAATGTGCTGTCTGCACAGAGCCACATCAAGCATCAGCAGCACTTTTCTGCTGTCCCTTGCTGTCAACAAGAAATCTGTGCTTAGAAGAGGAGGGACATGTCAGCCTTTGGAAGTTGAACAGAGGAACAGACTCACAGGGCACAAAACCAAACAATTTGCATCTCGTCGAGGCTCTGGGGTAGCGAAGAGAAATGTCTTTTTCCACATTGTCTTTTTTTTTTTTCTTTTCCCTCCCATCAAATTTTCCAGTGCAGTGCCAAAAGGGCAGCTCCAGCAGCGAGCGTGTCAGTGGAGAATGATCACTGGCACTTTTTAACCATTGTGTTTCTTAGACGTGCTCCAAAAAGGGTTTGAGGAAAAGCGGTGTTTTTCTGGCAGCAGCCTGCACACACAGGCTCTTCTAATGGTCACATCTCAGAAGCGGCAATTGTTCCAGGCTGGCACATGGGATCCAAAGAAAAATGCTATTGTAGATGCTGCTTCAGACCTGGGTATTGAGAGCACTTTGAAACTGTCAGCTCAGAACAGGCAGTAGTGTCACTACCTAGAAAGAAAATACATTGCTCAAGTGATCCATTTTCTTCTGTGATTGTACATATTCCTGTTTCCCTGAGCATGTCATCATCTGCGAATCTCCCAAGATGTATTTTCAGGTTTGTAAGGTGTGATCAGTTGGGCCTCGCGCTCTGATGTGTGCTGTGAAAGTCTCAAAATCTTGAGATTTGCGGTCCTTAACAGAACAGCACTACATTGCGCTGAACACAGCCAGCCGGCCGGCGAGCTGCTCCCTTTGCTCCTCCGCGAAGTGTGGAAGACAGGGCAGCAATTAGACGAGCGCACCCCTGTGAACAAGCTGTATTTTACCAATGGTCGTTGTCACCTCGTGCATTCACTACATCCAGCTAAAAAGGAAACAAAAAAATATAATAAACAAACAGTTTTAACTGAGCACTGGGATAAAGGCTATTTCCAATTTTGCCTTTCACATTTTAATTGTACAGCAATAATTTTGCAATAGAGTTGCCGATGGCAAACATGCAAAAGACATTAACTTTATTTATGTTTTGGATTATTAATGTGGCTGTTAAAATTCCTCCAGTTAGTTTTGATTGAATTGTTTTTTTGTGCGATTCTGTCGTTTAATGGAGCGGTAAATAAGAATTTCTGATAATGAGTCCAAGCATCTGTCACAACAACCTGGCGCTGGTTATTAACATTTCCATTAACGGCAGGGTGGGCAGTGATAATATGGAAACCACACAGTTAGAACAAAATAAATAGTTGGTGTCAGGCTGAGTGGGTGTTAATTACTATTTTATTTTATAACTCTGGGGGGAGGGAGTATCGGTAGAAAAGTGTGACTTACGAAGGTCATTCACTCTAAGGAAAGAAGTCTCCAGAGGAACAGATAACCGGGGCTATCTAACTGGAGTAGTGAATGCTTTATCGCTTCTATTTATTGCCCATAAAGGGGCTGAGAGAAGAGAGGCAGCTTTCTCAGGTGGTCTGGGTAAAGGCTACGGCACCGTGCCCACGGAGAAAGGAGAAGTGTACCCTTTGCCCTGCCTTTTTCTTCCTACTCCTGGAGTTTGAGCAGGTCACGCTTCAGCACCTTTTCTGTAAACAGAACATGTGCTGTTTTGTTAAGACCTGCCGGAGGCAGAGGCAGCAGGTCGGGAAAACAGACTGTCCTTGCTAGCAGCTGGGGAAGAAAACCCACCTGCACCAAGTTGGATTCCAACAAAAGGAAGGCTGGTGTGACCCAGGTGCACTCAAAGATTAGTTTTTTAGCACAGCGCAATGCAAAGAAGAAACACCGTCAGGAGCCAAAGAGGGCCAGCAGGTGTATGTGAAGGTATAATCAAAGCAGAGCTAACAAGTAGCAAGCGAGGAGTCATTTTGTAATGCATAAAATATTAGTTGGCTTGATTAGCATCTGGCTGGTTTGGGGGGTAATTTTAGACTGTATTTTGGCCCTAGGTCTTGGAGCCTTGCAAACAGGCTGTTAGAAAGACTTGCTGCTGAGTGGGAGGCCAGGCTGACGGTGGCAAGGGGATTGCGTTGCTCCCAGTTACTTTCAAGAGTGGTCGGTCAGGAGCGCAGTGTCACTGCCAAAGGCAAGCCCCAAACGTTGCTGTAGAATGAAGACAAAATTCTCCTTTCTTTTCTAAAGCTGCTGGCAGGATTGAGTTGGTTCAATGTCTAAGCCAGCCTGCGTGGGACAGAACAGAACCACGTCCGGAGGCTCGGCTGCTCCTCCATCCACGTGTGCTGAGACTTCCCTGTGATACAGATACCTCCGGGGCTGACTCTGGTAGCTGACTTCTGGCGTAAAGAGAGTCTGTCCTGGGTCCTTCTGCAAATGGAAAATTGCAACCTGGATATGAACTAGTTTTGTGTGTCACTATTAATTCTTCTGTCCTCCTTTCTCTCTAGCACCAGCACTGGCCCCACAGAACATCCAAGTAAACTCTCTTTCTGCAAGCCAGCTGGAGCTCACCTGGGACCCCCCTCCTCCCGACAGCCAAAATGGGAACATCCAAGGCTACAAGGCAATCCTCCTGTTTCTACTGGTTTCATTTATCTTGCTTGGCATTGCTATTACTTGTGAGATAGCTCTACCAACTACAGTTGCTCTCACTGCATAAGGCAAATTAAAACAGCATTCAGACTGCAGGATGGAAATGGCACTAAGTCCCAAAACCAAAAGAAAGAGAATGAGATTGGGGGCTGGTGGTGGTGGTGGGAGAAAAGGAAAAGCATGTGGCTATTTGTGGAGGAGGAGAGTGTGGGGAAACAGGGTATGCAGATAAGGAGGCAGCTCCGCTTATGCAGGCAACATATCCGCTCCAAAAAGCAACAGACGCACAAGAGCTAGGGGCAAGAAGTGTATTGAAGAAAATTAACTGAGCTTTCTATCTATCAAATGTTACAAGCCATTAGGAAAAGCAGAACTTTCTCCAAGCTAGAAGCCTGAGCCAGGTCAGATTTCGGAAGAATTATTTCATTTCCTTAGCTTTAACAAAATTAAATCATAGTATTAATTGCATTTGGTTCATAGGCGATGGGCACGTTGCAGAGGCATGTTGTTTAGCTTCTCCAGCATGAGAATGGACCCTTGGAGAGTAGAAACGGGCAAGTCTACAAACACTGGAGCTTGGCTTGGGTTCAGTGTCTGGCTCTGCCTCTCTCCATGAATTTAGGTCCATAAGCAAAGAAAAGCCAAGCCAATGTGAATAATCTGGCATCCCTTCTTGGCAGTAACAAGCATCCTTATAGATCAATTCATGTTCTTTTCCTTTTGTACATATATAGATGGCTCTAACAGCTTGGCTTGTAAGAGCCAAGGTGGAGTCTTGCCTTGGCTCGTTCTCTCAACTTTCTGGCTTGCTTTGGCCTGTTGTAATGCTCTCGCTGCCAGGCCTGTCCAATAAGTAGGGCTGGCACCACTTTTCCTCTTGGAAACGACTTCTCCAAAGCCTAATTTTATGGCATCAGGATAAAAATTATGTAAGGGAAGACTGAGGAAAAAGTACCTCAAGGAACTTTAGGGAAAGTCTTTATTACCCTCTACAGGAAGGCATTTGCTTGGCTGTCCTGCGAACACAAATGGTGAAACCGTTGCGTGCATACAGAGGTGAATTATGGGCCATCGTATCAGGATGCCAGTGCTGACAGGCAGCTAGCATTTCAGGGAGAATTTAAAAACTGACCTCTCATCGCTGAACTCTGGCAGCTCATATCTGCTGTCATTAGGCCATATTTCAGCCTGTGCTCTATTTTTTGAGTGATGTATTCAGCTACATGGTCACCGGACTCAGGGGAATTTGCCAAAGGAAGAGAAGAGATTGGGCACGTGGTGAAAAGCGTTGGTATCCCATTTAACGGAGTAGTCCAGAGCAAAACTGCGCCATCTTCCTGATCTTTCATAGCTGCAATGCCCAGATATTTTCTAGGTGTGGGATATACTAAAACATCTCACTGTCCCAACAGATTTATTACTGGGAGAGCGACATCCAAAATGACACTGAGAAAGTGAAGGTACTTTTCCTGCCAGAGACAACCGTCCGGCTCAAAAACCTGACCAGCCACACGCGGTACATGGTCTGCATCTCCGCTTTCAACGCAGCCGGGGACGGCCCCAGGAGCAGCCCCTCGCAGGGCAGGACGCACCAGGCGGGTACGGGATCATAGTCTCGTCTCAAAGCACAGACTTGGGGATGACCAGAATGTAGCTGGGCGGTGGCTAGGGGAAATGGGTGGAAGCAGGTGGGCACTGGTGTTTAGATTTAGCCTTTGGATGGGTCATTACATTGTAATGGTCTTGGAAGGGAAAAAAGGGATCAGACAAGTGGGCCATGTGGGAAAGGGAACAATACAGTGGAAATAAGAATGGACTGGCAGAAGGACCAGTCCCTTCACAAGCTGGTCCAGGAGGAAACTGTCTGTGGATCTGTGTTTCTGGCCTCTGCTGTCACATCTGAAAGTCTGAAGGACCTCATCTCCAGTGCCTGGAAATTGCCCAAACAGTCCTGTCAGAGAATTATTGTACTTTTTATAATTTCTACTTTTTTTTTTTTTGTCTTTTAAGCTGGATGAGCAGCCACCCAGTCAGACTGAGCTGTCTCTGTGCTGGACGTGACCATGGCGGGAGCACTCCAGCACAGGGTGAAGGCAATGCCCTTGGTGGTGGCTATGAAGAGATGGTGTGCACTCGGGCTGTACGCTCATGTAGCACCCTTCTGAGGGTCCTTCCCTTCTGTGTCCTATCTCCTTGCTTGCTTTTGAGGTTCAGCTTTGCAGCCGAGTGGCTGCTTTTTTTAGGACAGGTTGGGTTTCTGATTGATTACAGGACATTTGGGTACAATTGACAAATCCCCTTCTCAGCTTGTTTCCTTTAGATTTAGGCTGGGCAAGTAAACTGATTTTTTATAATATGTATGTATATCAGATTGACTACTCCTACTGCAATTCAATCTATTTGTAATCCTTCCAGCACCCAGTGCTCCCAGCTTCTTGGCGTTCTCTGAAATCACTTGCACTACACTCAATGTGTCTTGGGGCGAGCCGACAGCAGCAAATGGAGTCCTGCAGGGTTATCGAGTAGTCTATGAGCCTTTGGCTCCCGTCCAGGGTAAGAAAGACCTCCGATCATACATATTCATGGGGAAATGACAGAAAAGCACTGTAGTATCTTTTATCTCTGCCTAATTTCCTACTTGCTCTCTGCTGTTTTCCAAGAGAAGCCAGGTGGCAGAGGGTAAGTAAAACAATTCCGTTTTTGCCAAAACTGTTCAGCGAACTATAATATTGTGGAATACAGCTTTTGTCTGTCCTCTCTCATTTTCTTGCACAAACTATATCCTGTGTGATTTGAAAAGTCATTTTATGGCCGTCGTTGCCTGGTATGGGCGAAGACGAAACTCAGCCTGAGAGTGCCTGATCGTCTCCCCGCATTGCGCTTTGAAATTGCTGAGTAGGCTTCATCCCAGAATAGTCGTCAGACATAGTTGTGTTGCTTATCACATCATGCGTCACTTGTGTTATCGCAAAGATTGCCCGGGCATCAAATGTGCTAGTCATCACTGGTACCACTGCTGCTTTTGACAGGGGGAGAATAACTGTGGTAGAGATTTAGTTGTGTCTGTTCACATGGAGTTTTCAAGCAGCATTTTTAACCCAGCACTAGATTTAAGCTAGACCAAAACAATGTGGTGGCCACAAATGTTTCATTAATTTGCCAGAACAGCGACAGAGAGGGATTTGGCAATTTCTCTGAAAACAAATGTAAATTCATTCCAAAGGTGAATTAGAAAAGATTACAAAGTTTGTGGATGGTATTACTAATATTTTTATATTCCTGGTAGATCGCCAGTAGTTCAATAGGATGTCCAACTTTGGCAGTGTGACAGCAGGGAGAGTAATTTCAGCCATTGCCAATCCATTTTAAACTCTTTTCCGAAGAAATAAGGATATCAATCACTCATAGTTGCTTCTTCTGTAAGGAATAAAGATCTATATTGTCTGACTATCCATGTCTCATGCACTGAGAAAGTTATATTCAGGAATGAAAATATGAGAATAAAAGCACTTTCAGCCTTTATGGTGGGCAGGTCCGAGCACAAAGAGCTAATGCAGAAAGCATTTCTAATTCTGACCGAGAAATGTGCATAGGGTATGCAGGAGGTTTGGGCTGTTTGGGCATTTCCTGCCTTTTATTCATTCCTACACAAGGTTTAAGAATGCATTTTTCCCCTGAAAATATGGAAGTGTCAGATCATGTTTTCTCTGCATGCATTTGACTTAACATCCTCAGAATCTTTGTTTTCTTTTCTTCTCTTCCACACCTCTGCCTGTGCTATCTCTAATTCTAGTTTGTCTTTCCTTGCCCTGTAGAAGATTTCTGATGTGAGCAGGGAGGTTATGGCGGGCTTTTCCTCAGATTCTAAATTTTTGCCTAAATTTATTTTCCAGTTCCTATCCATTTGTTCTTGTGCCAACATTTTTCTTTTAGCAAACATACTTATTCTCCCACCATGGTAAGTAATCCCTCCCTCGATGCCATAATTTTCCTCTGATAGAAAAGCCACGCTCCTTTATTTAGAGAGCAAGGTAAAGCCAAACTCATTTGAAGATGGAGCACGTAACGGTGCTGAATGCAGGCAGCGAGGCTTGCAGGGCTGGCAGCTGCCAGACCCCACGATCCCAGAGGGTCCGTCCAGCCCCAGCTCTCACATTCCTCCATGCCAGCTCTCTACAATGCAACAATATGGACCTGACCCCCTGGAGCTTTTTTCCTGCATCTTTTGATTTTTCACCCGTTTGTGATTTTCGGCTGAGCATCCTCACCATTGTGACACCTCCTGCCTTCCTACTCATAAGCCACCATTTCAAACCTGCATATTTTGCAAAACTTTCTAACAGCGATCTGTTCTTTAGCACAGTATTCTCCCTGCTTGACCTTTTATTGTTTAAGCTTTACAGTGTTGTGTTTTACACAAAAGTAGACAACAGAATTGCCCTGGAGCCTTTTTTAACGGTTCCTTTTTTTGGAACGTAACTTCAAAATGACAAATGCTTCCTGATTTGTCTTGGAGAAATGAAATAGTACACCTAGGGAAGGAGGGAGAGTTTTCACTGCTTCGTCGTTAACCAAGGAAAGATTCCCTCAGTTATAAATTGTATCTCGGAGAAAACTTTGAACAGAAATCGCTTGGACGTTATTCTTTATTTAACTGATAAAAACTGAAAGAAGCATGTTGATTTGCATAAAATAAGCATCTGGATTGAAAAACTCTTTCTTCTGCATTTTTCTGGAAAGACAAACTAGCAAGCTGCCTTCTCTAGTGGGAAAAACATTTCCCCGCTTCTTATCTTCTTGGTTTGAAATGTGTTACGTACATCTACAGAACCAGGAAAATGCCAAAAGGACTCTGTAAATTCAAACTTTCTGTTCTGTAAATTATTTTATGAATCAAATTCTTTCCATTGACTTACTTTTAGAAAATTTCAATAAAAGCTGGATTTTTTTTTGTTTTTAAAGCACTCATTGCCACTCTGCCCTTTATGCAGCATTGAGAATCTAAACGTGAAACTAGCTATGCATATTGATGAAGGAAATGACGCTGATTTTAATTCATCCGTGTAAGAAGAATTTCTTGGAGAGTGAGAAGGGTGAAGCACAAGTCATGACTTCAGCCTTGTCCAAGCTAACAGTGCTTTGATCGCGTGCAATAGTGCTTTGATCGCATCCCCTATTGCAGTGGCATTTATACCCACAAGTTACCTGAGAGATACATCCTTCATTCTGCATTCACTTGGTAATGGTGGAAATGACAGGACAAGATGAAAGGAAAGAACCTGGCCCTTGTTTCCTCCTCCAGCAATGTTGCAGGTTACTTGGCAAACAAGCAGTGGCGAAACGCTTGCTTACGAAGCAATCTGCAACATGCAGTCCTCCTCCTTTCTTCCCAGAATAATTAGTGAAGTTGCGTGTAGTCTCTTGGTAATTTCCCAGTTGTGTTGTAAGGTTTTTTTTCTTGTCAGTACCCACTTATCAAGCTTAAACTCTAATTATACTTATCAGTGCTGAAAATTGGCTATTATCACTACTTAAACTCCTGCTAATTGTAAGAAATACTTTCTTAGCAAACTGTTAGATAATTTTACTTACCATCTAGATGTAATAAGCTCTACTTGATTTCTTTTTTCGCATTGCAACCTTCTCTTATTTTTTTTTTTATCTGCATGGCCCTTCCAGGGGTGAGTAAGGTGGTGACTGTGGACATTAAAGGGAACTGGCAACGCTGGTTGAAGGTCCGAGATCTCACCAAGGGCATGACCTATTTATTCAGAGTGCAAGCCCGAACCATCGCCTATGGCCCTGAACTGCAAGCGAACGTCACAGCTGGGCCAGCAGAAGGTAAGTGGAACCATAAAACCACTTCGCAAGCCAGATCAGTTACACGAACGCGGTCCAACAGCGGGCAGTAGTGCACTCGGGGCTTAACGTGAATTTCTGAACCAAGGAGAAGTTGAGTCACAGGAACTCAGGACATGATTCAGTGGGTTTTGCAACTGCCCGTGGAAAACATGTTTCCTTTTTTCCTGAAATCTAGAAGTCTGATGTGAATAAACAAAACAGTGTGAATAAATCATAACACAAATGGGCTAGCCAGGGATTTCAAAGCTGCAGCCTGACAGTGCGGTGCATAATTCTGACTGTACTGCTCTGCGGTAGAGGCAAAACTGGAATAACATCTGCTGAAAGCAGCAGAGGTTCCTGGATGTAAAGCCAGAAAGAATTTACAATTATTCTCTCCTGACACTTTGGCTTATGCAGTGGCAGAGGTCTGCGAATTTCCTGATATGTCAAGAGGAGCTACAGGCTGAACACCAGCTTGGTTCAGTGTTTGACCCAAAAGAGATCGTTTGCTTATTTGATCAGTGGTTTTGATAAACAGGTAATCTAAAAAGGCAAATGCCCTCCAATGTGATAGAAGCCCGTCCAGTAAATCACAGAACATTAATGCAATGGTCACATTTGTGATTTTTGCCTCTTTTCCAGCTCAGGGAAATACTTTCTCCCTCCATCAGAGCCACGTCTGGCAATTCCACCCTTCTGGGTGCCAGCAAGCTTTCATTTTACGACAGTACCCTCCGTAGCCATTATCTGGGACGGCAGCACTGTGGATCCGCAGTCTAACTCTCATGGCCCACCGCAGACAGTATAAAGCAGAAATCCTCTCTGACATGACGGGGGCATCTTCCCAAGCGAATGGGCAGGTGGCTGTCCCCACGAACCTCTCCCTGAAACTCGGAGGCTGGTTTCATCTCTGAAGTCAGAAATAGAGATGTGCAAACGCAGCAGATACGCTAATGGTTAAAATGAGAGTGTTTTTTCTCTTCCCTTCTTAACACAGGTACCTGTAAACCTCAGCCATTGATACGAAACTGCTGGTACTAGAACTAGTGAAAAATTTAGGTCAATAGCCTATTGAGCTGGTTTACGTTGCCTATATGTTGACCAGTACTTCTAGATAATTTTTTTCCCCCTATATGAGTAGAAGAAACAAAGAATACTGCGGTCTGCCTGTGATACCACCACCATTTGCTATTCTCGTTTCATTCTTCAGGGTCTCCCGGCTCCCCTCAGGAAATTCTCGTGACAAAATCTGCTTCTGGGCTGACACTACAATGGACTGAGGGAGATTCAGGAGAAAAACCCACAACGGGGTACATTATAGAGGCACGACCCTCAGGTAAGCCATGGGAGACACGGAGAGCTTGATGTCAGGGGTGCCCTTCCGTCAGTCCGTGCTGAAACCAATTCTGCGGTGGAGAGGTGGTTTGTCATCCCAGTAAGGTAATGGGATTTTGTGATAGAGCACTGTTGCCAGCCGATATTAAACCATTGCTGGTTTATTATGTGGTTTAGCAGACTTTTTCCTGTTTGGGAGTAGTCACAGAAAATTACCCTTTCACTGTACTAAATCACTGTTAAATCATCAACTGATGAGCTAATACAGTTAATAATTAAAACTCACTTACGTGCTTACAGCATCTTTCATGCACAAGGACCAGTAAGTACTTGCAAACTGTATTTTGAGGACCACAGATAGAAGTCTGTCCTCCTCTGCAGCAGAACACAGCAGGTAGTTACTATTTTACTGCTAATAACAGGGCCAGGACTTTAGCACCATGTGTGAGGCACTTTGCCCAGTTGTTCTGCAGAGAGGGCATTGCAGGGAGGAAGGAATCCCGCCCCCCATCACCACGTTTTTTTCTTGGTGCTTTCCCACAGCTCCTTTGCTTCTGGGATTTGCATCTTACTGAAGCTGCTCTCTGCTTTTTCCAGAGTATTTCCCCAGTTGGACGCTGTCATTTTCAAAGTAGGCGTATGCTCCAGCCTGTTCACAGCCTCTCCCAGCTTGCTACCCCTTGCAAATTCAATAAGCGCACACTTTCTGGTAACCAAGTCATTAACAAAAAACAGTGAAGGCTGCCAGACCCCTGTGCAATCTCACTTGATAATTTCCCTCCACTCTGACAGTGAATTTTGATAACCATTTGCTGAGTACAGTTTTCCAGCCAGTGATGCATCTACCAGATACTTGTTTCACGTAGGCTGTGTTTGAATGTCACGATGTCAAAAGCTTTGCTGAAGTCACGATAGATGATGTCTGCTCTTTCTCCTCTATTGACAAGGTCTGCTACCCTGCCACAGAAGGAAATTAGACATGATTTATACTTGGCATATCTATGTTGGCTGCTTGTTCTTTCCTTTTTTACTTCTAGGTGCTTGTACGTTGCTTGATTATATATTGATTAAATGAAAGTTCATCTGTTTTGTTATATAAAGGATCCGAACTGTTTCTTGTATGTGTCTTGAATGTAAGGTTGCATTTAAAACCAGTTATTTTAATTACCTGTAACCAGACCAGTAACAAAATCATTGCCTGCTTTTCCGTGGTCATCACTGAAGATGCAGACTTCCATACTTGCATCTGATAGAATTTGCTCCATGAGCAAGTTAGTGAGGCTAATCAATTAGAGAGGCTAACTAATTTAGTGAGGCTCTGCTGTGACCCTAAAATTTCTTCCTAATTTCTGTCATTTATTGACAATTGTTTTCAAAACAACGTGAAGGAAAACGTGTACCTTCTCAAAGCACTGGAGTTTCCTGGAGCAATCAAGATTTTTTTTTTTAATTAGAGGTATGACACCACCGTGCTTCCATTTCCCTTACATCAGCTTATTGATTTCTGCCCTTATTTCTTCAAAGGTAGAAAATATCCTGTCTTATTTGAACAGCATTGTTTAGATAGCAAGTTAAACTGAAACTGTTCGTCGAAGTTGACTTACCAGCTTACGTTTCCCCAAACAGGTTTTTTTGAGTAAGAGTATTTTAGAAGGAAACCTGCAGCCCACGTGCAGATTGTCTGCAAGCTGGAAATTCAACTCGTGTGAGCGGTGACATTGCAAATTCATCCGATGTTCCTGGGCTTGTCTCACCATTGGATGTGAACGAACATTTTACAGTTCATGGCTAAGGATGTAGGATTTGTGGCCCGCTCTTTCTGAGTAGGGAGAAAAGAGTCCCTCCAAGGCAGGTCTGAGCTGCATTAACCCTGGGTCACTTCTGCTGGCCCCACTCCACTGATCCTGGAAACACACAGAAGAGGTCTTATTCTCCCGCTCTTGCAACCTGACTGTTGAGACATTTAATTCCCCTTCAGATTATTTTAATCCTATTCATGCTGCTGTAGGAAATGAACTAGGCATTTGTATGCTGGATTCTCATCCTTCGTTCTGGTTGCAGCTGTAGGAAGCGTGAAATGTGATCCAGGAGAGAAGACAGACTAATTGGAACGTTTGCTTATTTCACCCAGCGTCGGCTTCCTTTCTGCGCCGCTTTTCTTCCTCATCTCTGCATGGAGGAGTTTGAAATCTGAATTACGAGCTTAACAAAAGCAGGGAACTAATTCCTCCTGTCAAGGCTGGTCATTCAGAGCAGCTTCTGTTTTAATATAATTCTAAGAATTTGCTTCTGCACGTTGTTTATATGGGTAGTAGAGCGTGAATTGGAGCAACCTTTGTTTTTAAGGAGTTGTTGCCCAAGAGAAGACCAGTTGACTTGTGCCCTTCGCATAACATCAAGGAAGGGAAAGATACATTCGTCCCTTCTGAGATCAGAAAAGGGGCATTGAACAGACAGATGAAAAGCTTTAGCTTGTTGCCAATATTTAAATGCAATACCACTACCTTAGTGTTTCACATCTCAAGTGTCATCTATTATAGGCCTCATTACCCCAAACGTTAAATGCTGTATCATCTCATTTTCCCTGCTGTAGCTCCCTGCCAAGACTCTTCCATCAGAGTAGGAGGGTGGCTTTCTGTCAGAAATGGCAAACCCTACCCCCTTTTGTCACTCCCCTTTGAATTTTTCAGTGCCCTGCTGTGTCTCCCAGGGCTCCAGCTGCCCTGCTGGGTTTAGCAATGGTGGCAGCAGGCAGCTGAGATTGTTCATTTGATCTCCCCGTTTCTCTCCCAGATTTATGGAAGGTGACCAAGCTGACTACCTCCTCTGCATTTTGAATATGCTCGGACATGGGGATGGAGCAGGCAAACCAATATTTTTTCCAGAGTGATCTGTGCTAGAGGAAGACATTACCGAAACAGAAGAGTTTTTCTTTTCCTTCAACTTCTCTGTCCCCAGAGAAATGGGTTCCAGTTTAGTTCCTTGTGCATTACAAGAAATGCAATTAAGCAGCCTCTGTCACTGCCATTGTAAGCACTCCCCAGACATCAACTAGGCTGGCTAAGGAATGGGTATTAGATTGCATCCTCAGTTTTTATGTACAGAGGAAAAGACAGAAATGGCACGATGATGTTAAGGTTCCCAGTGCTGCTGGAAGGAGTGGAGAAGCTGGATTCACCCCTCTTTTCCCAACCCCCTGCCACATCCAAGGCTCCTCTCTCTGGCCGGTGCTTTAGCGGTGGGCACGTGACCTGTAAACTACTAAGCAGGCTCACACAGACAGACTTTCCTTCCCACTTATCCCCTACCTACAAAGCAGGGGGTTTTGCATAACACCCTAGGGATCCACGCTGCCAGGAGTGCACGTGGATATGTAACTGCCAAGCGTGGCACCTTCATGCGTGGATTTGCCTCCTGCAGTCATCTTGAGCTGCAGGGCAGCTCTGTAGATGTTCGGTCAATATGCTTCATGGCTTGTGTCACCTCAGGAAAAGCCTCTGACCAAGGACAAGCCAATATGGATTTCCTCTTCTGCTTCCTCTCCACATAATGTGTTTTGGGGTTGGTTTGTTTGCTTTTCCCAAGCAGGGGATGACTTAAGCCCAATGGGAGAGAATTGCATCTTAACATGTTTCCAATAGTAATATTTCTAGCACTCATGAACAGGCTGGTTAAACCTCAGATTAGCCACAAATCATGAGCTTGGGACACAGACAAGTCAGGAAAGTGTTTTCTTTTGCTCCGCCAGATGATCAGTTCCATCCAGGCGGCAGACGTTTTGGGGAAGAACCTGTCTACTTGGAGTGGGGATTGTCCTTCCTATAAGTGCTGGTTTTCGCTTCCCACACCCTGAGGGCAGATCTCACTTTAGTTTTCTTTCTGGTGTCTTGAGTAATGTTTTTATGTTTTCTTCCTTTTCTATTTATTTTTAAAGAAATGAGGGAGTGCGGTGTCAAACATGGACACAAACCAGCAGAAGTCAGTAAATTCAAAGTGAAGGGTGCAGCTGCATTGCCGGCATCTGCCATGGGGCCTTTGGTTCGCTTCTGCTCACAAACGACATGCCGAGGCTGACAGTTTGTCAGCCTTCACTTCCCATTCTTGTCCTTTCGCTAGTTTGCATGATAATCCAGCCCTTTGCCTCTGACAAATACATCCATGTTTTAATTTTGTCCTCGGTAGGAGGAACACTACCCGCATTCAGGCAGTCCTTAACTCTCAGCAGCTTCTCCCCTCATAAACCTCCTAATGTGTAATTAGGAGAAAGTTTTACGGCACGGCTCTCTTACTGCAAGAGGGGAAGGCTGGTGTTTAAGACCCGAATAACTGACAGCTTTCCATCTCCCCAGCCGCAGCACGGCAGTCGTTCGTTAGTGGCCTGAGTTAGCAGAGCCAGGAGCCTTCGTTACTGACTGACAGTTTTACTCAGCGTGGAGACCCTGATTAATTGCCTGTGAAGCCAGGCTGGCCTGTGGGTGCTGTGTATGGCTGCAAGCTGCAGTGTTGCTCCTCGCTGACACAGGATGGCCAGCGCCTGGCCCGGGAGGGTGGCTGGGGCAGGCTGGACATCACGCTAGGTCGGAGGTGGTTTCACCTTCCCCTGCCATTCTGATCTTCTCCCTGTGCACGGGCCTCACTCCCAAATTGGATGGAGGCGTCAAGGCTGGGAGATAAAGCTCTCACGTCAGCAGGAAATAGGGCTGGGGGAGGGTCTGGTGAAGCATTGATAGAAACAAGAAGCAGAGAAAATTTTTTTTTTTTTTGAGGAGCCTCCCCTTTTCCATCACGACGTTTAGGCTTTTTTAAGAGGCCGAGTGCCCGGTGAAAAGCAACGTGAAATGAAGAAAGGGACAGACGTTACTGAAGGAAAAGCATTTGCGAGCAGCGCAAGTGCATCCCCGCTGCCAGCTGTGCTGCCTCTCTCGGGACATTGACTGGGGCTGGCTGGGCCTCGCACCTCTTTGCGGGAGTCTGCTGTGGCAAACTTTGCGTTTCTTGGTGGTTTCTGTGAGTTAATACCCAGCTGATATCCCAACCATGGCATGTGCATCTTTCCTCCCTAAACTGAGTGGAAAATACTGTGTACAGTGTACTAATGACTTTCTACTGAACTTAAAGGCCAATCTTTTGCTATCACAAGTGACCTTCTAATGAATTCTCTTTCAGCTGAACTTCTAACATTTAGAGCAAACCTAGTTTTGAGGGATGGGAGAAGAGATGTAGTGAATGAATTCGCAAGTGTGTGTTCAATATTTAACCTCAAAGTTCATCACTGAAGTAAAATGCTTTTTTAGTTTGTGTATATCTGATTGTGATCTCTGTCTACAAAGAGGGGCCTCGGTATTCCAGATGGAGATAAGATAAATTAATTGAAGCTCTGGAATTAAAAATCTTGTTGGCCAGGGCTTGGGAAGCCACAGACTATCCTGTGCATAGCATTGGCTTGGGGTCAGCAGTGGGGGAGATGTGAGGATGTCCCCCTCTCCAGGCTGCCACCGCGCAGACTTCTGACCACTGTAGCCGCATCAGCACCTCTCTGGGATCCCAAGGATCACACGCTGGGTTCCATCTTGGCCAAGCCCTGTTTCCTACTCCAGAAAAAAAAGTTTGGGCAAAGATTCTTTCAATGAATGAAAGGGGGGTGGGCCAGAGAAGATAGGGCCACCAGCCGGAGCATCCCTGAGTCCCTGTGAGACAGGAATCCCTCTGAAGAAACATCCACCAGCAGCCTTTGCTGCCCTGCACCATCGCCACCATAGCCAAGGGGACACGGGGGTGGAAATGCAACATTGACTTCTCAAGGGTAGTTTTCCCAACATACTGCAAGTTTTACAGAGTTGGTTAAATTTACACTTCTTGGTCTGTTGGATATTCTGTACTGTGCACCCTGATAGGTTTGAGAAAATGAGTGAGAAAGTGTGTGTGTGAACAGTTGTGTTTGTTGCAATGAGTGTTGAACATTCATTTTTATTGTTGCCTTTTCTTCCCCCATTTAAGTGGCTTTCAATGCAAACAAATTGCTTTTCAGACAATTCGCAATGGGCTCAAATCCTCTTATTGCTGTTTACAAATGTGTTTATGAAAGCTCAGGCAATTCCAGCAATTATGGCAATATTTTGTAGTCTGAGATGCACCTTCCTAGTATTGGTGGTTGCAACAATCTAACTTTGAAAATGCGTCCCTCATTCCGCCCTCTTCAGAGAAACTAAATCCCAAGCTCCCTTTTTATTACATTGTAAGTTTACGTGGTAGAAATAATCTAGCCTTCTATTGCCCTGTAAAAGGGAAGTCAATATTTTATCTCTTGTTTTATAGCCATTGTAATATCCAACTAATACATAACAATGGTACATTATGATAACTTCATTATACTCTGATCATGCTGGTGAATAATGTATTGGTGTGAATTTTAAGCATGACAGAAAAATTACCTATTTTTATTGTTCTTTGGTACTTCTCAAATGTAGCTGGAACAATACATTTCAGCCTGCTTTTTGCATCCGCTGAGACTGCCAGTCCTCATGATCAGAAAAGATGTAGTTTGGGGGTTGTTAGTCATTGTGTGTGTTGCTGGACGTGCAGCACGGTGCAAATTACTGAGCCAATATTTACTGATGCCAAAGTTAAAATATTCACATGGAAATGCACCTGCAGTGTTAATCAATCCATCTTTGCTGCTATTCCCTGTTGCACAGAAGTAGGCTAAGGGCCAAATTTTGCTCTGTTACGCCAGGACAATTCTGGAATCGCTGCGGTGACTCCAATTAGTTTACACTCAGGTAAATGCAAAGCAAATGAGAACAGATTCCTGCCTTACATTGCAGCAGTGGAACAAGTCGCTGAGGGTAGTGCTGCTGGCTCCTGCTTTATTGTTACCTCGATAACACCTCGAGCTACAGAAGTCATGCTGATGCTCGAATCTCACAGTGCAGAGGACTTGCTTTCAAAGCAGGCAGCTCCTGCGCTGGAGTCGTATCTCTGCAGAGGTTATCGTCGTATTCCCATTGCTGTGGGACATGCAGAGAAAAATAGATATTGCTCGAACAGCTTTGATAACTAAAAGTAAAAGCCCAATGGGATACTTGTGAGGTCAGATCTATACAAGTTACGCTGGCTTAGGCTGGCTGAGAGTTTGGCACCGTGCGTAGACAGTAACTCCATTTTGTCAGTGAAAGGGCTGGGCACCATTCGTTGCTGAAAAGCAGTCTGTTTAGATGAATGTTTGATTCCTGCACTCAAAATTATTGACTGACGTTTTTAATTATAGTTGGTTTTGTTCTTTCTGGTAGCAGCGTCCATCTTGTTGAAAGTTCTTTCCATTGTAGTCAAGTGAATATAAGGTTATGGGTATGGATCAGGGACCAGAATGTACCTGATCAGGATGCGCATCAGGATCAATGTCAGTATGGCTGTTGAGAACCGAGATTACCCTACAGAAACGCTCTCATCAGAATGGCATTGTGTTTCTAACACCTTTGAGAGGTTTATAATACAAACAAAAACTCATTCCTGTTTAAAAATGCATGGCACAGAAGCCTAATGGCGGCTGTCTCGCTCTGCGGGCTGTGCCACGATGCAGGCCAGCACATGCGAAGGACATCTCACTGTTGATGTTGTGAAGCAAGCAGCACTCCAGTGACACCAGGCCACCAGGCACCAGTTCATGCAAGGCCACAGTACTTCCTTCCAAGACGCAAATCTTATATTGCAAATCTTCTATCCGCAAAGCCCAGCCTACGCGCTTTGATAGTGAAGTCAGTTTTGCAATGCAAAAAGCAGGCAAAACCTGTGCAATTAGGACTCATTAATGTAGCAGGTTGCTTTGGGTTTACTTGCTCTGCCAAGTAGGAGGCATGCTGATGCGGTGACCTTACCTGATGAGGAGGGACCCAGATGGCTGGCAGCTGCTCTAGCCAGCTCAGGTCACTGTGGGTGCTGCTGCAGATTTTAGAGGAGACCTTTTCCATCTGGGCTATTATAAGACCCTATCATAAAAAACCACCTTTCCAGGTGGGGTCTTGCAGGGCATTTTGACATTTGTGTGTATCACTGAGCAGCCTTCAGGTAAGCATGTCCACTGCCTGTGGTTGAAATACACAATTAACGACAATTTGGTTTTTAGGATGAGCAGAAGGAAGTGCCAAGTCACACAGTTCATGCCATTTCTCTCCTTGCTGCTTTCCTAGATGAAGGACTGTGGGATATGTTTGTGAAGGACATCCCTCGCAGTGCTACCTCCTACACAGTCAGCCTGGACAAACTCAAACAGGGTGTGACCTATGAATTTCGGGTGGTGGCTGTCAATGAATTTGGCTATGGAGAACCAAGTGTTCCCTCTGTGGCAGTATCAGGTAATCATGGATTTTTTAAATTATCTTTTCCAATGGAATTTCTTGGGGTTGGGGGGGAGGAGGGAAAAAAACCCAACCCAGATTCTCTGGCTGCAACAAATAATCAAGGTCAGCTTGTTTTCACTTGTTGTAGGATAAAATCAGAGTGATACAGTGGTGAATCAAGGCTTGTTATTACAGTATGCTTTACTCCCAAGAGCAAAAATGTGTGTGTGCCATTTTTAAGTTTGACAAAGAATCTTCTCAGGAATTTCATGCGTGTTTATATGTAAGATCTCTTGCCCTAAGACTAATTTACACAGTCTATAATTTGTTTGCTTTTTCTCCTTTCCTAGTCTGTTGTTTTGTTTACTCTGCTTCCTTCTTTTTTCCCAGGGTTCTCTGATAAACATTTTCTGTGTTATTTTTGTAATTAGCTCTCAAAAATATAAAAGTCTAGTTTCACAAAATTATTCCTGATATCCTCTGTGCTGGCAGTTCCAGTACGGTGCGATGCCTCCAGTCCCCTTTCATCAGAACAGCTCATTGGTGACGTTCTCGGGCTCTTCCCACCCTCCCTGCTCTCTTGTGCTTATTCTCAGTAAACAGGGCTATGGCCTAAACATGCTTCCAAAATCCCTTTGAGCAGCCAGGCACTCTGGTTTTCTGAAGGAACCTGAATACCTCGAAAAGCAAATTCCACTCAGCTTGCCACATCGGCGCAGCTCAAGTTCAGTGGCGTGTTGTGAAGTGGGAGAGCTTGCCCTCCTGGAAGCTTTGCTCCGGTCTCCTCTTACCCTTGCAGAGACAGCTGCACTCCAGGTTGCTTTTGAGCGATAGGTTTCATCCTTGCTGTGTCAGCAAAGACAGACAAGAAGAATAAAAGAACCTGATAAAGCGGCTTTGTGATTCAAAATTCTGGAGAGTCCTGAGAACCTGGCAGTGCTCCAGTGTCTGGAGTGGCTTTTATCTCTTTGCTCCTCCAGTGAAAAGCATAAACACCATTCAATGGTTACCCAGCAGGCAAGAGTAGTAAATGCTGCTATCACCATCACGGCTCTGTTTGTCCTTACACAATTAACCACTTAGCCTGTGAGAGCTGTCTATGGATTTCAGTATGAGTGCTACCCTTGCTTTTCTCCTTCAGGACAAGGGCATAGACAACTCACTTCAAACACCAAGAGCCAGTGTTTTTCCTGTCTGTGGTTTCACAGAGGCTATAACACAATGCAAGGGGTCAGTAATCATGTCAGTCTTCCCTTTCCTGGAAGACATTATTCCTCTGAAGCTGGGCATGCAGCTCCTTGTGATGCTTTTTGTAAATAAACCGGTTGTTTGTAAGTTCTCCACTTGAACAGAACTATTTAATTCACCTCCTTTTGATGCTTCAGTGTTCATCTCAAATTGCTGCATGAAAGTAAGAGGTTTCCGTTGAGATTCGCAGTCATAAAAGTATAAAGCATTTTAGGCTGGCCACTTCAGCTAGCACAGGGAGGTATAAATTACACTGAATCTGCTCAGCCCAGCATGGCTTGTGCAGTTTGCCTTTAGGACTTTATTGGCCTGGACTGGCCTCCTAGCAAAGAAAGATCGTAGCTACTTTTCACTGCTGCAGAACACCCAGTGATCTGGAACAAATTTGAGCTCATATCATCAGGCTTACAATGGACTTGTGTTTCGATGCAGGGCTCAGGACAGTCGGGGAAAGAGAGTTCCTGGGTTCAGTCAGTGGTAGTGAGGGGTTGAAATTGGTCTCCTGGCATCGCCCATTCCTACCAGGTGTTCTTCTACCCTATGGACTACAGGGAAATTATATACAACTGTTGGCTTGTGCTCCAGTGGTAGCATTTTTTCACAAAACTGAGGGATGCTGGCAAAGACATTATCACCGCAAGAAAATAACAATACTTATTACTTTAAACCAAGGCTGGCAAGATTAACTCTAGAATGGGGAAGTTAGTATCATTTTGCGTCTCCAGTTGAGGTCAAATGGGGTGAAATTACTTGAGATCACACAAAATCCAGGGAACTGAATTGATACCCATGTGCTGCACATCAGGCTTGGCTAAGCTGATGGGGAAGCAGTATAGAGTAGCAGTGAATGTTGGAAGTTAGAGTTAATGGGGGTACTGAAAGACACTAAACCAAGTCTACTTTGTTCCCTGGCACTAACTGTATTTTTTCGAAGAGCCACTGAGCGGCAATTTTGGCAGGGCAAGGCTCTTAAAAAGTGGAATAATCGTGGGTTATGACAGATATATCAGTAGTTCCTTTGACCCGGAGAGTACTAAGCGTACTGCAGTAGTCAAAAAATGTAGGTGTGCGGAGCTGTGGGAAGAAACACCTCTCTCTCCACTTGGTGATAACTTCTTAGCTAAGGGGTTCTGGAGTGCTGCTCTGGGTGTGTGAAAGATGCTTACGGAGATGTTGGAGCCGTGATATTCTCCTGCTGTCTTTGCCATCTTAGAAGCATCAGCAAGCCCCTTGGAAGTGTGACTGCAGAGTAGACTATGTTACCTCCTTTGAACACCTCTCTCTCCTGAACACTATTATAGATGCATCATTCACTGTGGAGAAGAGGAGAAAATTTTGAAGGAGCATAAAGAGGAATTGTTATTTGTTTCTTGCTCTTTCAGCACAAACAGAAGCCCCTTTCTATGAGGAGTGGTGGTTTCTGCTGGTGATGGCTCTCTCAAGTCTGATCCTCATCCTCCTGGTGGTGTTTGCATTGGTCCTGCATGGCCAGAGCAAGAAGTACAAGAACTGCAGTACAGGTAAGATATCAGCTCCGTGCTGTGTGCACACTCTCAAGAGCTGTGGGAATTAGAAATGTCTTCCCTTTGAACCCTTGATTCAATCAGTGTGGACTCTCTTTATAGGTATTTTGTCTGGCAGAAGACTCAGATCTTTTTGCTGTCTGGTTTGGTAGAAATGGCTTTTGCCTATAGCCATACTGGGCCAAGAGTGCCAGATCTTATCAGGTTTTGGATGCTAACCAGCCATGGGCTTGGATAGGACAGCATCTGGAAGCCCTAGGGACTGTAGCAAAAGCCAAGGAGTCTGGGTCAAATGCTTGGCAGAAGGCCACAAAAAAGGAGTGATCTGAGGCTTCATTTAGCTTTGTCATCATTCCCTGATAGATGGGGAGAAGCAGAAAGATTCTGCTTTTCCATGGCTGTACCCAATGCAAATATTCTAGGTCTGTATGTATGAGGACTATATCGCAACTCCTTTATATTGTGTGCCCTGCGTCTTGCATACATTCCATAAGCCAAGCTGCAGTTGCTGGGCTGGGGGCCAAGCAGCTAGGAGGTGTCTTGGTTACCTGGACCTGTTAGACTTTAACGCCTAGTGAACAGCAAGCTTTGAATTTTTCTTTAGTTACAATTTTTACTAGTCTCCTTTCTGAAAGGAAACAGGAGCTACCTGCTCTATAACTAGGAATGTTAAAATAGTCCCCTTTCAAAACGCCTAGTTCTTGAACTCTGAACACTGTTTTTACCTTTTCTTCTCCTTACATGATGAAGTCCTGGAAGGGTTGTTCACATGAGTGTTTCTCTGACCTCCAGCAAGAAATTGCTCTGGTGCCAGGAGGTGCCAAAAAAGGCACATTAATGAGTAGAATCAGGTGGATGGGTCTTCGTACTACCCGTTCTAAGGCATTAATGTAATGAAGGAGTCTTCCAGGCAGTATTTAGTAATTCAGTCCCAAAGTGACGATCTTTTCTTTCTTTATAATTCACTTCTAACAAGTGTTAGAGAATCAGATTTCAGTCCCATGAGATATAAGATGTATGAATACCATGGCATTTTACCAAGTTAATACTGTTACATATTTGTATGCATAGCTCACAGGAAATCTCTCCTCTTCTTAGTTTTTCTCTGTTTGGGGGACAGACATGAAAAGACAGGTCTGACCCGTACTGTCAGATGTCAGTGTTCACGCTGAGTCTTAATGTAGCACTGAAATTGAAGCCGAGGATAAAGTACCTGTCGGCTGCAAAGTGGCAATATGCAACCAGTCCTTCTCCCCGGGACATGAGCTGAGCTCACACCTTTGGGATTACAAAGAATGAGCGTGGGAGAGAATAAGGTCTTGCTATATTTGATCACAAGAAATAATATACTTTGCTGTATTTTCCTTCTTCTGCCAGTCCCCTGTCCTTTTCCCTGCCTTACATTGTCCGGTGATTTCTCACATCTGTATCTTATCCTCATTACCGCTGTGACATCTTTTTCCCATTTGCTATCCACTTACCCTTTCTCTTGATTTCTTTCCTGCCTTTTTTTTTTCCTCCTTTTTCTCTTTTTCTGCCTTTCCTAGTTTTACTTTCTCTTGCTTTGCTTCAGTCAGCATGAATGGGATTCACAACACTTGTTTTAGGGCATCTTCAATGGCCACCTGAATTGGTCACCTCGTTTCTATTTATAGTCAAAAGACAAGAATAAGCTCTTTTGCGGCACAGTTCATCTGCGCTCTTTTAGATACTTACCTCCAGATGAAATGTATCCATCCATGACCTCTCCTTTCCCTTCTTTTGGCTATTTCTGCCAGTTGACACTCCTGACAAGATCCTCTCCTCCACTCTGATTGTTCTCATTTGCCAGTAAGAAAGGTAAAGAGATTTGCAAATAATTAATGATGTCATAAAAAACAAAGAAGGAAAAGTTAGCTCTTACAGTTGTATTTGGGGGAAAAGTGCCTTTGTTTCAGCTGAATCTTTCATTGCCTGGCTCCAGGTAAAACCATCTCCAACGTGGAAGAGTCGGTCACCCTGGATAATGGAGGCTTCACTGCTCTGGAGCTCAACAGCAGACACCTGAACATCAAGAGCACCTTCTCAAAGAAGAATGGAACCAGGTAAGAATCTGGGAACACCATGCTCTTCAAAATGGCTTTTTATCTAGTTTCAAGCAACTGTTGAATAGGCAAAGGGGAGAGACCATTGTCTGGAGGATGTATGGAGGACGTCAGCACCCAAGTCACTGTCCTAGGCTGCGATGCTGGCTTCTAAGCATGATTTAATTGTGTCATTTCAGAGAAATTATAACATCCCATACACTCACCCTTTACATTTCCTAGGTCTCCTCCTCGCCCAAGCCCGGGGGGGCTGCACTACTCTGATGAGGATATCTGCAACAAGTACAATGGAGCTGTGCTGACCGAGGGCTTGGGCCTGAACGAGAAGCCCTTAGAAGTGTCGGAGTCAGAGGTAAGGGTTTGTCTTTGCCTCGCCAGATGTTGCCCAGTCACCACAGACATTAATTTCCCTGATGAATTATGGCAAGTCTTTGAAGTCCCAATCCCATGCCTGCATTATACTGTTTTGTCATTGTTGATCTGTCTCAGGGACTTTAAAATGTCTGATTGAATAGGCTGTTCTCATCACATCTTAAAATTAAAATGTCAAAAGAAAAAGTGACAAGCAGGACCCAGCCACAGCAGATTCCAGACCTGGCCTTGGTAAATATTCATGGTTTTCTAGTGTTATATAGAAAGGCAAGTGCAATCGTCAGCCAGTGTGTGCTGATCTCCCTGGTAAGGAGTTGTACATCCCCTTCTGCCTGTGGGCTGCAAACCTGGAGCACTTTTGAGAAGATGCATATATGCTGCAAAATAACCAGCTGGCTAGTTATCTAGATGAGGTTGAAGGTGGGATGGACTTTGGATTGCTGCACTGACTGAAGTATGGGATGTGGCTTGAAGTTTTCACAGTGCCTTTTTTAGACAGCTGCAGCAAACACGAAGATTTGGAAGAGTGATCTTGAGTGGTGATAACTGCTGCCTCTGTTACAGAGGGAGTAAGTGGGGAATGAGTAACCTGGCAGGGAGCACATGGCCATGGCTGTGAGAGCCCAGCATTCAGGTTTCTGAACACCCCAGCCCACAGCCTTAGTCTAACTCAAGAGGAGCCTTCTGCTCATGTTGCCTTTAGATTCTGTTCTCCAAGGAAGGTGGGTGTATGCCGGCATTATCCATCTGGCAGTGCTCCATCTTATGTCTTATATCCCCTTTAAGAAGAAAGAAAGTGCTTGTCGTCTGTAAAAGCCCAACAGTGGCCAGGGTGAATAGACAGACTTCAAGGGATATCCAGAAAGGTAAATCTGTCTCTAAAATTGTATGTTGTCAGCTGAGATCCTGACGAATCTGAACTGACAGCGCAAGAAGCGAGCAGTGGGCCAAACCACTCCAAACCTGACCCTTCTAGCAAGAATAAATCAAGAGCAGCAAGTAGTGAAAGAAGATGACAGTTTTCATCTGTAGCTTTTCTGCACCTGCAGCTACAGCTGCTTTTCCTGGCTACCTACCTCTCACCTCCTGTTAATTACCACGGACAGCCTGCTGCTTTGTGCTGCCCTGCGGCCGACCCGTCGTGCAGGCAGCTTTCCTTGGTGTAGCTCAAGCTGCCGTCTACGCAATGCACAAGCGTTACCCTCCAGATTAAACACATAGTGCTTTGGTCATGTCACTGTAACAACCCAGCATTAAACCTGTCATTAAAACAGTTTGCTGAGCATGATCATGAATTTAGCGCTGGCACCTTTTTGACATTAATTTCAATGCCCCATGTGGTATTTCCTGGTAATGCGCAAAAGTCTGCTTGTAGGGTGTCATTACTGCCTTCTACATGCACTGTTTGTACAACATAGAAGAAAGTGATTTTTTTTTTTTTTTTTCCTCAGGCTATTATTAATATTATTTATTTACTGTGTATTGCAGTCAAGTCTGAAGGTCTCAGTTGAGACTGTAGTGTTCTTGTGAATCTGTGTGTGCATGTGAGTATGTGAACAAAATATGCCTCCTTTTTTTCCTTGGGGCTTAGATATGCAGCCCTTCTGTATAATGTCTTTGATGCTTGGGTGTTTTTTGTGGTGGGGAGTGCTTTTAGGCGTGAAATGTTAATAACGCTCCCAGTAGAGGTAGCAATAGAGAATGCTGCCTTTCAATCAGCCTGAAAATGCTGTTTACGATGGCTGGTACAGACAGGAGGTGAGGGTGGGTTGGGGCAGAGGTGGGTATAGATGTTTGATCACTCTCTTTTCAAGTATTCCTGTACCTATTAGCTCTTCCTGTTTGTCTTTTCTGTTCTTTTTGTTTCTACTCTCAAAGGAGATCTTAACAGACAAGCTGTGTTTTCTGAGAATTTCAGAAATTCCATCTCTCTTAGCCGGCAGAAATGTTTCCCACTATATGAAGAGTTAAAGATACCTTTTTATATAAGAGCTCTACACAGGTTTGGTCCTCTGCAGCAAAGGGGGTCCTGACGTTTTCCTCTAATACATCTCTGCGTGGATCTCGGATGCCACTTAATACGATGCACGTAAGGGCAGGCAGGGCCAAAAATTGTGCTTTTGCTTTCAACCTGCATGTCATCTTGTTGCTGCTTAGTCTTACTCCCGTTGCCTGAGGTGTCAAGTTTTTATATGGAAAAGAAGGAAGCTCACTGGCTTCAAGTCTCATGGGGTTTACTGAACATGAAGAAGTCTGCAAGAAACTCTCAGGCTGACTGACTGCACTTACAACACAGCTGCCTGGAAGCCTTCCTCCGAGCTCCCTCCTGATGAGAAAAGCAAGAGAGAAACAAAGAAAATCAAGCAGACCAAGCAGTACTCTTAATATTCATAAATCAAGTGGTTAACTTACTCCATGTCATGAAAGCCAAGCACCAGTACCGTTAATGAGGTTAAAGTAGTTTAATTGGCAGGTATGGAGCAAGAGAGTGCTAAGAGTGTAATTTCTAAATGATTAATAATAATAGGCTTTTAGATAATGAGTCAAGTGGACGAGGCTCTGGACAGATAATCTGAAGAAATTTGGTGTTCACCATATACAGAAATTTGACTATGTATCTGTGATGGCATCCAGCCATGGAAGAACAGTTTTATGGGAGGGGAGGGTGCTGTGTGTTTGTTTGTTTTCTCACGTGTCTTTGCGGTCCCCCAAAAACTATTGTCAGGAGATAATATTCTCACAGATTGCGCACGTTATCGGTCAGTGCTGAATGCTGGTGGTGCTCTGGTCTTCCCAGCTGCTCTCTGCAGTCTAACTGACTTTTGCTTTCTCAGCTCTGCAGGAAGATATTATAAATTTCCACTTACCACTTAATAGGGAATATGGTTTAATTTGTTTCCAATAAAGTTCTCCAATGATTTTGACAAGTTGGGCACCATGTGGAAACCAGCTGCAGGCGACACGTTAAATAAGCAAGGGTTCCCGTGTCCGGAGAAATCTTTTTGCATAGTAGGTTACCTTGTCTCTTTTACAGCATATTCATTTCATGTCAACCAAAAGATACTGCTGCCACCTACAATTTTAGAAACAATCTCATAAGGTTGTTTCTTATGCAGTCACTTTAAAAAAAAAAAAAAAAAAAAAGAAAAATAATTGGAACTATTTTCAAATTTTCCATTGACTAAGCTAGCCAGCTCTGGTCGCTGACTTGACTCTGAACAGCACTTGTGCATTTCGTGCTATCAATATAATACTTAAATAGTCTCTCATTTTCTGTATTTGTTGTTTCATAGGCATCCATGCACCTTTGGTTGACAGTCTGTAATGTCACCGCACACCCAATCATGCCCCAGCCTATGGAGGTTTCCAAGGTAACAAAGCCATAGTCGCATGGAAGGGAGAAAACTGAAAACAAAATAAAAATCCCTGCGGCATTTCTATTTACTCAATAGTTTAAAAACCACTAAAAAGTAATCCTCTATTATAAGCTGTCTGTATTGTCATGCAAAACAGGTTTATCTTGCTACTCCTTCATTTTCGTCAGGGCAGAGAGGGATGTGGGACAGAAATTTAGAGAATTCCTTGCTGGTAAGGGTGGTTATTGGTACCTTCCTCAGAGCAGACCTTAGAAGATACTTTAGAAACATGGATGGAACAGTCAGTTCCTGCCGGTTCTGAAGGAAACACAAAGAAAACACGTTGTATCGACACTAACAAGTAGGTTTTCCTTTCCAGCATCAGTGCTAATGATGGTGAAAGGCTGAAGTTAGCGCAGCTGTATATGTTTCATGAAAGTGGCTTCTGAAAGGCACTGGCCTTATTTACACCAAATTAGTGTTCTCTTTCAGTTGGTATAATGGGCTAATTAGTGGATAGATTATCAGCAGGTGGTATTGGTTTAGATTCCTTCTTTCTGTTCATGGCAAGTCCAACTGACACTGTAGTTCAAATGGCAGCAGCCCATCTAAAAGTGTTCCCAGTATTTCTCCTCTTTATTATGTTGACTTCTGGCAATCTCAGAAGAACTTGGCTTAGGTACAGAAATTATATTAGTTTTGTGGGCGAGTATTTTTCTGCTAGTGATGGACAGAAATCAAGTGACTGCATCAGTATTATACCTATCAAATCATGTGTCAGTCTTCTGGATACAGCTTCTTCTCAGCATTTCTTCTTAGAGCTTTCCAGCCTTTTAGTTGTCTTTGTGTTTCTGTATGTCTGGGTGGTCATCAGGAAGGCCAGTAAGGAGCCACTAGAAGTTTGTGGGTTTTTTTCTCCTTATGCTGATGACACCTCAGCTCAGCTGTGATCCATCTTTTCAGCAGGGGCTTGTTTCTTTGGGGGGTGGCTGAGCATGTCCAAGTCAGTAGGAGTGATGGTGGATTGGAGAAGGAGTCAGAAGACATGGCAAGGGCAGTGGTAGCGTTGTGCCTTTGATGGAGGGAGCACATCCATGATAACTAGAGGAGTTCACACCTTCAGGTGCTGCTACTGGTGAATGATCCATGACCACCTGCCTCTGCTCAGGATGTAAAGACTTTTCTTCTGGATGCCCGCATCATCCCCCAGCTTCCCAGACACTTTTTACCTTAACATTAGACGATGGAGCTACAGCAGAATGTTTGGAGATGTAAGCTGGTGCAAAGTGCAACACCTTGATTCTTCATAAGAACATAGGAAACCTGGATTTGGGGATCTTTTGGTCTGCAGGTAAAGTTGGTTGCTTCTGCAGCTGAGGACCAGCCTGCCTGAGCTATTGCTGCCTGCTGCCATGCTCTGCCATGGTGCCACATCTGCAGTCATCAGAGGAACTCTTGTTGGAGCCCCTTACAAAAACAGATAGGGCAGCACTGGCAGGACGTTCCCTGCAGCAATGCCAAGACTCTGGAGCTGCTCTCTGCACCCTCTGGCTGTGCAGTGGTCCAAATCTGGGGATATCCCAGACGTGCCGCAAAACCTACCCCTTCAGGAAGGTCTTTGGAGGGAGTCGGGTGTTGGCTTCCCGAGGCTGGCAGCTGGTGCAAAGGAGTTTTTCTAGGAGGTAGACTGGCTGAGTTCCTTCTGGAATAATTATTAAATGCTCGTTAGGGTTTTGTTGTAATATTAATTACGTGTCAAGGTACCTGAAGCTTTACATTCTTAAAATAATCAAAAGGTACATAACTCTGAAAGAGCCAAAGCATGGTTAATAGGGGAAGGGAAATTTTGCAAAGCTGTAAAGAGCTGCTTTGCTCAGACTTTTGGAAAACTCTGGGAAAAATTTCTCAGCCCTGTCCATCACTCTCTGTGCTGGAAAATGGGCATGAAATAGCATTGAAGCAGCTATCTGAGCAAAGAAGTGGGATGATGGATGCGGTGCCCTTTTCAAACGATGGTTCGCGAGGCATTTGAGGATTGTTCTTCAGAGACCATTAAAAAAGAGCTTTAGAGGAGGAGAGACTAGTTGTGTGGCAGACAGGATCAAGAAGGATGTGTTTGCTGTGTGGTGTCATAGATCAGAACAATACCAACCTTTTGAAACTAATTGCAGCAACTAACAGTGACGAGCTGCGCTTACCCATCTCTCTCTTGTATGTCTTAGGCAGCTACTACTTTGATATTTAATTGCCTTTAGAATCGGCTGTGCAGATTATCAGGGGGAGAAAAAGGAATAAAAGCTCTTGCCTGCTCAAACCAGAGATTTTGAGAGAAGGCATGAGATATGGAAATGACTGGTAAATGTTTGTGTGCTGTATGGGATGTGGCTGTTATTGGTGGGAACATTAGTGGGAACAGAAGGAAAATGTGCGCTTGGATACCATGGCCAAGGCTTTGCCGTGGTCTCTGTACTCAGAGGAGGTGTACGAGCCCTCTGTGATTCCTCCAGCTGTATCACAGCAGCAGTACTTCAGAGGAGGGGCAGATGCACAAAGCTTATCTGGTTACATCTCAATAGAGCTCCTGCTCAATATTTATATGAGCTTTGAAGCTATCCAGCCACTGTGCATAAATGTTTCAAGGGGTAAGATCCGCTCCGAACACAGGGCTGGGCCTGAGCCATCCCAAGAAAGCAACCCCTCCTGCCTGGCAGTTCTTCTTTTCCAGATTTTGCATTCTCTTTCTTCTGTCACCACTGGTTGTGCGCCTTGTTGTACCACCAATAATCAGCTGGAACATAGAGATAGACGTGTTTGCTGGAAAATAAAAAATGCGATTTTGCTTAATTCCCTTCCAGTGATATAAGTAACTTTCAATAGTTAACGGGGCTTGCAAGCCAAATCCAGGGTACTATGCAAGCAGCCTGGTCTGACCACCACAAACAACAGCACGTCTGGCTAACATGCATTTGCATGGAAGACATTCTTTCTGTCCTTGCATCAGAAGGGAGATTCTCAATTATAATTGCAATCTTTTTGATTATGTGATTGAAAGCAGTTGGTTTCCCTATGATGTCTCTACACTTCCCTGCATCTTGTGTCAAAAACAGGAACTCCTAGCTCCCACTGCAGCGTCCTGCAGTGAATTAGAAAGGATTTCTCTGGATCTCTTATCGCCAGCCTTTGTTGGGGGACACTCCCTCTAGCAGCAAAGCCTGGCTAAACCAGAGCACAGTGCTTTTCTACAGTCCAGCATGTGCTGCACTTGGACTACAAACCTTCCTACCCTAAAATTACACCTTCTGTCAGCTGGTGATATTAAACTTGTCTCTAATTTCTTTTAGAGTGGAACAGGCTAAATCATAGATGCTAATGGCTGATTTTTCCCCCCCCCTCCCTATGATGCTCCAGGCCACTGACTCAGATTATGAAGACGAATTGCCAAAGCACTCCTTTGTGAACCATTACATGAGCGATCCCACGTACTACAACTCATGGAAGCGGCAGCAGAAAGGGGTGAAGCACCCAGCATCCTATAGATATGAGGAGTGCGCCGCCAGCGAGACAGAACCCTATTTCCAGACTGTCATCACGACACAGAGCTCAGGAGGGGTGTACACCCCAACGGGACAGCCCGCGCCCGGCTCCCGGACTCCAGTGACAGGGTTCTCCTCCTTCGTCTGAGACGGGGCTGGAGGATACAGCCGAACCGCCGGCGGCACTCGGAGGGACCCATCGCAGTGACTGTGTGTGTGCGTGGCCGGTGCGGTGAACTGTGGGTAACTTCTCTATCAGGGTAGAAACGGATGGGAACACGAATGAGGCTGGGGTGTTTTTTTTTCTGAAGACAATCAACTCTAAAAATATGGAGCTGAACTAGCTGAACCTTTGTTTAAAAAAAAAAAAAAAAAGGAATTCTGAAAAGTGATGATTTTAACCACTTGTGAATAGTAGGGGTTTTTTAACCACTTTTTGTAACACTGCTTCAGGAAGCAGCTCCCATGCCCTTCTCTTCCCTCTTTCTTTCTCTCCCCTCCTCCTGTCCCCCCGTTTCCAAACAAGGAGGTGAATTCCCTAGATGCAATGACTGACTTTGTGATGTGATTTGAAGAGAAAACATAAAACCTCCCAGGCTCCTTTTTCTTCCTTTTTCTTTCTCCTCTTTTTTTTTTTTTCTTTTTAATTTTTCCCTGTCATCAAGGTCAAGTAGGAAAACATAGAAAAGGGACAAATTTTTATGTGAAAAGCAGACACCTCCTCTCTCCTCATTGCTGCTCCCCACATTAGGAGCACTGGCTGATCAACTTAGGCTCAGATGTGTCACTCTGTCTGCTCTAGGCTCACTACTGGTGCATTTATACTGAATTATGACCTGCTTTTCTTTCTTGTTCAAATGGGACCTGCTGCATTCTTTAAATATTCCAACTCCAGGGCCTTTAGAAGAGGAGATGGCTCAAAAGAGCACTGGAGGCAGCAGTAGATGAAGCAAGTGGGAAGAATTCAGATGCAAGGTCAGTTTATTTTTGGTGTGGCTCTAATCCTCCCTCGTGGACTGCATGTGCCGTTTGAATCGGTCATTTTTTAAAAGTCAAAGGACACAACCCAGCAAGCCAGAGGAAACTTCAATTAAGATTGCAGTAACAAGCTAGAGAGTTGACTAATTGATGAGGTTTTTGATCATCAAAGTTATCCTGCCCTGTCAACAGAAGGTGAGCATCCTTTCTCATCCAGACTCTGCGGTGCTGCTTATTGGTCTGTAAAAGAGTATATGGTAGCTGGGTTGGTTTGATTATATTTTTTTTAATACAAAGACATGTCATACAGACAGGGTGAGTTCTGGTGTCCACAGGTGCCTTTTATTGATTCTTCAGCTTCATATCTGGGAGAAGCAACAAAGTGTCTCCAAATAAAGCTAACCAGGTTTTTCAAGCATTAGGGACATGAATTACCTTGTGCACGTTTACAGGCTGCTTTGTGCACTTGAAGCTATGGCCTTTGGACAGAAAAGAGGGGACTTTTAGTTTATTTTCCATCCTTTTGTATAGCTCCCTTTTTGTTTCCTTCTTTTCTATCCTTTTCCTGAGTCTGTCATGTTTAGCAGCAAGTTGTTTACTCACAAGGAAGTTGTCAGGTGTTTAAAGAGTCCAAGCAACAGCCCTGGATCACCAGACTTTTTACCACAAGAGTTTGAAAGGTGAATTTGGAAGTAGGCAAGTCTTTGCCATGCCAGCGTCTGGCGTTTGCTACCAGGTGGATATAGGTCAGCCAGGAAAACTGGTATCCTGCTGCTTGATAACGTCACATCAGGGCACATGTGGGCACTGTTATTATTGCAAATTCTCCCTGTCCTCTCTGGAGGGATGCGGGACAGCTGTGGCACTGGGTGGTGGTGTCTTCAAGGCAGGTTGTTGAAACCAACCTGGCGTTGATTACGGTGGCTGCCTGTTCCTGCCCATGGGGGCTGGTTAGAAGTAGCCTGGTGGCACCTCACCTGAACAGGTGAGGTCCAAGGGCAAGCTTGACCCTGCTGTCATCTTTCTTCTTGGACAGGGCAAACAATCTCAGAACTGCTTTTACTCTTTGGCACTGCCTCTGAGCACTGCTGCTCTTGGTGCATACAGATTCTGGATAGCTTTGGCACCCAATTGCTGTTCCTCTCCAAAGGCTCCGGAAAGAAAAAGTTCAAAACCAAAAACTCCAGTGGGTGTGTTTAAGGGCTTTTGAGTTTGGGATAATGATCCACAGCTCATTAGATGGCAAGGGATGTGCAAAGACACGGGCTTGAGCCAAAACCCTATGAGCCATCCCCCTCTCTGCACCTGGATAGGATGTGTGTGGGATGGAGAAGGGGCTCCAAAGAGAATGATGTGGAGCTTGCTGTGAAGAGGAATGCAAAGCAAACAAAAACCCCACTGCCTTCTGTGCACTTTGACTGTTCTCTTAAGCCATATGAACTTTGCTTTAATTACTGACCTGACAAAAATTTGTTTGCAGTCTTGAGTTTTTTGTTTCTTAGGCAAAATTATCCATGTGACTTTCTGATTTGTTTTCTTTCTCCTTTGTTATTTCCTGCATCAGATTACATATTTTAAACACCTTGTTTTGTATACATGTGACATAGCAATGCAATTGCTGTTGGAGTTTTCATGGCGCTTATCCAACAGGTATGAGAGGTAGTGCTACAGGAGGAGCGTTTCAAGGACCACTAAGGACTTAGGGATGTAGATTAGTAGAAAGTAGATCAAACACCGAAGAGCTTACTCCAAAGGAAAGCATAGCGCGAGTAGCTCCATGTCTCCTGAATATTGCCAGTTCTGAATTGGTGTAAGGTGTGGTTACTCCCTGGGGCTGATCTGATACCACATTGAGCAAAAAAGCAAGGAAACCATGGGGAATAAAGGAAATGGACTCTGTGGCCACTGCTCCACTGAAGGACAACATGGGGAGCAGCATGATCTAGGCAAAGTGAGAAGAGGCTATTCCTTTTTTCTCGGAGGCATCTGCAACTAAAAAACTTGAGCTTGCCGAGGGCCTGCTGAGTTGGCTGTGTGGCCCTTTTCTTCTGACTGCTGCCAAAATAACGGGTTAGGTGTGATTCCTTTAGGACCTGTTGATCTCGAACAAAGGTATTTCTGTTCCATTGCAGCCCACACTATTGTCACTCAGTTTTGTTTTGTTTAGGAGTTGGCTTTTCTTACATGGGGGTTTATTTTACTTAGGCAATTGCAGAGCGTGGAAGTGCACTGCCCTGCTCACCCCTAAGACAAGCACAGGATATGTGTTTCGCTGCCCAGGATCCTGTATAGCTACGTGCATGATGCCTGTGCCTTCTTGTTAGCATGCTGTACTTGTAAATATGATTAATGGGTAGGTTTTATTTACCTCAGATATCAGGTAAATTGTTCTATCTGGAAGGAAACACTCCATCAGTTAGCAAGAAAGCTCTCTTTCATACCTGTAATCTTTAGGAATCACAGCCTTGAAATACGACTTTTAAACATTAGCTGTCATGTTACAATAACTTCACCCATCAAATCCACTTCTGTTTCCATCTTCCTGTTTAGAACAGTCTTGAAAAATGAAGGCTTATATTTAAAAAGCCTTCTTGGGATATTTTATTTGTATTTATTTATTTACTTTCCCATGTTTCTCAGGTCTCTTGGTGGCTGTTACTAAAAAATAAAAACAGTGCCATGAAATGACCAAGGGAGACATTTCAGGGAACGGTTTAATAGGAGCTCATTTTTCATGCAGTAGCCATGGAAATATCCCATTTCCTGAAGGAAAAAAGTGCCCAAGTCTTCACCCCCTCCCAGGTCTGAGATGGCACCAGCCACCACCGTCAGTGATGCCCCCGGCACTCCCAATGGCACCGAACCTCAGGTTGTCCCTGTCGTAAATCCCATGCAAAAGTGCACGAGTGAAGGAGCTGCCCTGTTCCAGCCCACTCTACATGGAATCATAGAACCATGGAGCATTTTGTCCTGCAAAAGCCCGTGTCACACATGGTGTGCCCCCCACCCTTGCCGGTGCCTGACCGGTGCTGCTCGGGTGCGAGCAGCAGCAGTGAGAAGGGACAGGAGAGGGCACTGTTTTACTTTCACCAGTGACAAGCTCTTGGTCCCCACCCTGGGAGTCACCGTGTGAAACCCCTTCGTGGGGAGGGCAGGGAGAAGCAAGAGCACAGAGAGCAAAGGGTTGCATCAGCATTTACTAAAGGAATCACACTGCGGCCAGCAATCCCACTTTTGGAAGCAGTTGGCATTACTGGAGAGAAGAAAAAAAACATACAGAAAAAGAAACTAATCCATTACCCAAAAGGATTTTTTTTTTCCCTCCTCATTTTGAGTGTTAAAGCCAGTTACGCTTTGCAGATGGGCCAAGATCTCATTTTTTCTGTTTATACCCAGGTCTCTGCCAGAAGCTGCTGTAGCAGTTGTGTAGAATAAATATCCAAGTCTGTCTGGACATGGGGATACATTTATTATCCTTGTCATTGCTTCCCTCAAGAAATCCATTGGGTCATCCAAAGATTGTCCTATCTGCTCTCCAAAAAGGGAGGAGAGAGCGCTGTTTATACATACAGAGCACCAGTGTCTTCTCCCACTTGCTGTTTTCAGATAAGCAGGGCAACTTGTTTCAGAAAAAATCCTTTTAGAAAAGGAATTGATTGGGAAACTTAAAAAAAAAAAAAACAAACCACCAGAAAAACCTCCAAAACCAACCGCCAGAAAGATAACCTTTGGCAGGGCCATTAGAAATCTTGAAGTCCTAGAAACCTGTGACATGTATGGTCCCAAGACCTCCTATCTTTAGTGATCTCCTTTATCAGTAGCAGCCAGGAGGGCACATGCAATGAGGGGTTCTAGTTGGAGAGGAAAAGCCGTCACAGAACAGTTGCTGGATGGGCAGGGTTTACTGCAAACAGCTTCATTCAACCCAGAGTTCCTGCTAGTTCAATCACATTTCTTAGGTTGTTTTTATAGGGTTTTGCCAGCATGTGTGGAGTCCGTACATCATCATGGCATTACTGGAGGTCACGTGGGGAGCAGTGTGTTGCTGTGGTGCTTACACAAAGCCACGTGCATGACGAGGTGGTTGTACGGTATCTGTTGAAACCTCCTTACGGACAGCCACCCTTGAATTAGGAGCACATTCACCCCAAGACTGAACATGGTGGGCTGGGGGTGGGCCTTAAATGGCTCCACCTGACAAGTCCCTTCGGTTCGTTGTATTCCTGTATTCCATTTCTTCACCTCCACATCTCCACCCCCAGCCGTCCCAGACAAATAAAGCTGGCTTGTACTTTGTGAAGGTGTAAAGTTTGCTGCCCCCGGTAGTAGAGAGCCACAGCCGATAAGCACACACATAACACATGGGACAGGTGAGATTTGTTTGAACAAGGAGTGAAATACCACTGGGACTTGAGATTCAGGCTCTGACTCAGAATTTTAACTTCTCAAAGCTGCAACCTGCCCATTTTAAGTGGCCCTGGAGCCTCAAGACTTGGCAGAAAACTCATTATTTTGATGCTGTTTGATCACTGTGCACTTTCTTGGGGCTTGAATCACTGGATATAGAAACTGGAGTGGGGTTACAGAGCTTTATTGAAGTGTTTTCCTATTTATGTCAGATTCTCTAGATCTGGGAATGAAACCTTTCTGCTAATGAAACGTGGTGGTGTTCTGCAGGTGGGGCACCTGGGCAGTGCCACCAGCGTTCCTCCCTTGATGTCATTAAGCTCCTGGGCAGTGCTCTGATCTGTCACGGTGCAGCGGGAGCTCTTGGGTAGCAGAAAGATGCAAGGACGTGGTATTATGTTGAGTTTGTAGCTGGTCACTTTGCCACTCTCGGAATGGAGTCCATCCTCTGGTTTGGTATCTGCCGTCAGTTTAGGGGTAGGGCCACCTTACACAGCTGTGTTTGAGTTACCCTTCGGTGTACCACGGTTATCAGATCGTTGCTTTTACTTCAGTGTCTCCTTGGGGATTTGCCCTGGATTTTTGTTCCACACCTCTTGTTAGCCTCACCTTCACCACTCCACTATTTTATATGAGAAAGTTACTTCTTCTTTTGCAAACTTGCTTCTAATTAAAAGAACCCTTTTTGAAACCTGTGTGTCCTTTGTACATTTATTTTGGGGAGGGGAAAAAAATATTTTCCAGCCTCTTCTGTTGTTTTTGGCTTGAGGAAGTTTCTGGGTGCCTTGCCAGCATGCTCACGAGTTAGTAGCTCAGTTTGGTGACAATGTAACACGGGCTGAAATTCCTTACTGTTAGTTCTGGACTGTAAAATCTTATAATCCCCCGCTGCTTTTCAGCTAAAATGACATTCTCAAATAGTTTCCACCCAAAATTTGATCAGCCTTAAACATTTTGTTATTTTGTGGTGCTAAACTTCCTCCAGATCCTGAATACGGGAGAGTTGAAACCCATTCAGCTATGTAAACCCACGGGGCCGCCATTTTGTACACCTTCATCCCCTCGCAAACAGTATTTGTCCTCCCCTGCAGCATTGTAGCCGCCGTTAATCGGTTCCCACAAATGTGCTGATGTTGGGAGGTCAGACCGGATCCCAGCTGGTGGAAATCCGGGCAGCTCTGTTATTCCAGGGTGGTTGCTGGTGCTTTTCACCAGCTGAGTATCTGGCCTAGAGAAGTAAACTAAACACAGTCAGGTCGGCTGCAGCTCTGGTGGGAGAAATGAGGGCGAGAAATCAATGTTTTCCAAGTGGAAGAGGCGGGGGGGCAGGGGAGGGAGTCAAACTGCTAAGGAAAGAACTCGTATTCTCCTGTTCCTGAAAGGGATATTGTAAATAATGCAGTGTTGTGTAAATACCGGCAGCCCTCTGCGGCTGGTAGCTTGTAATAACCCAGAGGTATCAATGTACCCATTTTGAAGATGAAAATCCTCACGCCGTAGAATTTTGTGAACGAGACATTATTCTGCAAAATTGCCATAAGATGCAGAAGTGCTTTTTTGAGGTCATTCAGCTCCAAAGCGTATCATCCTCCCGCTTCCAGCCCTTGCTCTTCTCAGGATGTGTTTCCTCCGCACGTGGTTTTATGGTTAGGAGTGGAGCACGGACATAAACATGGGAGTGGATGGGAAATCTGCCATGGCATTCGTAGCCTAAACAATACAAGAGAAAACGGATTGGCTTCCCGCCCTGCCCCGAACAGCACAAGCAATGGCTTGACTGAATCAAGTAATCTGGGCTTTCATTACTGACCCTTTTCCTGCTATTTGTCTCATTTGTTTCCTCTTCTTTCCCTTGCGTTTTTGCTCCAGGGTTATTTGTTTTTCTCCTTGCTCCTTTTCTTTTTTTTTAAGCCTGCCTCTTTTTATTTTTTTTTCTTCTTCTCTTGCCTCGCCAATTGTTTTCATGTCAAACCTGCATTTCCCACAAAATCAAAAGGAACTTTATCGGAACACACATTTTTGTTGGGTTTTCGTTCACTTCCACTGTGCCCCAAGAAAAGGAGTCCTTTTGCTTTGCTGTCTTGTTTCCTGGGAAATACTGCAGGGCATGTCCCTCTAAGCCAAGGCACCCTGGCTGCTGACTTCCCTGGCTGGTAGAGACCTTCATTAGGTAGGCAATTGCCACGTCCATCACCGTTCGTTAACAAGTTAGGATAATCGGAAGTCAGATGAATCTGACGTGCAAAGTCATTCTGCGAAGTTTTACAAGGCACCTTTCTCAGCAGCGCTGAAACTGGTGAAGTCATTTGCACAATCAGAGAATCTGCACTTACTATGGTGAAACAAGCAACCGGCAAATTATCAGTGCTGATGGTGACAATTATGTGTCAGAGGAGGAAGCACCCAACGCCCACAATGTCATTCAAAGGTACTTCCCAGCATTGTGCAACTTCTTGGGCGTTCAGTGCACCATTCATGCTGATCTGGTTTGGATACGCACCCTAGCAAAGCAACCGTGCACGCAGTGACGCAGCCCTGAGCTTCTTGTTCTTCACCCTGATCCTTCATAATCTGAGTTCATGCAAATGCTTACACTTTGTGCACAGAACAGATGGTGCAGATAAGGCTAAAAGGCAAGTCTGGAAAAAAACATGCAATATAGCTTGGGGCCTCATGCCAAGAGTGATAAAATGCCTTACAAACACAGGTGACCTCACCGCAGCCCTGTCAGATTGGAAAGGATTAATATCCCTCTTTTGGTAGGAGGAAATTGAGGCACAGGCCAGCTTTGCCTGTGGGACCAAGCCACAGTTTGTGTGACTGGTATCAGTGTGCCCGAGCGGCCTCAACTGCAACTGTCCTCAGCGCAGGGCAAAGAAAACACATCTTTCTTATAAAACAGCAGGATGAGTTATTTTTGGGTCTCTATAAATTGTCTGTTTTCCAGCACTATCATTCATACGCTACCAGGGGAACATGACTGACCTAATTAGAGTCGAATTCCAGCAGTGCAAGACTCAACTTGTAAATACAAACTTTTTCTTTTAATTTTGGGTTATTTTTTTAATGTATGTGCAAGTGCATCTGATTGATTTAAACACCCCAGGGGTGGGGGGCAGGGGAGGAGCCGGGCAATTGGAGTCATCAGAGAAGCTGAACTGTGGAAAATTTGGGATGGAGCAGGGCAAATTTCCAGATTGATTTATGAGACTGTGACTTAATCTGCTGGGAGACCGTATCCTCTGGGATTAAATCTCACGTAACCTGATGGAAATTATGAAACGTTTTACCCCCCACCATGGAAAGGACTAGCAGAGGAAGGATTCAGCATTGCAGTCCTCCATCCAGCAAAAACCATTCAGGGTGATCAATGAAGATATTTTCATTGATCTTTAGCTGTCTCTGCACTACAGAAGAAATTAAAGAGGTAAGAAAAAGATGCTAGTTTTCAATGAAGCCCATTTCATGAAGCAAGTAAGGGTTAATCCAACCAGCCAAAAGCCTGGCTTTAGTTGCTATAGAAAATCCTCCCAGTGAGGTTGAGTGAGAAGCCTCCAGCCATACCTGCTGGGTTTCTCAGGAGGGACTGTGCCCAGGCATGCCCGGGATGGCTCGGATCCAGCACCCACTGATAGGGAGCCCGCAATGCTGAATAAATCACGAGCTAAACAGCTTCATCCTTGCCCTTAGTCCACGTGCAGGATGTGCCCTGGAAAAAATAACCACAGCCCAGGCCCCTGTGCTGCCGGAGACAGAAGCAATGGGACAAACTCTGCCCTTGGGCAGCAATGCCGCTCTGAGCGCCGGGTCTGGCCCAGCAGAGATCCTGGCTCCAAAACGTGTTACACCCGCTGGGCTGTTTTTAACATGTGTCCTCGTGAGATAGGGTGGGTTTGGAGGTAAGGGATCCTGGTAGAAAGGGCTGTATGTTGCGTGTTTAGAGATGATATTTTCAGGGCTGTGTCATGATTTTTGTTTTTTTCTGGCTTGACTTCTGCTTTGGAAGTGGCTCGGCAGAAATTGAGGTCATTGCAAATGTGGCAATGCCACTTCACTTTCTGGAAAGCGCTGGCTGCTTCATCACGTGAGCCGGAGCTACCAGCTGGGAGGTCTGAAAAGACAGAGACGTTCTCTCTGGTACTATGTGAGACGGGCAAAGGAGAGGCTGTCCTTGGAGGAGCTGGTGTCCGAGAGCGCAGGGAGTGCACGCAGCACTGCACCCTCCTTGCTTTCTGTAATTGGTTTTATACTGTAACACTGGCTGTGGCTTATAATTTTCTGTCCTTGCTCAGAAATTATAGAGGAGTGAAAGGGAGATGGGTTTCAGCTGTCGATGCTTCAGGAGCATTCAGCGGTGTTACTGGATGAAAGGAGCAACGTGGTGTTTTTGCTCTGCAGAGGTCTCAGAAATACCCAGGCACGAAGCGCTGCGTGGTTTTGGGCTCGGTGAGAAGGAAGGCAGAAACCAGTGCCAGCCCTCGGTCATTCCCCGGCTGCTGGAGCTCTTCGAGGAAGTCGTACATCTGGTGTTTTCCCATTTAGTCCTTTCAAGAGGCTCGTTTGAGAGCAACATTTGTAAGGGAGAGCCAGAAATAAACAGCTCGTGATCCCATTTGTGGGACAAGAGGAACATAAGAAGAGAATTGTTAAAGATGGGACAATCAGTGAATAAAAGCCTGGTTTTTAACAAGGCTGACATTTTGCTATCTCCATTAGAAGACTGTTGTGTGTTACAATGTGATTTTTTCCATAGCATATGGAGGAAAGGAAAACCTTTGGGTCTACAATACAGCTGCTAAAAAAAAAGCCTGAGATGCAGCAAAGCACGTGTCTCCTGGGGATGGTCTTCTACCTGGTGGTCTGTGTCCATGCAGGACTTCTCTCCCTTGGCCTCTTTCAGTTCCGCCAACCAGATGGTGGTAAAATCACCTCTGCTCTGGGGAGAATTCTGTAGTTTAATAGTTTTTGTACCTCTGTCTCTTGGGGAGTTTTTACAAACAGAAGGGGGTTTCGTTTGTCAGCCCTGCTCCTCTGAAGTTCTGCATGAGGTTTAATACCATCTTCTTTTGCCCCATCAAGTCAGTCGTCATTTCCTTGGTTCCTCTCAGATGTATTGTCCCATTTTTACAGCTATGACACTACCAGTGACTACAGCCAGATATCTCACTTTCAATCACCTTCTGTTTGTATTAACTATCATGACCATCAGCTTTTGAATCCCCACATATCTACTTTGCTTGGTCGCCTGTCCCCTCTCGGCGTAGAGGAGAGGAGTGCAGGGTGCTGGCTGCAGTGGAAGGGCGATGTGCTTGGGGATGACAGCAACATCAACACAGGGAAAGTATCAGATGCATGAAAGCCAAGCACCCTGCCACTGCTGCGGTGAAGAGGATTGTTGCCAGGGTGGTGTGGCAGGAGCAAACACGCCAGGAGCCACTGCAGTGGGATGGACCATGTGGTGGCCAGCGGAGGAGCGAGGGAGGCATGTGGGGCCATGGCTTCAGCAGTGTCCAGGACCACTACAGGAGACCCTGCCATGGGGTAAGCAGGGGTCACAATGAGTTGCACCTCCTCTCTGGTATAAGAATATGTAGTCTTTTTATAGCACTGTGCGCATCACCAGGGCTCCCGCAAGCCTCTTTAGGGTCCTCGGGTTTTCTTATTAATGGGGAAAGCAACAGCACTGTGTTGGTGTCAGCATGAAGGGCAATGTCAGAGGGGCTGAGGCCACATCTGCTCATGACCCAGAGGAGGAGGTTCCTTTTGGACCACTCTGGGTCCTCCACGGGTACAGATAATGAATCCTGGAAACATCACTAGGGCTGTAAACCATCTCTGTCTTCTCATACATAATGGTGCCTGTAGCCCGGTGCACTGAAGAGGCTGCGGGCTGTTGATGTGACTCTTACCAATGGGGTTAACAGTGCTCTCAGGGACATTTGCTGTTAAATAAGTTATTATCTGAAATGAGAGAAGGGTGGGGGAGGAAGGTGACAATTTTGTGAAACAGGTAAAATCAAAAGAAGCATTGATGTCAACTCACAGTCTGCTGCTGCTGCTGTTATTTTTCATTTGTTTTAGCATAACTGCTGCACAAGCATGGTGGGGAGCATCCATCGCTCCCCCTTTCAGTACTGCAGGATGTTTTTCCTGGGTCACCAGCCTTGGACAGACAAGAGCTGTGTAGGGATCCCAGCCCAAACTTGGGCAACTTTCTTCCTTTCTCTTAGACAAGATGCTGGGATGCCGCGGCAGCCTCACCTGCAGCACTGTTGTGTGGTTTCGTTGCCCGCAATGCTAAAACCCTTTAAATGTTGCCAGGAAACATGAGCTGGAGAGCCTTCCCCTCCACTTCATCCCTCCTGGGTGCCATTTCAGTGATATTCACATTAAAAAAATAGCCTCAGTAAGTACACACTCTACCATCACATTTGGTTCAAAGGGCTATGTAAGTATAAAAGCATCACTTCGATACCTTCATTCTGTATAAAATTATGCGATTATGAGTGTTCAGGATCGCCCCACCTGCAGCTCTGACCTGTGGTGGCAATTTTGGTTGGGAAGTGGAATTTTTATCAACTATGATTTTCTCAAATCTGTGGAGCCAGGGAGACAACAGCGCTCTGAGAGACATGCAAAAACAAAACAAAAATCAGGGAAATAAGGAGCTTGCAGAAGTTCACCAGCCATGCACATACCCCACGGATGTGGCTCTCATCGGGGATGCTGCAGAGCCCAGCTGCAGTAACATCCCCACCACCAGCTGTATGGGTTCCCCCTCCTGAGCGTTCGTCCCCGTAGGGTCACTGGGGGGTTAGCAGAGCGTGTCACCGACGGGAGAAGTGCTCCTGATGTGAAATGGGTCAGGGTGACAGTGTCACTGTCCCCTCCTGCTGCCAGCTGCGTGACGGAGCACTATGGGTTTGATGAGGCTCTGCATCTTGTCTTCTCCTTAGAGTGCCACCTCTAGATCAGCAGATTGCTCCCACTCAAACCTATTTTGGATAAAGGAGCAATTTCCTTGCATGTGAAGTTGCTGCACAGTTTATTTACTTTTTTTGGGGGGTAGCTAACATCCTCGTTCTCCTCTGAAGGCTGGCTTGCCTCAATTTCTGTCTGAGAGCGCAGAAAATACTGCTCCACAAACCTGCTTCCCGCTGAGAAATCACAACGGCTGTTAGCAGAGGTTATTGGAAAATCAAAGGGTTTGTGTGAGGGAAGAAATGCAGCTAATCCCGGGCAGGGAGCTGCTGCCCTGGCACCTGGTTTCCCCTCCCACCTCTCATCGCAGTTCTTGATGTCCTCCTGGTACGGGACCCTGTGAGGGGGAGAGCTGGCCTTTGGATGCAACGATAAAGGATATCTCCCAGGCTGTGGTTGCTTCAAGGTGTCTTATAAGGGGGGGACCCCATAAAATGGAGAATAAGGTTCCTGCCACAGCACGCTGCTGGGGTTCAGCTCTTCAGCGCAGCCTGGGGAAGCAGCAATCAGGCGCGTGCCTCCATAAACCAGCTAATTGATTACTGTCAGCCCCTAATTACATGAATCATTGAGCATATCGTGGCCGTGCAAAGCTGGGGGTGTCTGAGATGTTGTCCTACCAAAAATGGCAGCACTGCCACTTGGCTCTTCTACGTGGGTGTGGAGGTGACCCCTGGACTCGGCATCTGCTGCATGTGTTTTATGAGGCAAAATAAATGTTTGGGCAGAGGCAAAACCCACTGCTGGGCTCTGGGCTCAGCCACACGTGATCTGCCTGTGGTGAGTGGCAGATAATTGCACCTGGGTTTCTTCAAGGCCGAGTGTGCCCAGGGCAAAAGAGCGATGCCTGGTGCAGGGGAACACGATGCATGTGCGCTCCTGTGCTGGGGCTTGTCTCCAGCGGCCACGTGGGTCTGCTGGTGGGCTCAGGGGACACGGGGAAGGGGACTGTGCTGGACCACAGAGAAGAGACTCACAGTCCTCCCTGGTGTGATGGGGGCAAAGGAGACCATGTCCTGACCCATCCCCACAGCCACCCACCAGCATGGGGAGGTTGCATACCAGTAGCTAAACCAGCCAGAGGCTCCACTTCACAGTCTGCCCGTATGCATAATGCACTTTCCCTGTTTCTCCAGTAGAAAGCAGCTGGTTCCGTGTGTCTGTCTGTGGGAGACTGAGCTGCCTAAAGCCAAACAAGGAAAGTTATCTTGTGCAACCCACACCTGAGAGCAAACAGGAAGTCAAGGGCAGAAGTGAAATGGAAACCCATCCTGAAATGCCACGGCTGGGGAGCGCTGGCCCTGGCTGACCTCCTTGCAAGCACAGTGCTCGCTGCACTAGCAGATTGCTGAGTCCTCAGCTGCTTCCTGCGTGGATGCCCATGGCCTGCTGGCTTCCTGGGGCTTGAGCCATGGGCAGGCAAGTCAGCAAAGCCGCCAAGCTGTGAAGTGGAACATGAAGAGAAACTCCCATCAGCTCAAGTGCATGCACAGGTTGTGCTCCCCACCGAGTCCAAGAGGTCCAGGGCAAGTGTTTCCCAGCAGGTCTGTCTCCTCCAGCCCCTTCCCTCCTGGACCCTAAATAGGAGGTGCGGGAGGACAAGATAAATGGGGATAGGAGAAGGAGGCACAAGGGAAGGTATATGGTGATCTGTGCAGCCAGAACCCCCCCGGGAGCTGGGTGGGAGGACAGTAGCAGTTCCTTGGCCCACCCAATTATACCTCTCAATAAAAGGGATGAAGCTGGCAAAAGCAAAACTGAACAGGGTAAGGGGGGGCGAGTCTAGTTCAGCATCACTGCTGCTGTAGGAATAGCCGAGGGCTCCCCCTCAGCCCCACATGAACCTCACAGCTTTTGGGCAAGAGGCAGGTGGAAGGGGTTAAGGAAGTTTATGCCATTTGCTATCTTTCCCTCTTGTAAAAGCTGTCCTTTCAGCAGTTTCAAATCTCAAAAAGTGTGGGGCTCCGCATCTTGGTGACGTCCCAGTCCAGGGAGAAACCTGCCCAAGGGTTAAAGTTTGAGCAATCGAGCAAACAAGACAACTCCTCCTTTGCTGTCATGTGATTGTGGCTGTAGCTAAAGGCTGGGCGGAAAAAAAATTCATAAACCAAGGCTGTGTCTTCGCAGGAGACGGGTGCTCTCAGGGCAGGCTGGGAGACATGGATCTCCTGCCAAACTTTTCTTTTGTCACTTGGCTGCTCCTCATCGTTTTCCTTAGCCTCTTGGTCCTGTAAGTAGAGGCTGGTCCCCCAGGGCGATGGGGGAGGAGGAGAACCTTGTGCCTGCAGCTGGGGAGGGGCTGGGGCCATCACCCTTGGTATGAAGTGACCAAGTACATGAGTTAGTGTTAAAAACTCATCTTTGGTCTTCCTGTGCTACCTTCAAGGCAGAGCCAAGGGGTGATAAAGAGGGTCTGCAGGGTTCCCCGTGCCCTCCCCATGCCCTCCCCGTGCTAGCTGGAAGGGAAGGAGGAAGCTGGGCTGGGTGGGGAGGGAAATAAAAAGGAACTTCCTGGGTTTTTTGCTTTTCTCAGCAGATCCAAAGGGAGAAGTAACTTCTGTGTTGTTAACCGCAGCAAGCTCTGGTTGGCTGCAAAGGGGACAGGGTGTCCCTGGCTGGCCTGGACTCTGCAAGCTGGGAGCAGGGCAGTGGGTGACGTCTACGTCTGCCCATGTACTTGTGCCAGCAGAAGCCCCCGTTTAAATAGTTATGTTGGCAAAATTGCCCTTTTGCTTATGTCACTCAGGGGAGCTGTAGTGAGCTATACAGGCAAAAACTTAATTTTGCTGTTATAATTTATGTCCCTGCTCCGCTGCTGTGCTGCTGTGGCCCTGCCACCTGAGCATCACAGCAGGTCTTTGCAAAGACAAACACAAGGGCAGGTCTCAGCTTGAGAACTTAATCCCTCTGAGGCCTCTCTTCAGTCACAGTTCTCTGATCTGGAGAACTAAATGAGGCCCCTGAATAAAGACCTGAGGTGCCCAGGTACGCTGTGTTTGCCTAGGTGGGGCTGCAGCTCCTTTCAGCCCTTGTCTTGTATCAAAATGTACCTCAAATTATCTTGTACCCCAAGTGATCCTGCATTTATTGAGAGTGTCCTCAGCAGGTCTGCTGCTGCTGGTCCATAATTTCAGCTTTCTCTGGGTGGCAGGAACCAGCTATTTAAGCTGTTCACCGTGCTCAGGATGAAGAACCATTGCTTTTCATTGCATAAATGCATCTCACATGCTCTTTGCTTGGCAGCTATGGGATATGGCCCTTCCAGGCCTTCAAGAAGCTGGGTATTCCTGGACCACAGCCTTTGCCATTTTTGGGAACTTTCCTGGAGTACCGGCATGTAAGTACTGGCAGCTGCTGCTCCGTAGCTGCCTTAGGTTCTTACTTGTAGCTGGTGCTGGTTTTCCCATCCTTTGGGCATCTCTTTCATCTGCCCGTGCTTCAGTCAGATGGAAATGATGCTTCTGTGTAGGAAGCTCTTTGGACACACAGAGAACACAAAAATTACTTTTAGGGTCTGATTGACCTGAATGAGGTGTGCTGTGTTTTTCAACTACTTTGTAATTTAAGTTATTCGTTTCTCCCTGGATTTCTGCCTGCTCCGCAGCAGTGGAAGTTCTGTTGGAAACAAAGAAAAAAAATACTGGAGAGATGCTTAAGACTGCTAATGTCTGAGAACTGCGTGTTTCTTTGTGCTTTGTGTCATCCCCATGAAGAGGCTGGATTAGCCCCAGCTATGACCCATCCAGCCACTTGCTGTTGGGCCAGCCTGAGACTAGGCCAGGCAAATAGATTTCTAAATAAAACTCAGATATTATCAAGTTGCTAAACCTTACCAAATAACTAGGTAGTAGCTGGTCCCAGGAACTGACTGCAAATGCAGGACAAAATTGTATTAGCTTCAGCTTCAATGAAAGTGATGTTTTAGCTTGTGTTTGCTGGGCTTACAGCATGCATGTGGTCTCTTACTAACGGTTTAGTTGATGCATGGTGAGTGTTATGTGTCCCATAAGTTTCACCCTTACATGTAACATCAGTTAAAACCTTAATAGAAACAAAGCAAAACAGAAAAGCCATCATCACTCCGGTTCAGTAACTGCAGTGGAAGATCTCATGAGGACAAGGCAGTAGCAGCTCTAACTTGTTGAGCTGAAGATGAAAGGACACCCTGGGATCTGGTTCTGCCTGCTAACTCTGCTCACACTAAAACTGTGTACCCTGTCATATCTTGTCTTCATTACATTTTTAGATCAGGTTGGCTAGTGGAAGTTGAAAGTGCTTTTTTTTTTTTCTTTTGGTCTCTCTCTGCTCTCTTTTTCCCCCCCAGTGCAAATGTCCCCTAAGTGTCTACGTGACTCTTAAGAGCTTCCATGCACCCCCCCAACCTCTGCCACTTAGGATAGGTCTGTGGGATGCACCGCACAGCCAGCTGTGACCTGCTTTGATCACTCTCACTGGCAAACAGTTCATTTCTCCTTTCTTCTTTTGCAGGGAATCCTGAATTTTGATCAGATGTGCTTTGAAAAATATGGTAAAATCTGGGGGTGAGTTTCTTTCTGCAGAACAAAACTGCCTGTTTGGGGTGCTCAGCAGCCCCAAAATAGAATGGAAAAAGGTATTTTGCCACCATGTCTCAGCACTGTAATTCCAGCAGTGACAGCTTGGGAAAATCCAGGTTCACCACTAGGAAAGTCTCCAGCCATCTCTCTCCAAGGCTTCTCTCCTGCTGGGATTTCAGTACAGTGCAGGGCTGGGATGATGGTGGCCAGTTGGGCGGGGGGTCATTCGTTTGCATAAGCTTTGAAAATAACCTTTTTTTCTTTTCCCCTTTGGGAGCATTAAAAACTAAACAGCAGTGTTAGTGACCTCAGGGCTGGAGAAGCTTGCACCACGGAGAGCCCAGGGAGCTCCCCTCGTCCTCCAACACCCGCCAAATCAGCACAGCCATACCTTTATCTCTTACCTCCAGATGCATTAATGAGGGAAGGCACCAATCATTTCCCAACCACACAGCCTGCCCAGAAAACTCCACTGCTTGGTGTTAAACTGAGCCTCATGCCTTTGAAGCTGCTCTTCTGTCTGTCTTGAGCAGAAAGCAAGCTGCAGGCTGCCGCAGTGTTTTTCATCTTGCTCCCTGCTTCTCCCAGAGCCGGGGCATGAGCTACCTTTCAACCTGCCTCCCTGTTCCCTGCACAGAGCTGGTTATGTGCAGGGGCCTCTTATCATGCTTCTCTTGGGAACGTCTCAAACTGAAGCAAAACTGTTGCACAAAAAAAATCCTAGGAGGCTTCATGAAACCCAGCACATTTTTTTGAAAGATTAAATGTTCTCAAGCCTCTTGAAGATGGCAGCTTCCCTCGGCTGTGGCCCAAGGCTCCCTGCCCTTTAGCCCACACCATGGCTTTTAAGCTTTTCTGTCTCTGTTGATTGGAAAATGGAGGAGACAGACAAGTTTTTCCCCTCTCATTGCCTCATAGGCCAAGCAGAGAAATCTCTTTACCCCACAGGTAGACTATTCGGTGTGGATTTATTGACTCCAGCCACTAGTTGTGGAAACAGAGCTCAGAGAGCCCCAGTGCAGGGGATCAGCGTTGTGGCAAAAGCTGCCTTTCATCTAAACCCACACTGCTTTGGCAACTCTTTAATATCACAGACAATTGCTAGAAATGCTCATGCTGTCTGTGCTTGGCACTTTCTTTCTCTTTCTCCTGTTTTACTACATAATAAAACAGTTTCAGCCTCATCCCTTCAGCTGTTTTGTCAGAGGGGACTCAGCTGGCCCAAGCCCTCTGGGCTCCAGCAGTCAATGTGCATGGCTCTCGCCGCAGACAAAGCAGGCTGCTTTTGCTCCAACTGACCGTGAGCGATGGACTGACTGTGGGTTTCTGTTGGCTTAGGATTTTTGATGGCAGGCAGCCTGTGCTGGCTGTTTTGGATCCCACCCTCATCAAAAACATCCTGGTGAAAGAGTGCTATACCATTTTTACCAATCGCCGGGTAGGTATCTAGTCCTGTGCTTTCCTCTCCAGTACAGAGTGCATGGAGGACGAAAGAAAGAGTTTCTTCTTGGTTTCTATTCTCCTTCTCTGAGCCCTTCAGCAAGTAGTTGCTCTCTGTTGTGCCCCAGTTTATTGGTGGTACCAACAACGAAACTCTGCTAGGGAGGTGCAGAGGCCACTCTGGCTGCGACATTGGGACATCAGGCTGGGTGTACCCTAGGACTGATGTAATTTGTGACTCTTACACTTTTGTTTCCATTTCTGTTGTTTGCTGGTTGAGGTAGAGCTGATATGACTTCAGGGGCCAAGTCAACACTCCATGGTGGTTTGGGGTTTTTTTTTTGCATTGCTGTCATGTGGAAGAGGGCTGGAAACCTTCACCCATCTCCCTGTATAACCGTGTCCCTTTTGCTGTATAAAATTGTCCCCGTGCAGAACTTTGGCCTGAATGGGTTCCTGGAGTCGGCCCTCAACATGGCTGAAGATGAGAAGTGGAAAAGAATTCGCACTGTGCTGTCTCCAGCCTTCACCAGTGGGAAGCTCAAGGAGGTAAAGCAGAGGCCACTGGTACTTTGCATCAATAGCTGGAGGAGGACTAGGCCATTTCTGAATACAAACCTTCCTCTCAAATGGGGAAGTCACCCCATTTGTCAAGACCGTATTCATTAGCACCTGCGTTGTTGGGTGCAGTTCAGCAACACGGTGGCTGTCTACCGTCATGGGGAGGGAGTCAGGAGAAGGGTATGGGGGATGAAATGGCGCACCAGGTAGTGCAATCTGAGGCTGTTGGCCCTATGACCTGTATTTTCTTCTTGTTAAGCGCATCACTCAGACCATGGGTGCCTATTTTCTGTGCACCCAAGAGCCATGTTCACTCCTAGCTGGAGCGGAGGCTTAGCTGGAATGGGAGCTGCCTGTGGATTTGGGGAGAAAAACCTTGCTAAATCAGTCAGATGAGCTCTGTGGACTGGTTATTAAGATGAGAGAAAGCAATGTCTGAGGCCTGGAGATGATACTTTCCCCTTGCCTGCCCTTGCTCCACAAGCCAAAGATCTGGCAAGTCGCAGATGGTGGTATGGAATTGCCTAGCCTTGTTTGGTGGCGGTGAAAGACTCAACAGTGCCTTCTGCTTTGGCTTGCATTTCAGATGTTCCCTATCATTAACCACTATGGTGAAAAATTAGTGAAAAACATTGAGAAGAAAGTGGCTAATGATGAGTTTGTGACCATGAAGGAGTAAGTAACTGTATGGGGCTGACAGGAAAGAGTTCGTATTCTGTATTCGGTGTGGGCAAGGGGCCATTTTGGAGAGCCTTTTCCATGCTGCAGCATAGAACCCTTGTCAGCTGTGGAGGCAAATTCCATACTGGTCATGGGCATGGTATGTTCCTCAGCGGTGGGCTTGCTGTGCTCTGCTCTGCTCAAACAGGGTAACTGTGCTCTGTTCCCTGTTTCATTTTACTGGGGATGTGTTTTGAGGAAGGAGTAGGGCCCGTTCCAGAAGCCCTGCAAGATGTGATATTTTTGGATGTCATTTTTACAATCTCTTTTACGGATGGAAATCAGAATACAGTCTTTGTTGCCCCGGACTGCAGTTCAGTGCTTTCCAACTACAGCCTAAGTTTTTGACACTGAGAAAAACTGAGGGATGAATGCAACTGGGGAAACTTGGGAAAATGTAATGCCAGTTACTGCCAAATCAGGACAGGACCTACTATGTTAGGACTCTGCACTGAGTCCTTGATTAAAAGAGATTCCCTCTCAAGGGATTCCCTATCAAGGATTCTTCCCAGATGGGCTTTTATTCACTATTCTGGTTGGGTTCATCCCATTCACTCTGTCTTCTTCTCTACCTAGCATTTTTGGAGCCTACAGCATGGATGTGGTGGCCAGCACTTCTTTCAGTGTGAATATTGACTCCATGAGCAACCCCAGTGACCCCTTTGTCACCAACATTAAGAAATTCCTCAAATTCAGTTTCCTAAACCCCGTGTTCGTATTCTTAGGTATGACATATGTCATCTCATACAGCCCTGAATCAATGTCAGAGGTGGTGACCACCTGCATTTCCTGGTAGCTCCCTTAGTAGCTCTGAGTTCTCTTTGCCATGTGGGAGATGCTCAACACTTTGAAGGATTAGATTCACCCTAGCAAGTCTGTAGAAATTTTTCCCCAGGGAAACCACGGTCAAGATTTGTATAGCCCATGTGGGTCTTTGCAGCATCCTCCTACAAGCACAGACCCTGTTTGCAGAGATGCAATGGATAGCTTCTCTGTCACAGAGAACTGCACTTAGTGTGGCATTGTGGCCGTATAGTGACATATGGAGGAGATTCTCAAATGCTATTGCATGCCAGCCATGGTTAGGTAAAAAAAGGCAACAAAAAGCAATTTTTTGGGTCAGGGTCCAGATTTGCCCCTCTCCTTTCTATGCTTTATGCCAGTCTTGAGTTTCTTGGGACCCTTTGAGCTAAAATATGTTGTTCTTTTCTCTCCTTTTAGTGTTGTTCCCCTTCGTTATCCCAGTGCTGGAAAAGATGAAAGTGACTCTGTTACCCTCAAAGGTCATGGACTTCTTCAAGAGCGTCTTCATAAAAATGAAGAAGGAACGGGAAAAGGGCAGCAGCACGGTGAGTCCAGCCCAGGTGGCCTTTTCTTTTCACTGTGCTGTCCTTCTGAGTGCAGGAGGAACCTGGTGGCATCTTCAGAAGCTGTGGTGTATCACCTACTCTCCATAACAGCTCCCAGCTCACCAAACATGGGGAGGGCCAGAAGCATGCCCTGCCTGAGCTTCCACATGGAGAAAGTATCTGTGTTCATAGAGGGTCTCCAGGCTGAACCTCAACATGCACTGAAGCTGTGAGCCTGCTGGTGGGGCTGCAAAGGTAGCAGGTGTCTCAGCAAGGAGCTTGTGCTGGACAAGGTTTGCCTGCTCCCCACCCACATCTTCTCTGACTGCCTCTGTTTCTCCCCAGGACCGGATTGATTTCCTGCAACTCATGGTTGATTCGCAGACCTCACATGACAGCTCCAAGTCTTCTGAGACTGACTCATACAAATGTATGTCCTGAGATCTGTCCTGCTCACAGCAGGAAGCATGGTAGTTCCTCGTGCAGTTAAAGGAAGGAAGTAGGAGAGGATTTTAGTCAGTAATCCTACAGGAGGTTCAAGGTCTCGGTAGCGGAGCCATAATGATGCTTATCACATACCAGCTGTATTTTATTATATCCCATTTCCTGGGATAAATTCTGAGGTCTGTTTGTGCAACAAAGAACAAACAGAGTGAATATCTCCTTACTCCCATTTCTTATTTTGTCTTCTCTGAAGGCCAGTGATGTTGGCTGTATTTCATAAAGCACACAAAGCACATATGCTGCATGTACCTTGCTCATCTGTGAGCTCATCTCTGTTCCTCATCCTAGGTAAACTGTTAGATTTAGAAAATAATGGCTCAAACAAGGCATAGTCCCAGTCCATCAACCTCAGTCGAGGCAGGATGCTTGTAAGCTTTTGAGATGCCAGGACAAAATATTTGTACGTCACCCTGCCCTGGAGGCTGCATCCTGGCAGTGCTTGGACACTACTGCAGTACCAGCATTAAATCCTATATTGTCCTTATTACTTACCACTGCCACAGTACACTCAGGGCTACTAATCCCTCAGCAGTGCAAGGCTCACCTCATGGCTTAGAGGAGCTGCTGGACATCTCTTCATGTCTAACTTTTCCTGGCATGTACCCCTATTTTTTTGGCCCAGGAGCATGGTCCCAGAAGACAACACAAACTTTCTAAATCAGGCTCAGGCTTCACATACCTTGATTCTGCTCTTAAAGGCAGCAACATAACACTGCTGATCTTTGCAGCAGTTTTCTGGCTGTTCAGCAGTGCCAGACCTATCCCTTTGTGGTACCAGAGGTTGCCAGTTGATGTTAGCTGGATGTTTCCTTTACCAGCTGTTACGTAGTTATGAATAGTGTTACCTAGATTCATGAGTTGGATCCTGAATTCCCAAGGGTGAATCACTGCAGGTTTCAACTGCTTGCATGTGCTTTTATGACTCTTTTCAGCATTAAGTGATGAGGAGATTCTGGCCCAGGCTCTTGTCTTTGTCTTTGCTGGTTATGAGACCACCAGCTCCACCCTCAGCTACATATCGTATCACCTGGCCACCCACCCTGATGTGCAGCAGCAACTCCAGGATGAGATTGATGCAAACCTGCCCAACAAGGTAAAGGAGGGTGGGGACATGCTGGGGTTGTTCCCACCTGTGCCTTGTAAACCCTGAGCCAAAAGCCAGGCTGGAAACAAAACAAGAGTAGAGGAGGTGCTGGCACTGAAATTTCCCTTCCTCTGGCCTCTGATGGCTGAAGGGGAAGCATTGTGGGGGTGTTAGGGTCGGGGCTGAAGTCCAGTGTTCGTAGCCATCCTGATTCCTCTCCCCAGGCTACTCCCACGTACAATGCCATCACGCAGATGGAGTACCTTGATATGGTGGTGAACGAATCACTCCGACTCTTCCCCCCTGGAGGCCGGATTGAGAGGGTCTGCAAGAAGACGGTGGAGCTCAACGGTGTGACTATTCCAAAGGGTATGGTGGTCATGATCCCAGCCTACGTTCTGCATCGTGACCCAGGGTACTGGCCAGAGCCAGAGGAGTTCAGGCCTGAGAGGTGAGGGCCAGGTGGGGGGAATAGCTGCACGCTCAACTTCAGCCCTGGGAGTGGAAATGGCAGCGAAAGTGGGGAATGCATGATTATAACATTTAAATTAGGCATTTATCATTGTCTGACATCTAGTCCCAGCATTACCGTGAGGGGAGTTTTATGATCTACATCTATAAACTGTGCATGGAATTTAATTAACTGCATTGAAGGGAGCGACAGCGAGAGCAGCTCCCAGCAGCTGTAAGACTGAGGGGTTTATGGCCAGATATTAAAACAAGAGCCATTGGGTGACTGGCACGATGCCGTGCAAATCAGCAGTGGAAGGGCAAAGACGGGTAGGAAATAAAACTTAATTTTTCAACTCAAGTTATGAAACAATCCTTGCTTAGGAGCCTCTGTCAGACCCTGTGAAATGAGGCAATAGCCCAAGGCAGACCTGGAAGACTCTGGGCCTAGTCTTCAGGTGGCCACAAAGATGTTGAGGGCTGGTCCAGAAAGAGCAGGACCAGATCTGTGCCCTTGCACCAGCAGTTGAAATGCCCCTGGAAGCTAGCCCCGGCGTGGGGATGTGGTGACCTTTGGGACAAAACATGACAGCAGTATCAGGCAGAAGCTAGGGAGGGAGATGGGTGCTGCTGAAATCACCTATGGACCCCTATGGTCACCTTGTGTTGAATGCAGAAGGAACCACGCAAACGGGAGTACTCTGGCAATAGACATGTTACACCAGTCGCTCCAGTAGCCACATCCTTACTCCAGTTGACAAAGTGGGCATGGGTAGCTGGACAGGAGCTCTTTAGGGATCACTTGCCTTGCTGGGAGTTCATCAGAGGGATGTGCTCGTGTCTCAGTAGCGAGATACTTCACTGCTGACTTAGCATGGCTGAGGTTTGTACCTGGACCTCATGCACCAGGAATGAAAAGCTGTCTGACATGAAAACTAACTGATCACTAAGAAGTATTACTGAAAATGCTCGGTGGCATATTTCTCTGTGGAGCTGATTGTTCTTCCCTGTTTTTCATGATGAGGAGAGGAATGGCTGGTGTGTCTCAAAAGCAACCCTCCCTTTAGTCACGCAGGGGGAGAACGTCTTTGTGTTTGCTCGGTCCTTTGATCTAAAGGGAAGACGTGAAGCTGTAGACCTGTGTGGTTTAGGGTTTGAAATCTGGTTTCAGTTTTTGAGCTGAGAGGGAGTTCTGAGAAAAGACTAGTTATGAAATCCATTAGCATATTTCAGGTATTCCCTGTTCACCTGATGCACCTGGAGACACACAGCCAACTCCAAGCAGCAGGATAAAAGCAGAGGCATAAGATACCTATTGAGACAGAAATAAGGGACTTAGCTGGGTTCTTCTAATACATACAGAAACACAAAAAGCTTTTGCCTTCCCAGACCTCTCATCACTTCAGATCTGAAAGCTGACATATCATGGAACAGTAGCTCTTTCTAACTTTTTTTTTTGGTTGTAATCAGATTCAGTAAAGACAGCAAAGAGTCTATTGACCCCTACACCTTCCTGCCATTTGGGGCTGGCCCCAGGAACTGCATAGGAATGAGGTTTGCTCTCCTTGTCGTGAAAGTGGCTACGGTCGTCCTGTTGCAAAACTTCTCATTCAGAACCTGCAAAGACACTCCGGTGAGGATATGGGATGATATGTTTTATTATCTGCCCTTCAGTCCCACTGAGATGGTCCTGCGCGCTCTCTTTTGCCTACATCTCAGGACAAACAGGGAACTGTCTCTCATGCACATTAAATCCCTCTCTTCCCTGAGGAGTTCAGAGACTGCTAGCTTCTGGACCACTGAACCTTGTCTGCAGATTTGGGTTTTACTACTTCACACAGAGATCAGGGAGGAAGATTTCACTGTGGATTAGAGAGGCATATGGGAATAACTGTATTTAAATCTTCAGTTAATTTAAATGGTTCACTACAAGTTACTGATACATTTTTTTAAGTCTCTACAGAAGCAAATTTAATGTTGGTGGAATACATCAGGCTGAAGTCCCTGAAGTCCTCTGCCTCTCTTTGGGTGCACCTAAGTTGTGGGGTGCTCGGTCCCCCATGGTGCACTGCCAGTCTGCCTTGACCTTGCTTAGGAAGACCCTGCTCCAGAGAGCAGAAATTCAATATCGCCCCAGCCCACCCAGCCCGCTCCAAAGCTGTGCTTTGCAACACAGACATGGCTATTCTCTGTGAGAGATCCCAATTTTCATCTTTTATGGGCCACCAGGCAGTGCCTAAAGGGTAACAATTTTCAAGCAAGTGAAAATTTCAATTGGCAACCCTTTTGCCCTTTGAGGCTATGCAGGATCCCACCAGGTTTTGGGTTTTCCTGGGATCCCCGTGAATGCCGCATGCGGTACTGGTGGGACAGGCCCTGCAAGACAGGGTTGTTTGACATAAAGTAAATGTGATGGCTGTTGGAAATTCTATGTCAAGCAAGCCCTCCTGAAAACATGGCAACTCCCTGTGACTCAGAGGCAGGTAGCACTATGGTGTTAGTTTCCAGCCCAGACCCTGCTGTCTGCACTGACTGCCGCAAAAAACTGTGCCATTAATACATTTCCTTCATGGGGCAAGCTTGGGAAGTCAGAGAAGAGGGGGCAGCAAGTGTATTCAAAGGACATTTGTTGTAAGAAACAGAAAAATCCTTATTAAATTATTACTTGGCACGGGTGCTCGGCTGGAATCTCTGCAGATTCAGATTGCAACTCAACTAGTAACCTGGAGGTGAAAGACTGTAATAGTCCATTAACAATGCAGTGACCTATCCACCCTCCCCCAAGTCTAATGACATTTTTCTAGTCCTCTGCAATCCATAAAATTGATTCTTTTTATAACTGCCTTTAATTAAAAGGAGACAAGTTAAATATGTATTGTATTATTGGTGCCCATAGGTTTATGGGGCTCTTTCAGCCCTTTTTTCTACAGAAGATGTCATGTACACCAGATCAGAGCGGGAGGGAAAAATTCATGCCAGAACATCCCTTTGGAATATGTATATGGAAGCTGCAGCCTCCTCTCACTCCTCCACTGATGGCACATTGGGCTCTGAGCCACATTGCTTAAATTTTCTGAAACAAAGCTTACTGGGATATGGGGATTTTAATGTAGCTTGTCAGGCTGGGGTTGTATCACCCTTGTCCTGATGCGGAGAAGGAGAGCTGGGATATGAGCAGCATCGAGTTGATGGAGGAGGCTTGGTAAAACACTCTTCCATCCCCTGCAAAATGATTCCCTCCAACATCCACTTTAAATGTTCTTTTTATTGAGATTTCCAGCCTACCCCATGGGAGCCCATCACTTTTCTGTGTGAGGATACTTTTTCTTTGGTACTCAGTCTGAGCAGCAATCTTAGTTTCATTCTTCCTGGAGAGCTTATTGCTCCTCCAGCTCCCATTACAACCTAGCTCCCCTTAGCGCTGACACTCTTCAGCATTAAACAAAATGGCACTGTGTGCTTCTCCTTAGCTGCAGTCCCCCGGATGGATTTTGGCTGCTATTCCCTTCATGTGCATCCTGTTGATCAGTGCACTGAGCTGTTCCTACCGTGCCATGTGAAAGCCACAATTCACTAACCAGTTCATTCAAGAGCTGACGGCTATTAAACCCCAGTTCTTAGCTGTTTTGCATAAGCAATAGTGATAGTCCTGCTGTAAGTTAGGACACCTAACCTGTAAGTTAGGAAATGCATTGAAAACAAGGGGTGGCTGAGATGTGTGTGGGCTCTAGAGGTCCTGTCAGTGTCATGACTGTCCTTTTTCCCAGCTTACATGGCTATTTTGTTTTTTTCCTCCTGCTCAAAGATCCCGCTGGTTCTGGACACGAAAGGTTTCATGCAGCCAAAGCAGCCCATCGTCCTGAAGATGGTCCCCAGAACCCATCCTGATCTGGAGAAGTGAATGAAGCAGGAACAGATCACAGACTCTTGTTTGATGGTACCTCCTCTAACTCTTGAGAGGAGACCCAGATTGATGTGTGCGCTGTAGAAATGTCAGTGGTGCAACCCCCCATTTCACAACAGGGCATTAGGGGTTTGGCCCAGCATAATTACATGAGCATTATCCTAATGAACATGAGCCCCAGATCCCGCTGTCCCCGATCACAATAGGCATTTTGCAAGACCATGGCACTCAAGCTATTTGGGCATTTTTTTTCTCTCCTTCTGAAGAGGCACTTTTCTAAGCAATTTGATTCCAGACACTGTCAGTCTCTTCTGGCAGTGTAATTTAAATCAAGATAGGGAGAGCAAATTGCACATAGTTAAGTAATGCTACCATTGCTCCTGTTCCTACTGCCTGCTGGGTGACTCTGTATGTCTTCTGGTTTTATTCTCCTGGGAATGCAGAGTTGTCCAGGGCCATTTCCTCAGCTGTGTGCTATGACCCTGACAAGTGTTAAAGTGGTCACATCCTTGCAGGAATGAACGCCTGTGGCAATTTTTCTGATGCTGATTTATTTAGATTTTCTTATGATTTTAGATGGCTTTGGCGTGATTCAGATTGCAGATGAGTTAACTGGAGGAGCCCAGAGACAAGCAGTTACCCCTAATGACTGGAGATTTGCAGAGTGGGAGAGAAGTGCCCCACATGTGTTTCCTGATTGTTTGCTTATTTTACCGCGGGCATGCAGCCATCTCCCATAGAAGGGATTTTCAACACAGGCACCATCTATACTGCTGTCACAATACCTTTTAGTCTCTGATTTATATTAGGCCATTGTAAGACCAACTTAACTGAATTAATAGTGATGCAGGGTGCAGCACTGAGACCCTTCAGATGTCCCGGAGAACCCTAGTCTGGAAGAAAGGTGTTGCCTTTGGCTGTTGAGAGCTGGAAAGTCTTGCTAGACTTTGTCATTTTTGTAGATTCTAGGACACCTGTATGCTCACGTTTCATATTATTCCTCCATAAACTGCTAATAAAAATAAAAAATAAAAAGCTCACTTACTTATTCTGTAACCAACTGATGCCAGCCTCTGATTCTGTTCTATCCTGAACCCATGAGTAGGTCTCATAAGCCATTGGCCAGACAATGATGTGGTCTCATCAACTCTCCCAGCTGGGCTTCCTCACTTCTTTGGTGGGATTCTCAAAGGATCCTCAAATATCAGTGCCACAGAGTGGAGATAGAAGTCCTCTTTTGGAGTTCATTCTTTCACTGTCACCATGTAGCACCCCAAATTGCTGAGGGTGCAGTCTTGCTAGTCTCAGCCAACATTTGTCTGTGTGTGAAAGCAGAGGGGTTGGATTCCAGCATCTGCTCCATGCTATGACCAGCTGACCTCATGCAGAGCTCAAAGTGCTCTCCATGCTCTCTCCTAAATGCCTCATGCACCTGCTTCAGTGTACCCTTCCACAGGAGGATGTCTTCTGCTTCCAAGCTGTCAAATTTTGGCGCTGGGTGAAATACTTGCATGTGCATATATATCTAACCCAGTCACTACTATGTATAGTGCTGCTTGCATTCCTGGAAGATGAAAACTCATTATATCCTGAATGAATCCCAGGCATTACCCATGTGTATCATCAGGAGTAAGAACTGCTTCTGGAGATACAGCGTTTAAGATATCCCAGTCCAAAATAAATGGCTGAGCAAAGCCATTGATGGTGTGAGGTGTTTTCCATTGCAAAATTGGGCTGAGGAACTTCAGTCACTGGACAGTAGGTTTTATATTTCTTTTATATTCTTAGATAGATAGATAGATTATTATATATTCTTTTTATATTTTCTTTCTATATTTTTGAGGAATTGAGTAGAAAAACCCAAAAGAGACATAATAACCTCTCTGCAGCAGATTAAATTCCCCAGTGAAAGACACCCTTGCCTGGAAGTGTAAGGGGAAGAGTAATGCTGCTTCTCCAGAGAGTCACCAATGAGCTGGGTGAGTGGGTTAGAAAATTCCCAGCAGCTCGGGCAGCCACAGCTTCCCCTTCTGCCTTCATAACCTGCAGCAGTGCAGCTCCCTTCTGCCACCAATGTACAAAAGCGACAATTCATCTTCGTTTTCAGCTGCTACTGTCCCCTTTTTTACAACCATGGCACTGTGCTTGACTCTGATGGCACATCTCAGGGGAGACCAACAAAATATAGAAGCAGTCAGAGCCCTGGAGAACAAACAGCCGAAAAGTGCCTGCACCGTCACAGTGGTTCACAAAAAGGGCCATGGAAAATCCTCAGGTCTCTGCCTTGAGAGGTGACCGAGAAGATGAGGGTGATGAAGTCATACACTGTGTCACAGGTCAGGCATGAATTAGTAACCTCGCTGGAGTGAAGGCTGTAGCTTGCCCGGTAGCAGCGAGGGAAGGGTTTTGCCTCCTTGCTCCACGCCTGTGTTCAATTAATCTCTCACATACATACAAATGTCAACGGTACGGAAAACATCCTTCAGGATAATCTCTCTTACAAAGCTACTTAACATTTTGGTAATATACAGTTCACTTGCAGGTGTCAAAGGATTTCAGCCTCTCTCATCTCTTTTCAAAGGCATCTTCATCTGCTGGCACCCCGTGCCGATGAAGCGGGCGAGCAGGCTGCTGCGACCGGCAGTGCCAATGTACCTGCGGACAGACCAACCGGTGAACGCTTTATCTCCTGACACCCATGTGGGAATCTGGCAAGGGACAAAACGATGCTGAGGTGTGCCAAATCTCATCTTCCTTTCACTGAACTTGGTCGTGCTTAAGAGCAGAAAGTGCACACCTTTGCCGGTTCCCACTTGTCTTAGAGGGAGGTTTGCCATCAGATTTTGACTTTGTGGAGTGGCTGGGGGGGACCTTGCAGTGCGGAATCACTTGGGTACAGTGAGTTTTCCAGCAGGCACAGCATACAGGATGCTGTCTCTTGGCTTTATTCCAGACTGAGCAGCCATCTGGGGGTTGTTCTGTGTGAACCTTTTCTGGTCTGATTTCCAGAGGTAGTGAACATGCACCACTCTCCCATAGCTAAAGGGAAATAGAGCTGTGCTCTTCAACAGCTGCATGCCTTAGTTTACCTGCACATAATTTTTTTTAAAAAACTTATTTACAGCTAGGCAATAGTGAGCTTTGGTGCGCATCCACCTTAAGCCATGTTTTGATTCAGATCACTGCAAGGTCACAGAGTGAGCAAATGGGTTTCCTTTTGGATGACACTAAAGCAGAAATGCTTCAGAAGCTCATCTAACATGCTCCAGCTGCTGACAGCTTGAAGCAAGTCCTCTACTCCCCCTAAAAAACATATAGGATGTATATAGGGCCCTCAGCATCATCTCCTTTGCTCACCATATCCACCTCCTATAGCACCGCTTCCTAATGGAAACATAGCTTCAGCTCAGCAACAGCTCCTTCTGTAAGGATGGTCCACCATCAAGTTGCATCATTCAAATCTGGCCCCATTCACTCTTGCGTCAATTATTTAGGCTGGTTTCAAGCGAGAGCACCCCCTTGCACTTAACATGGTGCTCACTCATTGAAGTGGTATTGCTGCCAGGCTTAACATGCTCGAGTGCTTCGCTGGTTCTTGGTCATCTCCCATCGCTGTGCAAGCTGGCAGGCAGGAGGTCCCCAGGCCAGTCCTGGGTAGAGTGGTCGTGCCTGCCACAATTTGCAAGACACTTGTAGCTTTCCTGACCCTGACCCAGGCTTGCATAGAGGTTGTCGGTATTATTGCTGCTGCTGTACTGGACCCACTGCTGAAGAGAGAGAGGCCTCCAGACACCGTTACTGAATGCTCGATTCGGTTAAAATCGATGGAATAATCAGCCCACAGAGTCTGCCCAAAGGTCAGGAAGCAGTGATATTTTTTTTTTCCTGCAGCAGCTTTGGTCCTGAGCTCTTGTTTTAGTGTGAGGATTGCAAGCAAAAGCACTTCAGCAGGTAGGTTATAAAAGTGTTATGACTGCTGGTATTAAGCTGACAGGCTAATGTAACAAGTGCATAACAAGGCCTCCTAAAATAGAGAGGTAAATTCTTTGCAGCGCTTGTTTCTTGGGCAACTCAAAAACGAGCTGGTGATGGACACGGCGCAGGCTGGGCTGGTGTCCTGCAAGGCAAAATGCAGAAGAGCCTTGAAGAGGAGCCCACCAGCATGGAGGCGGTAGAGGATGCCAGGAGAAGGGCTGTCACACCACAGGATGGGACTGCGGGGACAGACCCACTCTTTCTCACCCCATTCCACACCCCACCCCCACCCCCACCCCAATCTGTCTGTCACACAGAGACACCTCTGCGGCTCCTCAGTCCCACGTGTGCCAGCAGCAGTCATCTGCGGTGCCAAAGGACACGACAACATCGCCTTAACGGGAGGACCCATCTTTATTCCTCTAATCACTCAGGCATACATACGCTATCAGCTGGACGCATGACATACCATGGACTGAATTTGCAGAAACACTTTGATCTTTCATTTTTAAGCCCAGCGATTCAATCCCCCACAGAGCTAAGGTAAACGGCTGCGATGCTGCTTCGGTGGATTCAAGGTTTCAAGTCAAACAGCAGTCATTTAACCACTCTTTTAAAGTTCATATCATTTGAATGTCATATGTCAAACTGACGCTACTTCCACTGAAGGCAAATAGATGTTTATTCCCCTCGCAGCTGGCCAGCAGTCTGACATTCATTATTGAAGCTTTGCAGCTGCCAGGGATTGAAGCTACCTGTAGGAGTGCATCTATCAAAGCCTTCCACCTATTAAGGGTTATTCCCTGTAATATCAGCTCATACGTTTTTTGTTCAGGCTCATTTTACAGCTGCTGTAGGTTTGCAGTTGTTTTTTCCTATGTCTGGGCAAGGTCAGGCATTGTTTTTTGCCCATTCCCTCCAAAATGATGTTGTTACCTCATTTTTCATGGCTTCTCCTGGGTTCAGACTCGCTGCCAGTGTGCACCCATCCCCAAGGTTCATGATGTGAATGTTCCTCTGCTTGGTCTTATGGCTGTGGGCAGCGGCCAGCCCACAGGACCACAGTGCTGGTCGCCCAGCCGTGGCATCTTGATGCAGCTCCAGCCCTCCTTAGGGCACTGCGAGTTCTGTTTACGGGGAGTAAGTTTATGCATTAAATACCTGGTATTTTGCAGCTTATTGGGCATTAAAATGTTCAATTGGCTGCAGAGGATTTTACAGAAAAAAAAAGGCAACAGAGATGGTCAGATTAGTTTGCATTTAGACATTGCCCTGAACATCACAGAGCAATTTACACCTGTACAAAGAGCCTGCGGAGTTATATTGAATCAGACCCGGACCATTTTACAGCCACTTTGCATGAGCATAAATGATAACATAAGGTGCAAAGGAAACAGCCAGACAGACAATTACAGAGCATCTTCACACGCCTTATTAATCCTCATTACAGCCCTCTGTGCTGAGGCTCGGCATCTTCTCTTCCCCGACAAGGGCCAGTGAGGCTCTGGAGCCAATTTAGCCACCTGCCAAAATTGCAGTATCTGACTGCTGGTATCAACATGTCCTTGGTCCTGGAGAGCTGGATGCTCCTTGACAGTGTCTGAGATGCGTCTTGCTAAATTACAGTGATGGAGATCACAGCTGCCTCCTGTCCTACCAGGCTTCTGAGCAACCTGTGATGTTAAGCTCAACTATACATATGTCTTTTTGTCTATTTTTTTTCCCTAAGCTTACCTTCACAGGTGTCTGAGGAAGGGGGGTGAAGTTCATCTGAAAGACCACAGGCCCCAGTTCCTTGCCTGTGCTGATACCCCCATGAAATAGGTCTGGGTGCTGTGAGTGCATGCAGGGTCATGAGCCTCAGGACGCAAGGAAATGGGTTAAAAGAGGATTATTCAGCGGCTCTTGGAGTGAGAGCCTGGAAGCACTGCCAGCACGTGTCTGAGCCATGCTTGTGCACTCAGTTTAATGACCCAATATACAGCTGCCGGCGTCGCTCTGTATCTACAGTAACATTTCATGAGCAGTATGATTGTTTGCCATAGCTCTCACATTTATGTCTGACACTGAAACTCCTTAAAAGTGAACAGGTACCCAGTGTTTCTCAGCACTCGCAGAGCTCTCACCCCGTTTCCCACTCGGAGCCTCCTGCTTAAAAGCTGGTAGACCTGAACTTTTCCCACTGAAGATGACAAGAAAGATCTGGTGAGTGTTGAGCAACACAGGCAGGAGACAGCTTGAACAGTTAGACCGGTTGTACAGTTGGGCGATCGGCTGTCTAATGTTCTTTCTGGGAATCTTACTAATGTTATCTTATTATTTCATAATAGATATAACCCATGTGCTAGTGCTGGCAGGCTGTAATTGGGCCTTGCCAGGGAATTACTCATATTTTTCATTCTTGAAGGAATGAAGAGCGTATTTGGTTATGCTAACGACCTCATTTGTGTGGATTCCATTCACTTGATATGTCTCGCTCGTGAAGTATTACAGCTAGAGCAATGATTTCTCACTCAAAGTAAACGTCAGGGTGTCTCAAAGCAGATGCTCTCCTCTCCAGATGCTGAACAGAAGCCTATGCCATGTTTGCCTCTCCTTCGGCGGCTGCAGACTCGCCCAAAGGTGGGGTTTTTTTGCAGAACACATTTTGCTGATGGTGATGCGCATCTTTCCTCCCCCTCAGTGTCTCTGCAGGAGATGTGGCGCTCTTTGAAACGGTGGGAAAAAATGTTCCCTTATCTATTGCTGCTTTATAAATCCTTTCTGCCTATTTAGTAACCCTTGTTGGGGCCTTGGGCCGTTTGGGGTGGCTTGTAAAACACTACAAGAGGTGGAGGGTGTACCAAAGTTCTTAGCTGAGGGGTTTTCCAACTCTCCACAGGGTATAAATGATAGTTTCATCCATGGAGAACCTTCCTCCCCATACTTAGAATTACTCTCCTTTGTGTGCATATCAAAGCACAAGCAACATATCCTCGTCAACAAAAGCCCTTTCTAATTCTTTTTTATCCTCCCCAGGGGAGTCCTTAGAGCCCTGTGGAACCTCGAGCAGCCCTTTAATTCCTCCTGCTTTGGTCCTCGCTGCTGCTCGGGGCCTGTTGTTGTAGCAGCCACACCGGCTGTGAAAAATGCCGATCCTTAATCGAGCAGAGCGGTGGCTGCTGAATGACACAAAGCATTACCTGCCCACGGGGACCCAGTGCGCTGGCTGTTTCTGCAGAGTTATCAAAAATGTTTCCATGCATTTGTTTGTAAAATGTCTTTATCCAGCCAGGAGAAATGTCCCTTGAAGTCAACTAACCAAATAAATAAATAACAGTCAAAGACAACAGAGTGAAAAAAAGTTTCTAGAGGGAAATAAGTGATGGATTGAAAGAGATTTGAGGCTGTTGTGTTGTACATCTTGGCGCACGATGTGACAGGAGAGAGTACTCACCACACTGCTTCCTGGTCTTCCATTTTAAATTAAGTCCTAAAAATGCTGATTTAAAAGGGTTGAAGAAGCACAACAAAATAGCCTGATGTACACTGAGAACATTTTTTAGACCTTCTGAATTTTTTTCATAATATAACTGTTGGTAGCCATGTTAACATAAAGCTCTTTGACTGGGGTGCTGGAGCTACTAGAAATTTTTCAGTGTGTTCATGCACAAATCTGAGCAAAGAGAGGAATGATTTCGCTTTTCACATATAATAACGGCAAACAACAGGAATCCTGATGTGGAACTTGTCTCTGCTTTCCAAGAGCATCCCTGAGCAGTCTGTGGAGACCAGAGGAAAATGCTGATTAATACCACCGTTAATGAAAATAAACACAGGCTAGAATTCCGAGCACCATGATTGCTTCTCAAAGTATCCAGGGATAGCAGCAGATGCAATAAAGCAGAAATCCACTTTGGCTGCCAAGGGATAATATTTCCTACTTCAGACCTAAGCCTGGCGGGGAGAACATACCACCCATAGCAGAGCAGCCCGTGACCTTGAAGCTCTCATACGTTTGAAAAGCCATCTCAGAAACGCAGCAGACCTGAATGCTCCCGCGGGTGGCCTCCCAGCCCCTGCACAGGGTCTAATATCATCTACAGACCTGCATGGGACCTGGCTACTGTTCATGTGTATATTCATTGGCTTTTTCCATCTGCGTATTTATCTCATCTCATTGGTTTGACCAAAGGAATTACAGGATTGAAAGAAAATTAATAGTTCCCTGCCCAGCCAGCTTCTTATTTTGATTCATTCCATTCTTGTCACTTTGAATGAACTAAATATTTAATCGTGTTACTGAAAATAATTAGGGCTAATATCACACAGATTACAGTAGCCAGTTCTAACAATTAATGCTGGTAAGAACATCTAAATAACCTGATATTTACTTATAGTCTGGCTTGTTTAGTGATATACAGGTTTGGGCCTTTCTCTCGCTCCAAATTTTGGCCAGCTACATTGATTAAATGAGAACTTTTTATAGCCAGTGTTCAAATTACCAAATACTTGCCTAAAGCAATCCCATTGATCAAGTGTATCATTTGTAATACAAATGTTTTTATTACGAGGCTTTGTTCAAGATAAATGAAGGATCAAATTAACTGGAGATTGGATTGACTAGAAAATACTGCAGCTGGATAATTTCAAGCACTGAGGCTGAACATTTCTTTCAAATGACGAGAAGTCATCAACTAAGTCTTAATATAAAACACGCACACACAGAGGCATCTCTGTATTGATTCTTCTCATTGCTATGGCATGCTTTATACAAAACACATTCGGGTTTTGTAGGATAGGCTACAAACCCATCACCTCACTGCAACTAAAGCAGTCTGAGTTTTTATTCTGCCCAAAATTAGATATGCTATCAAAATACCAACATGCACCAAAACCCTCTTCCCGCTCCCTCATTTTTCATCCACGTTCTGCTGCCTCTGTTACCACCCAGTAAAACTCCTTGTGCAGCTCTGCTCTTAACCCAAACACCTCCTTTGCATCCAGAATGGGGCAATTATTTTCCTCTTTTTAGGAAGGAAAACCACTAGAAGAGAGGCAGCACGAATATTTAACTGTTTAACTATTTCAGCATTTGTTGTAGCACAGCAGGGTCTGGATGTGATTGAGAGTTTATCCGTGGCCAGCAAGTGGAAAATGACTGTGTGAGTGAAATGCTGTTATTTTATATATATATATATATATATATACACACATTTTAATACAGTCTGAATTAGGAAAGCTATTTGGGATTACATTTTTCTGGCTGCCATGTAGAGCTGTAGGTATTAAGTAGGTGCTTTCTGAAATAACTCTCCCTTCTCTACATCTCACTCCCAGAGCAATGTGTAAAGTGTTTGCTGATACAGGAATTACAGATGTTGGAGGAGCTGCCATAAAACCTCCCAAGATTTACATCTCCTCCGTGAGGTTTCTCCGTGGGCTGACTTCACAGGGAGAGGTTTTACAGGCATTCAGGATCCTTTTGAATGTATCTCCAGAGGCATCTGCAATAATCGGAGGAAATCCCTTGAAGCCCATCAGATAAAATACACAGAGTTAGGAAGGGAGCAAGGAGGTCAGTTAGTCCCCATGGACAAACTATTTTTGGCTTATTCGGGGACACAAGGCCAAGTTTCCAACTCGTGCTGAGCACTGGCTTTGTGAAGACCTCCAGATGCTTGCAGCCTCACCCCAGCTCCAGCTTGGTCTGGCTTACAGCATGAAAATAAATGTAAATCTCCTGCAACGGCTGGGTTTCTTCTTAATTTGGAGTAGAAATGAAAGTTCAGCTCTTATACCTGCAGCTAACCACTCCTAATGCCCGTCCCAGGGCTCCATTGATGTACCAGGCTGGTGCTCCAGCAGTGAAATAAGCAGCACAGCTTTTAGGGATAATTAACTACTTTATTCATTACTTCAGTGCAAGAAGTAATGAGCCCAGGTGGAATTACAGATGGTAATGAAAAAGAGAGATTTATTTTTCTTAGATATCATTTGTGGCCTCTTCAACTATATGTATAGGTATGTATGTATACATATACATTTACATGCAAGTACTGTACATATGTAACATATGTATATTTGACAGATATACAAAGGATTACATATATATATGTTTGTCATGTTACATCCATATTATGGAGCTGCAGGCTCTGGGTTGTGAGGGCTTGTATTTGCTTTTATGCTGTGGCCAATAATAGCTTATTGCCCTCATCATAAGGTTTAAATCCTGTGACCATTACATTTGCTGAAGGAGGCTTAAACTTCCCTTTGGAAAGCTGCAGTGTATTGGTGCGAGGTGTATTTTCTCCAGAAGAGCTACAGCTATTGTAATAAAAACAAGCAGACAATCAAATTTATGAGTTATATTTAAGGAGATGGGGAAGGAGAGCAAATTAACCCCTTTACGCTCTAGCCAAGGCTGCAGCACAAGGACATGGCTGCCGTCTGCCCAGGAAAGTGAGGAATGAAAGCAAGGGCATGTATTGATAATGGGTAACGTGGTACAAGTCAAGCCATTTCATTTCTATAGGGGACCCAGTGACTGAAAGCAGCACTAACGCTGATTAATTCCGCCCCCCCCACCCCCCACCCCTTTTCTGTCTCCTAATTTCTCACCACTCGGCACTCTTTCTTCCTTTCAGCTGATTTCCTCTGTATGTGTATGTCAAGACACCTCATGCTACATGCACCGAACACACGTAAAATCCTGAAGATTACACTGTTGCCTTTCTTAGCCTGTGTTATAGTTTATACCACTGTGTTAATCTCTGCTAATTCTAAAACAATTCATGTAGTTCATTTAATTTCTGGTTTAGTAATTTACCACAAGACAATGTGGATTTCTCATCACACTTTTGGGGTTGTTTCTTTTCAAGTGAGATTTTGCAGCATTGCACCCCTGTTTGGTTCCCAGGGCCATTCTCAGAGGATGGGGACTGATGGGATATACTCTCTCCAGCCTCTTTTCTCAGTCTGGTCCCAGGTATGAGGAAAGATAAATTCAAAGGGGGAATAAGTTCATGCTCCTTGTAACTGTCCTCATTTCAGGAGAGCTGACCCAGCTTGATTTCACCAGGAATTTTTATTTTGGTTTGGTTTAGTGGATAATCTGGTTACAGGGGGAGAAAAGCATGATCTAGGTTTAGAAATGACTCATGTTTGGCCATCCAAGCAACAAAACAGCTCTTCGACTCTTTTCTGTGTTGGGAAATCTCAGTTAAGTTCAATGTCCCACTTCTGTCTCCAGCACCTCCTGGAAAAGCCATGGAAGTGAGTCATGGGTTGCTTCATCCACCAAGACCTTTACTGATCGCTGCTGTTGCAAAAAGATTTCACCATCTGGGGCAGCAGCTGGGCTGCTGTGTGTGGTTGAAGCTGCCTGTGAAAGCAGAGGATGTCTGGGAGACCAGCTGATACAACACAGTTTCAGGCAGGAATGCATCCGAGGATGAAGCTTGGCAGGGAGACCTAAAAAGGGAAAAGTACACAGAAGTTGCAGGAACAAAATCCTGCTTTTTCTAGCATTGTTTTCAAAAGGAGGGTGACATTTCTGGGGAAGCGCCAGGATTTTCAGTACATGGTTTTCTTTTCTGAGCATCAGACAGGCCTGCCCAACAGGCATAGTGGTGAGATTTAATTGACTGGTTTTGAGAAAAAGTGTTGCCAAGGAGGCCAGGCTGTATATGCTGGTTAAGAGCAGGCACTACTCATCTGATCATCTGTGTTCACATGCATTAATAATAATAATAATAATAATAATAATAATAATAATAATAGAGCTAACAGAGGTTCTCCTTAGGATGGAACAATAAAAAATTATTTGGTTTGGGGCAAAGTAGTTCTGACTTCTGCCTGAGGTTATGGACATGAAGTCTATCTGGTCAAAGAAACACAGTAAAACCATGGTCAACTGGTGTCAAAGAGATGGCTGGGAAGGGGGAGAGCCTTTAGTTGGCCAAGAGATTGTAAACTCTTGCACAGAGGAGTGATGTCTTGGAGGACTGAGGATCAGCCAGGTTGCATCGGAGGCCATAGACTTCAGACTTCATCCTTGCTATCACAAGAAGCATAATCTCAGCGCTGCTGAGGCTGATTTTACATCTGACTTCACCTGGAGCAGGCTTGAGGATTTTGTTATTCAGCATCCACTCCATCTGCTTAACTGAAAATGTGTGCAAAGATTAAACATGACAAGGAATTTGTTTCCAAGAGACTGATATTTTGGGATGGATTAAGAAATATAAGTACTCTCCATTCCCTGGAGAGGGAGGCAGGCTGGCTGTGCCTCTCAGCTCATGTGTCCTCCAGGCTGGCCAGTACCATGGAGCAGAACAGAAAATGGTATCACAACCACCATGGCTTTTGGGATTCATTTCTCTGCTTTTCCTACAGACCCCTTCAATTCAAACTCCAAAAGAAAACAAGTTCATCAAATGCCATCTCAAGAATATCCATCATGGTGTTCAAAAAACAGGTAGATGTGGCACTTCGGGATATGGTTTAGTCTAGTCTACCCTTGATTGGTTTAGGTGGGCTTGGTAGTGTAGGTTAATGGTTGGACTGGATGATCTTAAAGGTCTTTTCCAAGCTAGACGATTCTGTGATTCTATGATCTGCATCCAGGCATCGTGAGTGTGAGAAATGACTTGTTGGGCAGTACCACAGCTAGTGTTTGCCTGTTCTGATCCATCTCCTGTCAGCATTCACATGCCTGTTGACAAACTGAATTTCACCTTGATTTCATCTTTCCAGATAACACAGATTAACTGGAAGCTGTGTCTTTTTTTTTTTTTTTCATTTGCTTTGAAAGCATGCAGAAGAAGCAGTCCTACAGAAGAGATACAGATGTTGTCTGAGAAAATCCTGCCCTTCTAGTAAGCGATTCAGACCAACGTATTGCTGGAAACAGAGACATCAGAGGTACCAGCGACTTCTGTAAGGCTTTGAGCACAGCAAATGTAAATGCTTGTGTTATTATGCTGTTTTAATACTGGTTTCATGTCTCTCCAGGGTTACAGTCTCCATCTTCTTGCGTTCAGCCTGGCATGGTTGGCTGAGATACTTGTGGAAGTGACTCTAGGAGATCCCTGAACATCTAATGTGGCCTTGTGTGCAAGGCAAGGACAGTCAGCCCACAGCTCAGGCAGACAAGAACAGAACTGGTGGCTTCATATCCTGGAACAAACCGTTTGTATTATGCTGTACTCAGTATGTATTGCTGTATATGCATCCACCAGTGAGAAGAGATCATTCCCTCTCACTCTATCCAGAGAAAGAGACGTAGAGAATGGAGGCTGTGATGAGATAAATGGTTATCATGAAGTATAGGCATTTTTAATTAGCTCCTGCAGACTGCACCACACTGCTAATGAGCTCTTGCCAAGTTTCCTGTGATTTCTCTTTACTTTTTGTAACTCTGTAATAGTAACAATATAATCATTTTCTATAATAACTATGATAAACCCCAGATAATCCTTCTGTAACTTCTGTATAAGCTTCATATAATTAAATCAGTTGGTGAAACATTCTTGGTCTAAGGGATGGATGAATGCAGCACAGCTCTGCTACCCGATGAAGAGAACGATGCAGAGAGCATATTCCCCATGTCCTCCTACCCGCAAAGCAGTATAAATCCAGTGCAAGACTGGAATAGGGTTAAAAAGGCAAACAGTTGTGTTTGGATCTCAAATTAGCCCATTGTTGCCAAAGCTGAGGCCAGAATATTACCAAACCAGTACATTTGGTCCTGAGGCAAGAGGCTGGTTTGTGTTAGGTGGGTTGGTGACTAGGCAGCTGCTGGGCTCCCAAAGGAGAGTAGTTCCCAGATGGGTAGGGAGGTGTGAGAAGGGATGAGGGGAAGAGACATCACAGGCGTCCCGCTTTCATCTGTCCTTTAAAAGAAGGGGGAGTGTTTCTTAACAGTGCTGAGAAATGCAATTTAGATAAATAGCTGGCAGCTCCTATGAGGAGTTTATCCAGCCTGTTATCTTTCACTGGTCTGTTCTGATTGATGTACCCCAGGTGGTGTCATACGTGCTTATTCTTTTCTTTCCTTTTCTTTTAGTAAGGAGATACATTTTTCTATAATTACTCCTCTTATAAGAATTTCTCATGCCAAAGTATATATACATTGCAAGGGAACAGCCTCTCTGTACTTCAGTTGGGGGAACAATTGCAGATCTGCTGCCCACCCTCCAGGAGCCTGGTGATGATGAAGCCTTTTGTGATGCTGCCTTTAGATGAGAACCCAGCTTCTTACTCACCTGACTCATGTTTAAGCCCGTAGAGTTTATTGTCAACTGCAAGAAACTTTCCCCTGGGCAAAGAAAGGCAGCAGCCGCCCACAGCAGTACCGCAGACTGATTCTTGCAAGAATTTCTGAGCACAGCTATTGGAGAGTGAAGCCATCCTGGACAGTCCTACCACACATCCCCAACCCACAATTTCACAGTCAACAGAGGTGGGGAGATCAACAGAGATGAGGGACTTTCCATATATCATACATCATATGTTTCCCGGGTAGCAATTCATGCTGCAGCATGGCCCAGGTAATGCAGCAGACCTCAGCTCAGGACAGTGCAGTGGAGGAAGGTGAATTTGTAATCCAAACCTTCTTTCACTCACTGACAGCCCCACAAGAAGATGTGCATGTAGGTTGTTCAGGGTTAGCTGTGGTGATGTGGAGGTGCTGGTTGCTGGCTCCTCCTTGCGCTCTCCTGGGGCCAGTGACTTTCTGCTGGGTTTCGAATGAGCATTTTGTACCCATTAGGAGCTGACAGTGATGGGGATGTTATGTCTCTCCATCTTCTCCTACACCCCCACACGAGTCATTAAGCAACACTTCAACTCCTCTGCCTTGTGTCTCTGTCCCCCATCACCTGTAACAGCCTCATTCATCAGTCTGTCCTTTGTTTTGGCTGTGGTTTAGTATGTACTGTGGGGTTTTTGGTCTGGGTGCCCTGCATGCGATGCATTGTGATCTCCATGACCTGCTAGTGCAGGGACCAGCAGCACAAGGCAGTCTTTCACAACTTATTTTTCCAGCTCTTCTCTGCCGGGTGCTTCCACACCCAGACTTTCTTTGCTCCACTGTGATCTCCTCACCTCTGAGCATCTTTCTGGTGACTTTGCTTTAATAACTGACCACAAGAAGAGCTTTGGAGATTTTGGGGAGGACGTTCATATTCACCCTTTTGAGGAAAGGACTAAGGAAAGGATGTGCATCTAGAAGACAGTGAAATGGATAAGATGCCCTGAGAAGAAAAGTCCATTTCATTAAGAGACGGGAAAATCCTAACCTCAACAGTAAACTCTGATGGTGTTTGGACGTGCTCTGGTTGGTAGAGCATCCAGATTTTACTGTTTGCAAATTGGGCTCTTAACTGAACCAGGTGCTGAACAAGTGCTTTCCACAGGTCACTGAGTCCAACTTTATTCTAAATAGCACCAGCCCCAGGCCAAATTCACTCCTGAAATAAATGGACTCATCGCTCACTTACAAAGCCACATGCCCTGGCATGGTGCATCTTCTGCAGTAGCCTGTGGCATCAGGAAATGCACAGCAGGCTGATTTCTTCTTCAGCTCTCCTGCGGGCAATGCAGCTACACACTGGGCCTCATACAGGTTACTACCTTTCTGCTCCAGTTATTGCCGCAGTTTATGAAAGCCTGCAGTGAAAATGTTGTACTCATGTTAAGGGGAGGTGAAAGGATGGAGAAAGCCCAGCATGAAAATACTCGGAGTGCTGGATGGTCTCCTGCCCTTTGTTTGACCATCTTGAATTTTCCTACATCTCTTACATCCCGTGCTGTAGGAGCTGCTGCCAAACCACTGCTCTGTTTCGGTCTTTCCTACCTACTATCTATTAGATGGACCCGATTTTGATCTTACATGCACTGATTCCACTCTGCTGACTACTGAAGCTGATCTCTTCCCCAGCTAAATGCAAGCAGCAAGAGAAGTCTGGGTATGGATGATCACAGAATTTGATCATCAAAAGTCCGTCCCAGTCACCTGAAAGCTGAAGTATTACTTTAAAAATTTTTTCCTCTTGCTGCTAAGAGGAAAAAGGAAAAAATAACTTCAAAATTAACTAGTTACTTACTCCTTACCCTGACAAAGGGGTTGCTGGGGTTGCTCATTTTCTCAGTGCACATTCTGAAGTACTAGTGCCACATCCAGACTGTCAGATCCAAACACACTGGGGAAAAAAGGGTAGAAAAGATAACAAAGATTTAGTGTTTAAGGCCTAAAATGGGCTTTTATAATCTTCTGCTTCCTACCCATGCACCAAGCGTGGAGACACTCAAACCTCAACTAGACGGGCCCTAAATTGTCAGGCAGAGATTTCCTCCTGCTGAGGATGGGAGAGGATCTCCTGCATCCTCAGCATGGGCAGTTTCAGAGCCTCATGCAGAGCATGAACCTGCCCAGGCACTGACAGCTCTTAACAACCCTGACCAGCTTCACCTGGGCTGTCCACCCCCACCCATGGGCCCAGAGCCCATTTAAGCTCAGCCTGGCAGCAGCAGTCCTCTCCCTGAGCTCAGCTGAATGAGTGCAGGTCTCCAGGGCAAGCACAGCCGTGCACCTGCCTGACCATGGAGCCCCATCATCCATCTGAAGAAGGTGGCATTTCCATCTAATGCCAACGTGGTAAGGCTTGGCTTGGCTTTGCTTAAGGATTAAAACTGGTGGGTTTGTGACTCATCCTTTGTAAATGTGAGCTTGCTGCAGGGGTTGCAGAAGGGGAGCGGGGTGCTCATGGTGGTGCCCAGGGAAGGATGGGGACAGCCCTGCCCCAGCCATCTGTGTCCCCTTCCCAGCCACAGCCCTGTGCCTGAGCACGGCAGCTGCCAGCCTGTGGTTTAGATAAGCTTTCCTCAGCCTCCTGCACAGGCTTTGCATAGAGCTGTGACTACATCAGAAACCTGATTCCTTTAGGATCTGATGTCTCTGGAGGTGAACAAGTGCAGAACCCTGGTGCCCGTGGGCAGGGGCATGGGAAGCAGTGTCATTCCCTTCTTACAGAGGTTCATCCTTTCCTATTTACTCCTGAATGCTTTTTGTTACCATGTTCTTATGATGCTTTAGGGCTGAAAACACCAGCAATATAAATCAAAGCTTGTCATTCACAGGCATTGCATTATTATACATTAATATATGCTTTCTGTTAAAATATCACCCACTTAGTTGTGAATCTTGGCTATTAGCAGAAGCTTACTGCAGTCATTTTCCTTCCTTTTTTATTTACACACATGAAATACTGTGTTTAATGATGAATTGGTTTCTGACTGAAGGGATCAGGCCATTTAGAAAGTTGCAGCCTGCATGGCCTCTGTGCTCTGACTTAGCAATTTAGTTGCCTCTGTTCCCCTGGGTTTTACCTCTTCTCCTGCTGGTGAAGGTAGTGAGGGAGCACAGAAAGCCTCTTCTCTACTTCTTTTTCATGGCTAATGTGAGAGCAGAGTCCAGTATCCCCCTTAGACTAAAACTGGGGGGAGAAAAAAAATAACATAAAAGGAATCTGTAATTCTGGAAGGATATGAGGATTTCCCTGGGGAGGCTGTGAGTGGGGAGTCCTCCCTTGCTCTCTCTCCCTGTCACTGTCAGCATCGGTCAGTTGTAAAATGCTTCTCGAGAAATGAAGGCATAGAGAGGGGCAGGTCTCGTTATCTTGGGCTGTCTGGTAGGAATCAGAAGGGAGGTATATAACCAAATGATATTTTTCGGCTGCAAGCCTCCAGCTGCATGACATTTCCAATTATCCAAGCACATACATATGGATGCGCAAACCTCTGCGGTGCCGGCACGCTCTGTGCTTCCGCAGCGGCGGAGGGCCCAGTCGAGACAGAGCCTGGCACGGCTCTGCTGCTGTCCTGCTCCTGCGGATGGGCACAGGCAGCTCGCAAAGCCTGATTTAATGGAGAGCAAAACTTTGTCCCTGAGGTCTCTGTACACTGTCAGGCCATGTGATGTTCAGCAGCTTTTTTGAAGTGTAGTCCAAAGCCTCAATGAGAGCAAAGATACTCATTTCCTACGGAGCTTTTTGCTCCCCCTGACGTTTTAGCTCAGGACAGTGGGCAATTATCTGAGTCCCAGGCAGACGTGTTGGGGCATCCTGTAGGACCACGCATGGGTTTCCTGCGGGGTGTGAGCAAGGATGCTGTTGTTTCTCAGGAGGGTTATTAATGATTGGGAACTTTTCCATCCACTGGGGTAAAAGCTCTTACACCCACGCAGCTTCAATGAGTCAGATCCCAGATAGCCAACACAGGCTGCAATCAGAGAGCACGGGGTGGCGGGGGGTAACCCATTGTGCTGATCAACCCTTGTTGGCAACAGAAAGGTGGGGGAGAGATTTAAAGGATGCTTTTCTCCCAGATTTTCAGGAATAACTGCAGGTTCTGGGCTTTATAAACTTTACTGTAAGGTCTGCTGATCCGATATGAAAAATAGATTAGATATTTTTTTCTATAAGCTTCATTTATACTCATCAGAGTGCTACAAGTAATAATATCAGGAAATAGATTTGCAGGCAGAAGTATGATTTTTAAGTTAACGATGTTCATTTAATTTCAGCTCTTGTCTCCTAGATGTGCCTCGTCCTAATGTTCTAAATAGCTCCTCTGCCTCTTTGATGTTTACACCCTTCAAATGCATAAAGACAGTTCTCTACAATTCCTCATTTTGCCAAGCAATACATACTTAGTGCTTTTCATCTCTCTCCATAAATCAATCCCTTTCCTCCAACAGAAGCTAGAATAGGATTTTTTTTCCTTATTAGATTTGTACTGAGAATTTCTTTTCAGAAACAGATAAATGATACAAGGTTTTTTCATGACAAAGCATCCTATCATACATTATTAGCAAACACTTCCACAGTAGAACAGGAATAAAAATAGAAAGTGGGCTATAAAAAAAGAATGTATAGCAGGATAGCATCTAATCTCACAGCATGGTACTAAAAGTGGAGCAGTTCCTTCACTTTTCTTTGCAGATCTTCAAGGAAAGATCCAGGAGGCCTAAGAAACGCTTAGCATCTTTTACTTAAGGATTTCGTTAAATTCTGTGTGATCTTTGACATCAAGTTAATGAATTTTCTCCTTATTCAAAAAGCCCACCTACTGCTTGCGATGTGTTTGAAGCTGCAGATCCTTGCTAGCTGGCTTAGCTGTTGCTCCCTGCCTTGCTGTCCCTTTTCCCTGCATTTCAGCACGGTGGTGGCTGTGCGCACCCTCTTCCACAAAATGTTAACCGAGAAGCCACCTGAGTTATAAATTCTTTTGGATCTCACTTATCTCAAAACCAGATTTTTTTTATTACTGATTTTCAGTGGAAGCCATCAAATGTGAACTACTTGGGGTTCTCACCTGGCAGGCCAGGTTAACAAGTACATAATGTGCTTTTAAGATTGCTTCTTCTGATGGACCCTTCCCAGGGATCACACCCTCTGACTTAGGTGGTTGGCTGTGCTTTAGAGGCTGCAGTGAGATAAGGCTTGCCTGGGAAAATAGTCACCCTCAGATTTCCCATATTTCTGAAAGCAATTTTGGTTGAAGTCCAGCAAACCCTGCAAAAATGGATTTAAAATGAAATTACAAATGAAAGATGAATACTCAAATGGACAACAATTTCAGCAGCTATTTGTCAGGAAAAGCTTAGGACTTTGGAGATTAGTCTGCCCGGGCAATTACTGCCCTGGGACAGAGGCACGTGCGGGCTGCACTCAGACGCGTGTTCAGCCGAGTGCTGCTTGGCCTGATGTTCTTTCCTGCGTTGCTCTTTCAGCTATGAATATGAGGAGTGAGGAAAGGAGAGGCTGATCAATGGGTTCATTTTCCTCACTTGTGGCTTCAGGGGTGAATTAGAGAATGGGAACATTCCCCTGGGGCCAAAGAGCCCAGTGGGGCTGGCTGCTGGGTCGCAAAGTCTACCTGGGAGTGAATACAGAGACAGGCAGAGGCAACAAGGTTTAAACCCCAGGCATTTTGGCGATTATTAAGTAAATGTGGCAAATAAGGTGTACATCTGCAGCATATATTCAGGGAGGGAGCCTGGAGGTAGCTTCTATCATCTTGCAAAGGAGCAGGTGCTGCAAAGGAAACCAATATCTGAAATATTTAGCAAAATGCCAAAGATCTTCTCCAGAGCTGCTGCCAGCAAGCAGAGAGAAGGCAGAAAACCCAACACAAAGCCGATGTGGATTTATAATAAACAAATGAAACGGGTGCCAGAAGTTGTTGTGCACTGGGTTTTGTGACCATGCATTTTAATTTCTTATTGTTCTTGCTGTCCTTAGAACTGGGTTAGCACAGCAGTGGGTCCAACCACTTCCCTGTGATGGCTTCTTGTTGGACACCATTGCAGATTTCTGTCTTTTGAAGCACTGTGTTCTTGTTGCAGTAACCTCATAGCTTCCACCTCGGGGCCTGCTGGGTCCCTATGAAGATTTATGCTCTAGCATTCTGAAGTTTGCCTTTTGTTAGTTTAAAACAGCTTTTGAGTATGTTTGACTTTGGGTGGTGATTATAGAATCATAGAATTGTTTAGGTTGGAAAAGACCTTTAAGACCATCAAGTCCAACCACTAACCTAGCACTGCCAAGTCCACCACTAAACCACATCCCTAAGCACCACATCTACACGTCTTTTAAATACCTCCAGGGATGGGGACTCAACCACTTCCCTGGGCAGCCTGTTCCAATGTTTGACAGCCCTTTTGGTGAAGAAATTTTTCCTAATACCCAAACTAACCCACCCATGCCACTTCCTCTTCTCCTGTTGTTTGTTACTCGGGAAAAGATACTGACACCTACCTGGCTGCAACTTCCTTTCAGGTAGTTATAGAAAGCGGTAAGGTCTCCCCTGAGCCTTTCTCCAGGCTAAACAACCCCATGCCCCTCAGCCGCTCCTCGTGACTTGTTCTCCAGACCCTTCCCCAGCCTTGTTGCCCTTCTCTGGACACACTCCAGCACCTCAATGTCTTTCGTGTTGTGAGGGGCCCAAAACTGGACACAGTATTCCAGGTGTGGCCTCACCAGTGCCGAGTACAGGGGGACAATCACCTCCCTGCTCCTGCTGGCCACACCATTCCTGATACAGGCCAGGATGCTGGTGGCCGCCTTGGCCACCTGGGCACACTGCTGGTTCATGTTCAGTGGCTGTCTACCAACACCCCCAGGTCCTTTTCGGCCAGGCAGCTTTCCAGCCACTCTTCCCCAAGCCTGCAGCGTTGCATGGGGTTGTTGTGACCCAAGTGCAGGACCCGGCACTTGGCCTTGTTAAACCTCATACAATTGGCCTTGGCCCATCGATCCAGCCTGTCCAGGTCCCTCTGCAGGGCCATCCTACCCTCCAGCAGATCGACACTCCTGCCCAACTTGGTGTCATCTGCAAACTTACTGAGGGTAAGTTGCTAACTTTCAGGGCTGGATCTTTGTCACCCATCTTCACTTCAGATCAAGACCTTTGTAAGAGAAATAGTAGCAAAAGACCTCTTGCACTGGACACTAAAGAGGACAGTGGACTTCTATCGGGGGTGGGTTTACTTCTCAATGACATTCTCCATATAAACCCAAGTTCTGATAAATGCTGAGACCTGAAGCTGTGAAAGCCATTTATGAATAAATGTAGTGTGTTCACCCACCTGATGCCCTGAGGTCTATGGCAGGTCCTGGGACAGGACCTGAGGATGGTGTTGGCACCCAAGCTCTGCAAGAAAATAACAGCTTGGAACTGGTGGTGAGAAGGTTTCTTAAATTCAGGTTGTGGGTTAGTGAAGAGCCCAAACTGACCAACTCTTAAGTCACACACACACAAAAAAAACCCACCCAAAAAAACACCTTGAAGATGGCAGTGGTTTTGATATTTAAATGTTGCTGGTAAAGAGCAGTTGTATACCTTGGTGGTGCAGAGCAGGTAAATGCACTATGCCATGGTCTAAGCACTAAGCTTCTCACCCCAGACACTCCCCAGGTTGGAGACCAGACCTGGTATTGGAGAGTCTCTCCAAAGACAAAATAGATACATATACCCCTCTGCCCTTTGTGTGTGTATATATGCATACATATGTGTGTATGTGTATCTCTACACATGCTTGCTAAGTCTGTAATAGCATGACCTGTCTGTTTGCTGCACATTCTTTTCTTAGAGCAACATTTAGACTGTGAACTCCCTGAAGAAAGGACTGTCTTGCTGAGTGTTTCCAACATGCCTAACCCTCCTGGGCTTTCATTTCCTGACTGGCTTTTAATATAATGTAAAGAACAGAAATAATATCTTCCATTAAAACTTTATTAGGTAGCTCTTCCACTTATGAGAGCTGTTTCACTTACTCCCAGCCAAATGAATTCCAGTCATTGGAAGCTAAACATGAAAATTCAGTAGGGGGAAGCAGAAAGCCACCTGCAGTCTTGAAAAGATGAGGAAAACAAGAGCGGTGGGTTCAGTGACCTGTCTGAGAAGATACGTGTAGCTCACTATGGAGTCCTGGGCCAGAGCTGTATGTGACAGGACATGAGAGTACAACAACCAGCATGTGAAACACTTCATTTCTTGGCAAGGGGTATCTGCAAATGCATGTTCCCCACTTCTACGTCCTGCTGATTTCTACTGGAGTCTGTTACAATTACTGGGAGCATCTGACGTGCTTGCTTCCATGGATGTTGCTAAGGCTACTGGTGGGCTGATTGATATGTGGTTACCACCGGAGAGCCGCCTGAGTGGCAGCAGCTGACCTTCTTAGGAGTTTCTGTATCGCTCCTCACCTTCCCTCTGGCTTTAGCTGTGACCTTTGGATACAGATCGATCCCAGATTAGTGTTTGTTAACAATATATACCCTAAAATTAGGATACAAGTAGACAAGTTCTGAAAAGGTTAGACGAGCTCAGGGCAAGTTAGTACAAGACCCTTCTCACCATGCTGGCGGTTGGTCTGTGTGGTCTGTTTTCCAAAAGTATTTTCAGGTCCTATTACCTCCAATTCCAGAGCAAAACCAAGCTGGACAGCCCCAGGTTGGGGAGCTGCAGTGGCACCTGTGCCTTCTCAGCTGGGCTGTGCAAAGCCCTGATATAGTCCAGGGATGGACTATAACTTATTTTTCTGGGCACTCTATGGTGTGTTGATGGAACTAGTATTTTGCCAAGCAAAGATGGGTAAATGCATCCAGCTGTACTGGACTGGCTTCATTTCATAAGTGGCAGGCAAGGTTTTTCATTTTCCCTTGAACAGTTATATTGGTCTCCCCACTCCATTTGCAAACTTCTAGCTACACAAATATATCAAAGTATGCTTATACATTATATATATGATACGGAAGCTGTAGGCCATGTAACAAAATAAATTTGTATCTAGACATTGTACCCAGCCATAGGGTACAATGGAAAGCCCATAGAGAACATCACAGATCGTCAACTATGAACTGGTTAAATAAAAACTTTGATCCATATAATCAAAGGTATTTTGTACATCTTTGCAACATCTTCAAGTGTTCAGTAACAAAAAAAGCTCTGAGGGGAAAATTAACTGTGTCATGGGTGATATAAAGCTGCATCAGTACCTATAAAGTGCCCTAGCAATACAAGAGAATTGAAGTAATGAACGGAAATGCTCAGTTAGAGCTTTTTCCATATTTTATGTTAATCATTAGGGTAGAGCTGAAATTAGCTTTAATTGATATTAAGGGTTGAAAAAATGAATCCTCTGGAGAATGAGTCTCTTTAACCTTTAATGATGCAGTAAATAAAATATCCTGTCAACATTTGTGCAATAGTAAGGGTTTTCAAAATTCTGTATCTGTATGGTGAGCGATTCAATACACCTAATTCTCTCCATTACAGCAGGTAAAGGTGATGTCAGTGCATAAATTCAGCTACAGGTTTTCCACGTTTCCAAGCTATCTGTCATACCCTGGTAATTCCCCACACTGGCTTGTTACCTCTAATAGGGAGATGGAGAGAGGAAGGAGGGACTGTGAGAACTAAACAAATTCTGCATGCTGGCTTTTTCATTTGTGCACCCTCCGACTTGTAGGCTTCTGATGCCACAGTATCAATAGAGAAACTGTGCCTCAGTGGAGGGTAAGGTAAAAGGAGCAATGCTGCCTATTCTTCCTTTCAGGTGAAATATGCCTGAAAATGTTTCATTTTTCACTTTAAAGGCAAGGCGGAATTGCAAAAGACTTCAGTGCTTTAGGGACACTTAGTTTGGTAGTAGTCAGACCATTCTTCTATCTGTCAGGGCTCAGTCTGATATTGAAACACCTAATAACTGACTTGGTGAAGCACATGAAATATTCCTTTGCTGTAAGCAGGAAACCTGTTTTTCATAAAATCCATCTGATCATTGCAATCAACTGGAAGTGTTGCATCATTTAGGCAAGTTACCGTAACATTGATGGTTACTCTGCTATAGTTAACTGAGAAACAGAAAACAAATCTCCCCACTTACAACCATCTTTGTCTTTCATCAGGACGGATACAATAACAGTTCTCATATCATGGGGTATATATCTCCTTCGGAAAGTTCCCAGCAAGCCTTTCTGTATTAAGGGGAATATATTTCTGCATACTTATAGAAGTCTTTCTGAGTGATGCTAGCATTTTATTAGGGTGTGAGTCCGTTACACTTGTACAGTGATTCGACAATAACTTCTCTGAAGAGATACGGTTGTAAAATCTTTGAGAAAAGCATATTTTTTTAAATGCTGAGGGTGGCATTGATTTTCTTCATTCTTTTTTCCTTCTTAATTAGCATTTGAGAGGACATAGGGGAGGAAGTGAACCAGAAGTGTCCCCCAAAATTAACGTCTACCTTGCACTGTGTTTGGAAGCTCTTTCCTCTGACAAAGACCCAGCTATCTTGGGACAATACAATGTCCCAGGCCTGCCAAGGATGTGTTGAAACAATGAAAGGAATCAGCAAGGTCTAGATAAAGTAAATATATTTTATCAGCAAAAACATTCGAAAGTCCAGTTAAGCAGTGACATGTCTGGTTTAAAGAGGAAACAGCCAAACTAGTGAAAACAAATCTGATGAATGCACAGCTACCAGGACCAGCAGACTCCTGGCCAAGTCCCATACATTTTGGAGGGATGGCCTGTGAAGCAATGGAAAGTGCTGGGAATGACAGAGGCAGCCCTCATAAGCAAAGTAATTTTATGGAGTTAAGACACAGAGGATCTAATTTTCTTCTAGAAGACTCATTACCATGATTTTGTTACTCATTATTTATGGGCTGTTATGATAGTCCTGGCAGGTCATAATTGGCTGAAGCCGGAGAATTAGTCACATTTTTCACATTTGGAAGAATGATCTGTGCAGTTACACTAATGACTTCATTCCCAGAGATGCCACACGGTGGGCAGGGACTGCCCATCTTGGGGTACGGCTGGATTAACCCTTTCTGGTTCTGAGCATGGTGCAAAGGCACTTGATTTTGTTCATGAGATTCCGAAATTACTTCAAAACAGCTGTTTGGCATGTAAGTCACTTGCTGCTTTCATGATCGCTTCCCCTTTCTTTCCCTTTCCTCAAATCCAGAGTTAGTTTTGTCTAGCACTATTTTTCTACGGGGGAAAATGTTTGTTGGGTTTTTTTTAGCAGTCTGTCCGTGCAGCGGCACTGCACTCTTGCACTCTCCCTATCAGGGCTGCTGCAACATTACAGCAGTAAGACAGGCCCAGCACTTCCACTGATGGTTTTTAACCCCTGGTAAGAGATAAGCAACAGTTTAAACTGCAGAAGGGCCTTATTGGCAGCACTCCTAACTATGCCTTGCTGTGTACATAGCAAAACCCAAACCATTTTTCACAGATGATGAATCAGAAGGGAGCACTATAATTGTTTTATCTGCCTTTTGGGACAGCACAAGCTGCTTACCCTTGAATTAGAGCCTGGTGAATGTTGTTGTATCTTCCCGAAAAATGGACAGCTTTGATTTGGGGTTTTCCAGTGATCAGGAATCCACTGCACCACTCCCAAGCCCCTTAATTGCCATTATTGTTAAAGAATGGACAAGAATTCTTCAATAAATTTGTACTATGTTGGATTGTAGCATTTGGGTCATGTTGCAGTTTTGTCTGCTAGACTAAAGAGAAAAGCATGTGGCTACTGGAGAAAACTGTAGACCATGATTCAGAAAATACTGCCTTGGAGTGAAGGATGCCAGGAGAAAGTTAAGGGGTGACTTGATCTGGTTTGCAGGTCTTCTAAAAACCTTTCCCATTTTACTAGCATACTTCTTGGTTTGTAGGCATCAGGACCAGCACAATATACTGGGGTTTACTGGCATGTGAAATTCAGATCCGGGGGAACATCCCACCTGTTTTTTGATATTCCCTGTTCATATGGTCAGGGATGTCATAAGTCCTTTGGTGAAAGCATCACACTGATGGCAGGACCAGCCCATAGGGCCCAAGCCATAGACTGCTCTGGAGCCGTTCGAGAGCAAAGCAGCTTGCAGCAGGCTAACACCCCACCACAGGCAATGTGTAAACCCCATCCATGGCTCCGGGAGGCAAGGCTCAGCTACAAGCTGTGTCCAGACAACTTCTCCAGGAGCAGTGGCCCTCCTGCCGTGCTATCATCACCTCCTGCGAGCTGCTCCTGCAGCTCTCTGCAATCTGTCCTCTGTCACTCTGGCGTGGAAAAGGGTTGGCCAGTACTGAACTGAAGACAACCTCTTAATCAAACTAAGAGGTGAGAGTTATAGTGTTTGTAAAATACTGTACAAATAGGAGGGTTTGATCGCATTAAATGAAGGATCAGATTCATTAAATTAAGTGGAAAGCAACGTACGTGGATAATTTCAAGGGTTGAGGCTGAATACGGTTTTCAAATAGGAAGTGATCAGCCGCTATACACAACACAGAGCAGCTCTCAAATGCTTTTAATGACAGTATTTGTACACACTTTAGTTTAATTAACACATGGCACAAGAGAGGTTTCGTAACTAGGATGTAGTCTCACACCAGTCGTCTCAAGTATAACACATGAAATTTCAAGCATCAATACACCAAGAAGAATGTCACCTGTCCCTGCCCGGCAAGGTCTGGCAATTTGAATTTCCATCACACCTTGTTTCTCTTGGATGCGACAGTAATTCCTTCTCTCCAGATGGAGAAGTTCCCTTAGAAGTAAGTGGATGATCAGCTTCTCATTTGGATTTATTTCTTGTTTTCTGCAATCAAAATTAAGGGGCCTGTGTATTGTCACTGCCCACTGATCCACATTACATTTCTGACAGCTATGTTTATTAGTAAATATGTAGTAATTGCTTCCAGAATTAACTAGAGCTGCTCTTCTGTGTCTGTACGTGTAGGAGAGATTTCCTGCGATGTGTGATCCCTTTGTTAACACAGCACTCATTAGACGCCAGGGAATTGCCGCAGATGCGACTGGGTTTTATGCCTCTGCAGGTGCAGTGTTGGTCCGGGGGACTAACTTCAGAATAATCGGTTTCTCTGGTCTTAAGAGTCCCTGTGAACTCAGCTTGAGAGGGATCTGCAACAATAAGAGGAAAAACACACTTGGAGATAAACAAATTAAATAAGTAGAGATTAAAGGAAAGAAACTTGGCCATAGTTTGGACATAATTTGATCCATAGTGCCTGAAAGCGTACCTCCCCTGAAAGCGCAAAGTATCTGGTGTTAGCACCCATGGTGAGAAACCAGGCACCTGGCTCAAAATGTAATGTGCTCCTCACCTGGGTTTCTTTGCAGGTATGGAAGGTGAAATGTTGCAATAGGATGGTGATGGCAACTTTCAGAGTCAGGAGAGCAAACCGCATCCCAATGCAGTTCCTGGGACCAGCTCCAAAGGGCAGGTACGTATACGGGTCTATGGCGTCTTTGTTTTCCTTACTGAACCTGGATAATGACATGGTTGGAGGAAAAAAATGAAGGCAGCAAAAAACCAAAAAGCTACGTATCTGTATCACCTATCCAGAGATCTCTTGTTGCTGCCCTACAGAGACTTGGGGTTTTTTTGCTAAGGTGTCTCAGCACACCTCAGCAATCGAGTGCTGTGTCAGAGCCCTTGTCCAGGATGGGGTGGGATCCCACTTCAGTGTTTAGTTTAATTCTGTCCATCCAGAGTAGAAGTTAGGAGCAATGTGAAAATCTACATGCTCTCCCAAAATTACTGATACTTCCTATGAGTTGTATTTAGTGAGAGAGAAACCAGGGGTTGTCTGTTAGGAGCAGCCTATGGCTTCAGTCTTGCTGGGACTGAGAGGTTGATACCAATTATAAAAGTAACCCGCTAGGGAAAAGTTATCATGTCCCTGAAAACAAAGAGGGAAGGCAACTCTGGAAGGATCAGCTCTGGTACATTTTGTAGCAAAGCCTGTGTGATGGAAACAGGTTCAGCAATTAATATTATACAGAAAGATGGCTAGCAATTACAAAAAACTCTCTGTCTACCCACTCTGTCAGCAAGCCTAAAAACTGTGTACAAGATGTTGTGAGGTATCAGTGTTATTCTTCCAATAAGATTATGTTTGAAACCCTGCTTTAAGTGCAAAGCTCATTTTCTTCTTAAAATGACATTCCCATGAGCCTGCAATTTCTCATCGGTATTGTTTGTAAAAAGATAGGAAGAACACAATTAGGAAGCTAATCAGAGTCTAATACTTAATTACTATGGGAGGAAAAAGCAGCATGATATTTCTTCCCTTTCATTATGCTTTTTGTACCTTTCTGGTCTAAACTCTTCTGGGTTTGGCCAGTACTCAGGGTTGCGGTGCAGGATATATGGTGGGATTATAACAACAGTTCCTTTGGGAATGGTCACTCCATTTATTTCTATGTCTTTCTTGCAGGCTCTCTCAAGCCGTCCCCCAATGGGGAAGAGCCGAAGGGTTTCACTCACTGTCATGTCCAGATATTCCAACTGCATCATGGCTTCGTATGTGAGAGGAGCCTGTAGGACGACAGGAGAAAGCGTGACCAGGTATGTTGGCATGAGGATTGGATTGTCCTAAAATGACTGCTGAGACCAGAGTGTCGCCAACCCCTACTGCCCCAGCTATGACTCGGACTCACTGAAGAACAAAATGCAAGGTAGAAATTGCATTATCCATTTCATTTTCCATTTCTGAGTGATGGAAATGACTGGAAATCTACTTCCAGTTTTGCACGGGTACAGAGTAGGGCAAATGGGTTTGTGCAGTGGGGTGGCCTGGAAGGTTTCAGCTGCCAAAAGAAAATCACTACAGGGCTGAGTTCTCAGTGTGTGTGTCTCTTAGAGCTGTTGGAAGATCCCAGGAGGAGGGTGTTTAGGAGCTAAAGATTTCTTGTTGTCCTGACCGAACAAGGAGGACAGCAGGGTCAGAGGCTCTGCACCATCACTCAACATCCCCTTACCTTGTTGGGTAAAACTGTGTCGATTTCCTCCAGGAGTTTTTGCTGCACATCAGGATGTGTGGCCAGTTCATATGCCAGGTAACAAAGTATGTTGCTGGTGGGCTCGTAGCCAGCAAATATAAAGATGAATGCTTGCGACAGGATCTCTGTGTCGGTCAGGGCTGTGAGGAGAGAGGACGTGGGGAGATGAGCAAAATCGGTGTTGGCTGGTGGTGTCAGCAAGGAACAGGTAGCAATGGGTGGGGGTTGAGGCAGGTTTGTTGTGGTTGTTTTCTGATAACACATTTATAGTTACTCTGCTATCTGTCTGGAAAAAGTCATTTGATAGAGGAGCCAGATGATTTCCCAGGTATAAATGGTGGACATGGCAGTCCTACCCCCTGGCAGAGGACCTGGGGGATTCCCCTTAGCCCTGGTGCTGGCAACAAGGGACAGAGGCTTCTGCCTGGAGCTGGTCAGTGGAGATGGTGGTGACCCACTGAGCCTTTCTCTGGGAAACAGCCCCCTATATTCTCCTCACTCCCACGGCCCCTGTTGCTGTGATGAGTATTTGGATGCTGTTACCTTTATGTGAGTGATTCGCTTCATTGCTGCTGTGACTGGTTGAGTTCTGGGATTCGATCATCAGCTGCAGAAAATCTACTCTGCCCTGAGAAGAAAAGCAGGAGAGTTTCTTTGGTGACAGGTCCCTTGGAGGACTCAGATAAGCAGATTTCATAGCCTAAGCACAATTTTTAAACTGAAAGCATCCCCAAAATGCACGACTTCCTTATTGAAAAACATAACACTTGCTTTTTATTTTGGAAACCTATCTGTCCTTTTTGTGAAGCCATTGAGCAGCGTCTTGAATGAATTTTGGGAAAGGGATCCAAACTCTAAAAGGGAGAATTTTGCCAGGAAGCAGCTTTAATTTTTGAAAAGTGGGAGGGGAAGGCGCAACCCTGAAAGGTGGTATTGCTGCTCTTGTGCTGCTTAGTCTGCTCTCTGTCATCCTCTGCCTAATCTTCTTCAGGGAGTCTCTGACTTATTACAAGTTGTGCAAACCCAAGCTTAGTTCAATTCTACTGAGCCTTTATCTGGATTTAGGTTCAGATCATGGATGTACAAAGTCCACTTGCTTCTCTGCCAGGACTGGTCAGCTGAGGCTTTTCTGACAGTATTAAAATCAAGTGTTTACACTTAAGTAGATTCAGAGTTTTGTTGAGTCATTGTACTTTGGTTTCACCTTTATATCATCACCCTAATTATATTTCACTTCAGTGCATTTTCTGCCACAATTGCTAGCTAATTCATGCTTGCTTACCTTATGAGTCTCCTTTTCACGATCCTGCTTAATTTTGGAGATGGATCTCATGAAGAAATCTACAGCATCACTGGGGAAGAAGCTTACATTCATCTTGGCCAAAAGAGGAATAACAAATGGACATACAACTGAAAAACAAATTGAGAAAAAAAAATCACACACTGTAAACAAACTCCACCTCATGTAAGATAGCTATGGATGTTACTGAGGAAGTAATGATGCTACTGAGAAATTATTTCCTCTCTTGATTTCTTTACATGGGCAAAGCCTGGGCTTTGCCCTTTTTCTTCTTTCTCGGGATAGTTTGTCTTGATGCAACCCTCTCCCAGGTTCCTGTCAACTGGGCATGACTGAGCTGGCTATAGTCATTGCTTCAAGAGATGACCAAAGCATATGCCACCTTCTTTTTCTAAGGCACTACTTCCTAGGGACAGGTTACTTCTCTGTATTGTACAGCACTATGGCAGGAATGTGGCTCAGAAGAGAAATATTGTCAATTCTGAATTCTTTTTTTCAGGCTGAGCTATTCACTGCCATGCTATGCTCATGCAAACGTTTTCAAGTCCTCATGCAAACATTTTCAATGCTTCAGAGCATTTCCTTCATTTTAGACACTGGATCTTGAGTTTGTGTATAGATTCCTAAAATCTACAGCACCAGAACCTCCTCTATGCCCAGATCACAGCTTTCCTTCTGATTTAGCAAGGTATCTAATGTTGATTTAAGGTTGCAAAGTGATTTAAGGTCCATCTCCATCACCATCACTCTAAGCTATTGCACTGCTAGGAAATTGCATCTAATTACAGTCCCCACTCCACACTCTGTTCCAGAAAATGCATTTCAGATAGCACTACTCTCCTCAAGCCTCACAGCTGAACTTGCTTTTCAACCCTTGAACCATTTTACAGCACTTATTTGGATATTGGTTGGGACGTTCGTATGTTTCTTGCATTGTGGATGTCAAAGGTGGAGGAAATTTTTAGCCATCTCCTTCCCAGAGTTTTAGCATTAAGCTAACTGAGGAAACAATGAGACAAGAGCCATTAGGACTTCCATCCTAGCTAGTGAAGTTATCTAAGCAATAGTTGGTTGGTTAATGTATAGGATGCACCAGTCTGATATGCTTGCTAAAGTCACACTTTAGTAATACTCTGACACCTGAATGAAGTTTTCAACAAAAAAGTCATTTACATGTCAAGATGAAGAGTGGGTCAAAAAAGTCAAACTTGACCAACTTCTGCATCTCTCTGACAAAGGGGTCTTTGGGGTTGTTCATGGAGTCTATGTTCACACCGAACGAAGTGCTGGTGACGACATCCATGCTGTAGCTCCCAAAGATGCTGAGAAAAGATGGAAAAGATAGTCTGTGGTTAAATATTTGGACCAAGTGAATATATTTTTTCCTAATGCCTATGTGACATTCAAATATAAATTCTTGTAAGACCTCCTGCCCTGGTTTTGAAAAGAAAATTGGATATATGGTAACTGAAAAGCACTTATAGTGAAAGGGATAGATTTTTAGAGAGCTTTCGTTTCAAGCCTGCATGGGTTTTGAAATCGGACAGCTTTTCTGCGGATTTTAAAACAGCATGTAGCTACATGAACGGGTTACTGCAAGGCCAACACGTGGCTCTTGAGCATGTTAGCTTCTTGGAGAGGGGTAACACACCTTGCTTTGACCATGCCATGAAAATGGTCTTGTTCAACCCAGCACAGCTCTATAATATTACAAACTGTCCAAGCACCCTCCTTATGGGGTTTTTGGCAGGGCAGAGCTTTGCTGGTGTGTGACTGCTGGTGTGCAGGTGCCCCTTCTGTATCTGTGCTTTGAAGTTGGGGGTGAAATACCCAGGTTTTGTTCCAGAGCCCATATGGAGGGCACAGGTGAGGACAAGACACCTGGGGCCACACTACAGCCTCTGTCCCCATTCCCCCCAGTAATGGGGTAAGTGATGGATCAGCATATCACAGTGCTGTTTGTGGAGCAGAAAGGCCAGCAACCCCAGTGTCCTGAGGTATAAGAAGGTGGTGTACAGGGAAAACTGGGGTTTCCTGGTGGATTTGGGGTTATTTGGACCTGTGGATTCACAAAGCTGTGCTGGAGCATTTGTCTCCCCATCTAATTCCCTTTAGAAGACTTCTCTCTGGGTCTCTGCCTCTAGGAAGTTTCACTACTAACACCCCCAGCTTAAATTTTGCCTTCAAATTTCCAGCCAGGCTTTCGGCTAGCCCTGTTCCTCATTTCAGAGGTCTGGTTTCCCAGCGAGTGATCTTTGTTGCCAGTAACAAATGAACCACAGCACTTGCTAACAAGGTTTGCTGCTTAGCCTGCTGCTCCTAGCAGCTACTTACTCCTTTACAGATAGAGCGTTGTCCTTTTCCACTCGCTTTTGAACATTTTTCACCAAAATTTCCCCATAGTGCTTCATTATAGGGAACATCTGTAACAAACCAGAGATGGTCACTTAAGTATAGTACACTTTACTCCTTTAATACAGGCTTAGAAAGACTACAGGAAGTTTCATGAATATTTACAAATAAGATCTTTCTGCTAAGGTTTTATTTTAAGCCTTTTTCACTTTAAATTAGGCATAAATTAAACAGGCCAGCTTAGTTGCCAGATTCTGACTAAAGAAATCGGACCCCTGTGACAGTCTCAGCCTGAAAACAGTGTCTACTGACTTTCTGATTTAGTTTGTACCTGCTCCTCTGTTTTACCTCCTTTAGTTTCCCACTGGTGAAGGTTGGAGAGAGCACGGTACGAATCCTTTTCCACTGTTCGTCTTCAGCTAATGAGAGCGCGTCGTTCAGCACCCCTGCTAGATCTACGTGCTAGAGGGGAAAAAGGCAAGGTGTTAACCCCAGAAAAGACAGCGGCTTCCTTGCAAGGATGGGAATGTAGCATGCAAGTCCCTGCCCAGGCTATTTCAGGGGCATTACTATTGCAAGCAGGCTAAGGCCTTACAAACAGCCTCTCTCAAGACATACATACATAAATAATCCCCTTTCCTGCAGTAAACCAGCTGTGAGATACCACTTCCATATCCAGGACAAGTAACCCAACAAGCCCAACACTCGTGTGTGTGTGTGTGTACCCACACCTAACCAGGCCACCCAGAGCCTGCATCTCAGCTGGTGGCACATGTGCTAGCTGGACCCTTGCAGATTCCTGCATGCTCACATGGACTCAAATTCATCCATATATATATATATAGGTGTGAGAGCAGAATTTGCCTGATGTGCAGGCAAACAGCTTCCTCTGCTAGCCTGGGTATGCAGTCCCCAGCCTATAAGGCAGGGGAACAGTGACATACAGTGGCCATTTACAGTAATCCCTATAGTGCAGTCACTCATCCCTTATGGGAACCCTGCTACATGCTTGGCATGCTTGTCTCCTCCTGTACTTTGTTTTTTGGACACTGTGGTACATCACGATGCTTCTGCTCTTACCCTCCGGTTGGTAAATGTGGAGTAACACTCTTTAACCAGCACAGATTTAATGATTTGGGGGTCCATGACAGCCACCACAGGTTGCCTGCCATCGTAAATCCTGGCAGGGGGAGAAGAGGAGACAAATAAATAACCCAAGGTAGTTGAAGTGCAAGGCTCGGCTGATGCCCATGAAACAAAATGTTAAACAAATGCTCCTCCATCACCAGCCTTGCTGTTCTGCAGATGCCTAAGTACAAAAATGTAGAAAGTAGATATGGAAAAGGACTCCCAGGCCTTCTCCCATCTGGTTTTGTAAATGATAAAGGGGGCTAAACACCTTCCAAATTCACTGGGAAACAAGCAGGGCTTAGTCCCTCAAAGGCCCAGATACTAAATGAAGCAAGTGTCTTCACTTTCTCCCCTGACTCTGTGTTTTTCCAGGCACTTAAACACATTACAGTATTAGAAGGAAACTTGTTCGACCCCTTTCAGGCTCTTGAGTTGGGTGCCTGGAGACTTGGGCTGACAGCACTGAAATATCCTTGGAGATGAAATGCAACCCTTGTTTTTGTCTTTTTAAGCTGCCAGTTCTGAATGCTTTCCTGGAACAGATGTAGATTAAGTGGATTTATGAACTTTCCCCATTTATGTAAAGACATCTTTTCCAGAGTCATTTTTTAAAGCTGCTGTAGGGACCAGCAGATACATTATAGAGGATATGCAAGTTTGTAGCCCAAGTTATAACAGCAGCAATAAAAGCCACAGGAGATGTCCAGAGCAGAGCAACGATAGCGGCACTAGCTCCCACTGCAGCAGGTAAGGATCAGCAGCACAAGGAAGACAAAAGACTTTGGATCTGCTGCTTCACTCAGTATTGGGAGTCACTCACATTCCTCCGCTGTTGGTAAACCAGAGGAACCTGACCTCCCAGTACCAGATTCTCCATAAAGTAAATAATAGGTTTGCGGCTGATTTTGTCAGGAGCAGGTGAGGGCCTTTTGTTATCAGCTTTAAAATAGCTTTCATAGTATAGGTCAAAGAAATGTCCATATAGCATGACAGTGGCACAGCCCTGCAATCATCAGGCTTTAACGTAAGCCACCATGAGCACCCTGTCATTGCTGTAGTCATCATGCTGGGACCATCAGGGCTGCAGGTAGAGAAAAGGGAGCTTTCCTAATTAATTTTTTCTCCCCTTTGTATGGATTCTAGTTTTACCTTCAGAATACATCAGTGGTTCATACTCACCCCCAGATTTTCCCATATTTCTGGAAGCATTCATTGTCAAACTCCAAGAAACCCTGTGGAAAGAAATTTAAAAATTATCTCAAAGAGGATGCAGCTGAGGGGATGATGCTGGAGATGATGGGTTGGGAGGAATATCTGTAAATTGATGTTCAGAGCTGCCTTCCGAATTCTCCTCCTTTCCAAAAACGTCATGAAAGGCGGCATAAATGTCCATTGTGCCTGTGAATGAGCTGTTCGATGCTGGCAAAGGGCGGCTGTAAATCAGCCACCCGCAAGTGCTTGTTTGGAGATGCTGTAAAGGCAAGGCCCTGAGGCCTGTGTTACTGAGCCCTTATCCCACGCTGGCCTTTGCACAACCTCTGCGTTAGAGCGGAGCTTGGCATTTGGAGATAACTTATCATCGCCATGTATCCGTTTAGCTACAGCTGTATGAGCAAAGGCGGATATTTCTGGAGCCAGGAAGGCTTCAGTCACTTACTTTGCGATATTCCAGGCACGTCCCGAAGAAAGGCAGAGGTCTTGGCCCAGGAATACCCAGCTTCTTGAACAAACCAAATGGCCAGGTCCCGTATCTGTGGGACAGAAAGGACAACAGCGTGCTACATCACCATGGCATTGGGGCTGCGAGCTCTCTTAAACCCGGAGACTGCAGCAATGTCCCTTTGGCTCTAAGTAGAGGAGGTTGATCTGGGAGCTGTAAAGAAGTGTCCCAAAAGAAAAATGCCCTGTAAAAACTACTTAATAAACATGGAAAGGCTCACTGCTGCCACACAGAGCTCCAGAGAGGTCAGTCTGATGTAAAAGCAGCTGTCTCCTAAAGGCATAGGTGCTCTGGTGCAAACAGGACCTCAAAGCCTGTAGCAAAAGTCAAAAGAGAAGCTTGTTGCCAACCAAAGGAGAGGCAGAAAAGGGAGCTGGAAGAAGGAGCACCAAGCTTACATGTTTTTATTGAAGAGAAATCAAAGCAGTGCCAGAAGTGATGTCCCAAACAGGGCTTTTGTCAAGCTGCACTTTAATTTCATTTATTGCTCTCCCTCCCCTTAGCCCGGCGTTAGCTCAGTGGTGCGTCAGGAAGTCTTGTCTTGATGGTTTTCTCTTTAGATTTTATTGACAGCTTTGCAGATTTCTTTCCTCTGAAGCACCCTTTTTGGCAGCTGTAAAGTTATTACTTCTACCTCGGGGCCTTCTGTTTCTCAACAAGGGCCTGGGCTGCAGTCCTTTGAAGCTTGTCTTTGGCTGTGTTGAAAGAGCTCCTCAAAATATTTGTTTTTAGTTAGTAGCTGCAGCTTCCCAAGTGAGTGGTTCATTGCAGAAGGGATGTAAAACTGCAGAGGTTTGGCAGAGGGATGTTATCAGAGATCCTCTTTGGGCTACATGGCAGTCAGCTGCTCAGCCACCATCTTGGGGATGATTCCTGAAAAGCCAGAGTCTAGGCTGAGACTTAGGGGGGATCCCTTGCAATTAGTAATACTTCTCTAAATCTGGGGGACCCCAAATGAGATCTGTCCCCCCAGCACAGGTTCTGCCAGAGGACAAAAGCAGACCTCATGGTCCAAACAGAGCAGGCAAAAACCAGGGAATGGGGTGCTTGCAGGTGCAGAAAGGTTTACCAGAGCTCAGTTTGTCAATGTTTAACCTTTTCTGTCAAAGGTTAATTCAGTACTAGGTATAAAATGTTTGTGGATTCTCATTTGCAATGTTTATGGGTAGCCAGGGCTGCAGGAGGACTAGGAAATGCCAGGTTGGGCTGGTTACAAAGCCCAGAAATGCTATAGGAACATAGGCTAGGCTTTAATCCATTTGAAACACGGCCAGGAAAATGCAGTCTAATGCTCTTAGGACTAAAATGTGACACAGTTTTCTGCAGGCTAAGAAGGACCATTCAGTTTAAAACCAGAGAATAAGCATTACTTCTCACCATGGATTTGAACCAGAAATGTCTGATATTCCTTCATGTGTGAACTGGAACAGCATTGCCCCAGATGGACAAGAAGCATCCGAATAACCTCCCTGTGCTAATGAGCAGTGAAATTTCTATTTTAGCTCAGATATCAGAGCACAAAGATCTGGCTTTGTCCCTTTTGCCACAACAAAATTGCAAGTGGCTGCAGAAGGTGGGAGTGTGGTAACCAGCAACCTTAGATGGCCACAAAGTTATTGAAATATGAGGGTTTAGGTCAATAATGAGGGTGGGATTTTGGGTTTGTTTGGTTTTTATTTTTTCAAGAGTCTGCCCCAAACAGGCTTTTGAGTGATCCAAATCACAGGAAAGGGTTCAAAAAAAAAAAAAAAAAGGCTAAAAGTTTCAGAGCTTACTGAACTGTGGTGGTTGGAGCATTGCCAGGGCAGACAAATGGATTGTGCTCGTGTGCACCACATTAATCATTAAAGTTTATGGCTAGCAACATGCTGTCTCTGCCTAAGGGCTTGTCAACACTACAAAGTTTGTCAGTCCAGCCTTGTTGGCAGGGGCTGCCAGCAGAGATGCTGTATGTCCCAGCAGAAGGGGGTTTTCAGCCAGCCCCGCTACACTGCAGCGCCGAACAACATCAGCAAAGTGGACAAAAGCATTTTCTCACTAGTATGGCTCCTGTGAAGCAGCGGGGTACACTTCTGCCTGATGGAGTCTGTCTGAAAAGCCAGGAGCAGAGAGCTGGCCTTGCTCTGGGCTTCATTTCTTCCCCCAGCAAGGGTGGGCTGTGGGGACTGGCGTGGGATGCTGTCCCTGCAGGCGTGTGGCAAATCTAACTTCTGCAAAGTGTCCCTCCTGGTCCAGGTGCCTGTGCGTGGAGCATCCTACCTGAGCGCTACAGAAGGAGTCAGGAAGAATAAGAACTGATCCCATGAATGCTCTTTTTCTGGTGCCTTTCTGCTGCTCTCCACCTTTGCAAGTCACGCAGTAGGGTCATCTACTGCCTGCTCCCTTCCATAGGACAGCCTCGGTCAGGGAAGAAGAGCCTTCCTTAGACTGTATTTCTGTAGAAAATAACCTAACGGATCACAATCCTCACTGAAGCCAGCACCCTTCTGGTAACAAATGCCTGGCACCATTATTATTCAATTATTGCTTTGATGCTTAGCAGCAAGATCATAACAGTGCATGGGAACACTCCAAACCTTGGAGCAAGATCACACACCTGTATGGTCTTTAGACTCCTCTGCTACTTCCCAGAGCCTCGTTAGATGCTGGAAATCTGGAAATCACACCTACCTGTTTGCTCTTCGGCAGACTAGTTGCATGAAAATGAACAATGGCAAGAACAGGAAAATGGCATGAGCAAAGAACCAATAAAGAATATTTTACTCACGCTACCAGGAGGGCTACGAAAATAAGCAAAAGGGCCCATGTCTCTGTAGAGAAGGAGGGAAGAAGGTTCATTTTGGTTCTTCTCTGGTTGGCTTTGAGTTCTGTCTTGATGTGTTTGTCCCACGTCTGTGGGAAATAGGAGCATTTCACAGTGTGCAATCTTTTGTGTCCAGTCACATGATTTAGGGACTGTCCTTCTGTCATGAAGGAGGAGGAGTGGAAGGCAAAGGCAGCGAAGTATGCTAATCTGAAAAACACGATTCATGTGATAGATAAATGCTTGGCTGAACTGTCTAAGGTTCAAATTATTTAATGCATACGTTGCCAGGCATTTCAGCTAGTTTCTCTGTTGTAATAGTAAGTAATAACTGACTTCTAAATGAGTAATGTTCCTGGGCTCCTACACCAGAATAAATAAAAGCAAGTTACAATGAAAAGGTAAATCCCAAAGCAGATGTCAGAGTTGGTTTACAAAAGGGAAAGAGAGTGAAAAGGCTATTCGTATATTGTATGACAGATCTTTTCTGGCAGCTGAATTAACTTTGGCACAATTTAAGGTTTTGTTCAAAATATCTTTCTTTCTGTGTTGCGAAGAGCAAGCACTGCCTGTTTCTGCCTGTGGTGGGTCAGAAGGAGTTTCTAAGAAAGGCAGGAATTTGCCCCCTATAAAGGCTTTAGAAGTCCACCTTGTTTGCTGGCTTGTGGCCAGGCTTTTTGTAAGAGAAATACTGTTGTTCCACAACTGTAAGCAGTTAAAGTACCATCATTTCCAAAACACCAGCTCATGGCTCATGAATAAAAACAGCACCCACCCTTCTGCAGCAGCTGGTAAAAAGACACAAGCAAAAGGAAAATTTTGTAATGGTTCTCCTGTAAGGATGGTGCAGAAAAGTGATAGCATCCTAGAGGATGTGCTGAGAGAAGATTATGATGGTGAAGAAAGCTGGGCTATTTGGATGGTGTTTGTTAGTGAGGGCAGGAGGCTATATGGTTTGCACAGACGTGTACTACAGCATCTTCAGGGCTTCATTCAGAACTCTAAAATGAGCGATTCCCTCCCTATGGGCAGAGCTGCCATCTTCAAAAGGGAGTTTACTGACTGCACTGGGTGTAAATAACTGGGTGTTAGAAATATTTGGCACATCAAATGCCTCCTGTCTCTGAGGATGTTGCTGTGATTGATGCTGGGTTGACTGATAAGTGGATCTCGGTGCACGTGGTGGTATGAGACACATTCTGAGAGTCATCATCTGACTTATCTCAGAAGCATTTTTATCTCACTTCACCTTTGCCTAGCCTTTGCTCTGACCTTCAGAGACAACTCAGTTGCAGATTATTTTGTAATAAACACAGTCTACTTTAGTTTGACATGAACAGGCAAGTTCAGGATGTAGTTATAGAAGCCTGTGTCAGGTCCTACCTTGCTTGATTCAGAGATGTTGAAAGAGCATGTGATTAAACAGGTACTTTCCCATTCAGGAGCTTGTCACAGCAGTGATTGTCTTTCCAGGGTTCCCCTTTGCCCATTTTGACATAGCCTTGAAATCTGAATTTACTGGCTACCAAATGTTGCTGACTCACCATGCTGGGCAACAGGTTAATACAGTTTATTCATGAAATAGGATTGCTATAGGGCTCTCCATCATCAGCAAAAATAAGTCTCAATCCTTGTCCTGTTTGGGTCATTTTTAAGGGTAAGAATAGTCTCTGGAAAAACTTGTAAAAAACCAGATAGGTGCAAAGTCTCATTGCTGCTTTTGCATTGCGGTCTTATGATCTCTGCCAAATTGACTGTGCCTATTGACTTCAAACAAACTAAAAAACCCCCACTGTCCCCTTGAGAAAGCTGATAGATAAACAACAAAAAAAACCTCATGTGATTAATCCATGCCAGAGGAAAGTCAATGACCCAGGAACAAATGACTTATTTTCACATCACATGTAAGTCCAGCTCAGAGCTGGCTTTATGTCCTGACTGGATTTATATTAAAAGAGTAAACCTCCATCTCTAGGCTGTGCTGCCCTCTAAACTGCTAGGCAAGCCAGCTAGGAGGTCATGTTTGAGAGGTGGCTTGGGCACCTTCAGAGGGGAGCCCAGGGAAGACTTCTCCTGCCCTCCGTCTCTGGGAGGGAGGAGAAACATCAGCTCTTTGGCACCATCTTCAGCCAAGGCTGAACCACACTTCACAGAAATGGTGGGAAGGAGGAGAACTGCACAGCCAAGCCCCAGCCTACCCTCTCCCTTCCCAGCTGAGGTCTCTGCCCACCTGCATGCAGCTGCACCGAGCCATCATGATTATCCCTTCACCCTATCCAAGTCTTTTAGGTGTGTCTTATTCCTTACCACCACGGGCTTTTAGGCCTGTCCTCTGCTTCTCCTGGACATTTTGAAGTGCACTGCATCCCATCACAGGTTTTGGTGAGTGCACTACCCCAGGTGTCTGGAGCAGAGGCACGCTGCTCAGGGCGGTGAGAAGGTGCAATTATACCTGTGGGAACACCCTGCTAGTGGCACAGCTAGTCTCATTCATGGGTGACAGTGTCACACACGACGTGCAGTGCAAGGTGGATAAGCAGCACTCATCCTCGTCGTTTAGGCTGCTGCACCATATGGTAATTCCCATGTTGCCACCGTGTTTCCAGGACAGCCACAAGCCAAGGGTGAGAGGTTTAAAAAGCCAAAGTTTGCAGCAAATGCACAAGAGAACTGAGCTGCTTTTCCACTTCTAATGCCCCTAAGTAGCTCAGATTAATGGATTAATGGCTTTCAGGAAAGCAAAATAACACCACGTTGTTATTTGCAGTGTAATGAAAGGAGCTCTCCTAATCCAGGTTGTGAACAAGGTGTGATGAGCAGGAGGGATTTCTTGTATAATAATGACTGGAGGCTGGGCAGTAAAATGGAAGAACATGTATTTCTTCCACAAGCTGTGAAACCAAATGATGTAGGGTAAGAAAAACACTGTGGAATAGCAATTATGACTGTGGCACAGGTGTGGAGAAGAAAGAGCAGTTCAGAAGAGAAAGAGCTATTGGCAAAAAAAAAAAAGCCACAGTGGGTAACATTTTGTGTTCATGATGAAAAGGACTGCACAGGCACAAGGAGGGCCAGGCTGGATAAGCCTGAATCTTTAGGTCTAACTCACTTTTGAATACAATCATGAAAGAGGTTCTCCTGAGATACTTTGGGGTATTTGTTTTAGATTCCCAGGGCTGGGCCAGTTGCAGTAGAGACTCTGCAGTGCTACTTAGGATATAGATATTGCTGGGGAGTTGTATCATTATGAAGTACTTTAAACTCTCTAGATATAGATTGTAAAAAATGCTACTAATCATGCAGAGCTCAGATAATTTCTGTATGGTAGATGGCAGCTTTCTGCTCTGGAGAAACACCAAACTGGCAAGCCGTGGAACTGGTTTAGCTGCGGTGCTGATAAGTAATTTAAGATATTCTAGAAGAACAGTTAGGAGCAAAATTACCTTGGGCTGAACGAAATGCATTCCTTTAGTTTAACCTAAGTAGAAGTATAAACAAAAATAAGCTTATAATTAAGGCTCTCTTTTTCAAAAGGACAAATTAATGAAACAAACCAGTGGAAGATCTCCAGGCCTTTAGGGTAGACCGTGCCTAGCTTCCTTTTCAAGTCAACGGTGTTAATACTACCAGCCAGTTGTGTGCTGAGAGACTTGCAGGAATGGACTTTACACCCAACTGGCTGAACAGCTGCATTAAAAAGGATGCTCCGAATAAACCAACCAGCTAGGAGGTGGAGAAAAAAAAAACCCAATGACTGTGGAGTTCAAAGTATACTATTATATGTTCTGCCCATAAGATCTTCTGGGATGGGAGCTTGTTTCTGTGCCCAACTCGGAGCAGCCCAGTGCTGGACCAGACCAGCTCACTGGGGTCTAATTGGGGGGGGGAGGGGGCAGCGTATTGGTGGCACTTTTCGCCCCCTCGGAGACATGCCCCCAAAAACCTTTGTTTGTTTAGTCTAGCTAAATGATAGCTGGGCTGGAAGGTGGTTGCTATGAGATAAATGCCAGGTAGAAGAGCTATTTAATCAAATTATGCTGTTGGCGGAGGGACAAATGGGCATAACCCAGCCACGAATAAATGCTAGGCTGGAAATGAGCACAGTCCTGGCCTGGAAAGCTCAGGAGTCTTCTCATCATGGGGTTAAAAGAAAGAGAAAAAGCTCAGATAATGCAAAATGGGGCTAGATAAGACAGCTGCTGGTGGGAGGAGGGAGCAATACATTAAATTTCTTACCAACGCTCTTCTGCCAGAGCGATCTGAGGAGTTCACTTTCTGCATAGGCAGAAGATGTGGGGAGGCAACTATTTATTTTCTCTGATACACAATGGTTTAGTTACCCACAGAAAAATACTTCATAATGAAGGCTACATTTTGTTGTCAGTGGTTAAAATATTGATACACTGCTGCTGGATAAAAAATCAATGTATTTGGAGGGGTCTCTGAAGATACTTTATGTAGTTCTGTGTATAGATGACTGATACCCTCCTGCACATAGATTTCCTTGGGATTTAAAAAGCTCACAAAAAACCTCAACAAAAAAGTAATTAATTCCCCTGGATGTTTTGTTCCATATACTGAGCTTTGGAACTACACAGAAACTAGGACATTTTTCTGATGTTTTTTCAGTTAAAGTAATATCCCTCATACATACCAATCTTCCTTCATAATCTTTACAATATATCATTATATTTCTTTTCATTCTTAGAAATGACAGCTACAAAAGCTATATGATATCTGGATAGCTAATTAACTCTGTGCACTGCATTCTTCTGCCTAATCCAATACAAATGTATGTTTGAGGGTTCTCTAACCTTATAAAATGAGTTAAGAAAAAATAAAGTATCCTGCTAGCTCTGCACATGGCTTCTTACTTGCGATGCAATGAAATATGGGGGTTACATCCCACAAGGGAGCAGCAACAAGAATCCTGGACAAATGCAAACTAGAAGAGATGTCTTTCCAATACAAGGCAGAAGATCATGTTCTTCCTGGATATTATAGAGAGGATACCTTGATGGGGCAGCTGCGTGCGAGCGCTGCTGTGTTATGCCATAATTTTGGCAAAGTCATTCCAAGAAGTGTCTGCGCACATCATTGCCCGAGCAGACTTCTGCATTAGTATGTCACAGCCTGGTGAAGTCAGTGTCCTTGACTCATTCAGAGCGATGGATCTTTTAAAGGGTGACAAATTAAATTGTTCATCTGGAGTATAAGGATTTTGTTATGCAAAGCACTGCATGAGATTGTGCCTAAAGCACAAATAACGTAATGTCTTCAGTCATTGTCCCTGCCACTGCTGCAGCTTTCCACAGGGTGACCTGCTCTGGCTGTATCTCAGCAGGTTCAGCTCCACTGTGGTTGTAGTTATGCTAGTTAGTAAGGCTCATGAGACTCAAGTATTTGTAATAAAAGAAACCAGAATACTTTCTCGGTGTGCTTTTAGACCACAGATCACTTGCTTTTCCATCATCTGACCGGGGGGGGGGTTGCTTTCTTCATTGCGCTTTGGTGGACTGAGACAGATGAGGCCACCTCTCACGATGAAGATGTGCAAAAGCAGTCAATGTCAGGGCTGTCAAGCGTGGAGGTTCATGGAAAGGGCTGTACACGATAACAAAGACAGTTGGTTTTTTTCAATGCATTTCACCTAAATATGAGTGTTTCCAAACTGCTGCTCCCTCATACCCACTGCCTCTGGTCAGCTACCTGATCTGCTCCCAGCTACCTGTAATGCTAGAAAAGGATTATCTCAAGGTTATTTTCCTATCACATGTCAGTGCATCCTGATATATTCTTTTTCTCTTCTGTTTTCTAAATAGCATTTTGTCAGGGTCTAAAGTTTCAGCTTTAAGTCAGACCTTTTTTTTGTTAAAAGTAAATGGGATTATTCTGAGAACCAGTCTCTAAAATTATCTTACATGAGCAAAATACATGGGCATGTAGGTCAACTCAGCTATACAGGCTGTTGTTTGAATCACTCTGTGATAAGTACTTTTCAGTATGCCTTTGTGGTAAGATAGTTACGCTGTAAAAAAAAAAAAAGTAAAAAAAAAAAAGTTGCGTCATCTCTATTGCAGGTTGGAAATGAGTCTGAGAGATCAAATGAGTTTTAAGTACCCAGTAGCACGGACCGTCAGGTCAAAGAGTCCCTGGAATTGGCTTATCTGAACTCAGGAGCTTGTGCGAATAAGTTCTTTAGGATGTCACAAGTTCTGATCTCAGGCCTGCGTCTAAAAACATCTCTTGCTTTTCAATTTGCCCATGCAGTTTACCTTGTTGAATATTTAACCAGTTACTAGTCTATGTGACGATATTTCAAATTGCTGAGCCTGGAAATCCCTAATGGAGGTGTGGGAGAGGACTGGTCCCACCAGAAAAATTTCCACCCGTCCCAAGAAACTAGATATCTAGTTTCTTCAAACCAGGGTCTTTTATTTGAGCCTTCTGTGTTTTTACACAATTCTGTGCCCCTCTAGCTTTTGACCTATCAACACCAGCCCCCCCTCCCTGGCAGGAGGCACCTTGGTTGTATGTAGAAACCCTTGGCTTGGCCGATGAGGGCATCACCAGCCTCAAAGCCCCAAATCTTTCAGGTACTTTGAGGAGCAGAGAGCTTATCTCCACAGCAAGGATGCTTGCACTGCCCCCAGCTTTGTAGACTGCTCCTGCTGCTCTTTTAATTTAGAGAGAAGTGTATTTTGGAAAATAGCTTGGCGTGCTCTCACCAGAGAGCTGCAGTGCCTTCACTGCCTCTGGCTGTGGTTCCAAGCTGGCTGGTACCGATGCCTCGGAGGTGAATTCAGGTGCAAATCTGACAAGACACATATAAATGGCAAGGACAGAAATAGCAACTTTAAAATACAATTAATCCCTTAGGCTGACGCTCCTGCCCAGCAGCGCAGCAGGTTCTCAAGGAAAAAGCAGCAGTAGGGAAAGCAGTTTCAAAACCTTTTTCTGAAGTTTCATGGCATCATCCTTTAATCCTTATACACTGGAGAAACCCTTACATCCGTGATCTGAGTTACTGGTGCTGAGTACCTGACTGAATAGTGAGAGTCAGACCCTAATTAAGAGATATTTATCATTACGAACAGTTCAGCCAGCGGCCCTCATCCACCTCCGTGCTGATTTATGCATTTCAAGAAGAATTGCAGAAATAACGTGAAGTTCAGCAGCTCTCAGAGCTGATGCTGAACCTCCTGCCATTTCACCCCTTCACCAGGATGGTGCCCGGTGGCCACCATGCTGTTAATTTTCTGTGTTAACTGAGGGAAGGGCCCTTTGGAGCCCCCACCATATGCTTTCCCCTCTCTCTCTCTCACTCCATCACCAGCAGCAATTCCCACTCTTCCCAATAACCTTCAGCTTCCCCGAGCCTATATGTATGACAAAGACAGACCTTTAAAATGTTGGACAGAGACCCAAATTGAAGGGCACTGTGATAAATTCTGGCAGCCATTTGACATGATGGGAAATTCATTCCTCCCACATAAATTATTTTCTGCACTTTTCAGGCTTTAGCCTTTTACTGTGCATTTTCAGCAATAAACAGTGAAATATGACATTATTTACTTGTGAAGCACTAATAATGCGTACACGCCATAAAACCTGATGATGCTCTAGAGAGCTCGCAGTCATCAGCATAAACACAGGGAAGACAGAACGTGCCGGAGACCCTGCGCAGGGACGGCCACGCGTGCCCCGGCTGTTTCCCTGCTTTATGTCTCCCTGAAGCATCACTTAGTGCAGGCAGCCCAATTTATTCCCTGCTGACTTAGCTCCCCAAACACATGGGATGCCCTCTCCTTTAGGGTTCATCTCCCCTGATTTTATAAACATCCCTCAGCTACTCTATTGCTACCTGACCCAGCTTGTTTAGTGACACATCCCCGGCGGAGCCGAGCTCAGCAGGGGCTGTGGGACGGGGTAAAACCTGAGCCTTGCTAAACCCCACCGCCGGGGCTGTGGTGCTCAGGCACAGTTAACTTGGCATGGCTGGCTGCAGGGGCAAAGTGTCGGAAGTGATTTTCAGCATGTGTGCAGGGGTAATGCCATAATGAAGTCCAGATACTTTAACTTTCCTGCATGATTTTCTTCTTTTTCTTGAGGCCTTTCACATTGATGTGGCTTGACTTTACGTTACTAAGCTTGCGGTTAGCTTAGCCTGGCTTTGCATGTTCAGACACAGCCATGCCCACACCGTGTCCTCATACCTACACCATGTCCTTGGCACTTCTGTGCTTGGCTCTGTGGGCTGGGAGCTGGCTGGATCTGCAGCAGCAACCTTCTCCTGGAGAAGACGTTCGTGGGATGCATTTGTGGCATCCCAGTGGTACCATTTATTTTGTTACGCCAAGCCAGGGAAGTTTCAGATTATATTAAAGGTGAATCCCGGGATGCCCCTGGTTGCTAGCAAGGCTCTGAACCCAGAGGGATTCCTGCAAAAACCCTGGTAAAGGCTTGGGTTAACTGTGCAGAGTAGCTAGGTCATCCTTTGTCATCCCTTTGGGCTTTGGCAGCGTGAGGAGCACGGTTTGTTTATCGAACCCTCAAAATGCCTGAAAGACGAGAGCTGGCAGCGTGGTTAGCCTGTCTGTGAGATGGGAGGAGGAACCTGGCCTCCTCCAAAGAAAATACGAAGCAGCTTTGGCCATATCTATTATCATTATTGGAGCTGTCAGCTGAGATTCAATACAGAGCTTTAGATAGATGTATCGAGGCCAGCTTCCACGCTGACTTACCACAGCAGCGAAGGAGCCAGCTCCTGTCTCATTTGTGCTCATTTAATCCCATTGATTTCCCTGGAGCTAAGGGTGAGGCGGAAGGCAGCAGCGGGCTCTGCAGACCGCAACTCAAGCCAGTGGCTTGGCTCGACCCCCTCGTCCTCCCTGCACCATCCCCAGGAGACGACGGGGGGATTTGGGGCGGCAGTGTCTTGTGCAAACCCCAGGACTAAGGCACAGGGTTGAGCTCTTCCAGAATAAAAGATTTAGCCCTAAATCAGGTCACTGGGAAGCTGGACCGTAACCCTCTCATTTTCTGATTTCTATTATTCTCCCTCTGCAGTACATTCTTACAGCTTAACTGATTCGCTCCATCTTAAGGCTGTACCGAGAACAGGAGACCGTTTGCTATTTTAGCAGAAGTTAAGCCAATATTTCTCTGTTTTCCAGCCCATTCCACAGAGCTGTGCAGCAGTCGGTCTCAGAGAAGCAGGGCCACGTCAATTCTCCTGTCTGTTATAAAAATATTGTGTCAGGAGTTAGATCCCTGTGGGGTGCTGATTTACCTCGAGTATCTATACATTTCTGTAGAAAATGAGAATATTCAGGAGAGGCAGCCAGTCTGTTCTAGGACTACAGCTAGAGTTTCCTGTCCAGATTAATTAAAGGGCTGCAGAGGCTGCGAATGTGATTACCTCTTCTTCTTATCTCATTCCAAAGTCCATGCAATATCTAGCGTTTCAAAGTTATATATGTTTTTTAAAAAATCAATAGCAGTGGAGTTCTCATTATCACCAACCTACAAATAAAGTTGTATGAGAAGCAGAGAAGGGAAAACATCGGTGTGGAAACAGGCTTCACCTTTAGGTTTGCAAGCAGATGTTCCCCATAAGAAAAACTATTGAAAATCTCAAAAGTTACTAGTGCAAAACAAAACAAAACAAAACCTACCATCGTCACGCCCTGTAGGTGAGGCTTTAAAAAGCAGTTCTCTGAGTACTCAGGATCAGGTACTTGAGGTGAAACAGGTGTTGGATTTTGGCTCGGCCACCAAATTCCAGCCTGTGAATTCTTCTGTATCTTTTTCTCCATGGACAAGGACAGTTTAATAGTAGGTTCCCACAGAGGACCTGGTGGGACCTTGAGAGATAGAGACAAGTCTGTTCTTTGGCCCCAAGAGCTGAACACAGATACCCCAAATCTTCCCTTCTCCCAAGGCATGTGGGTCTGAAGTAATTGCTGCTATTCATCTCACTCCCATTAATTGAGAGTGTAGCATTTGAGATGAGGGGACACTTTATACCTGCAAAGGGTGCTCTCTCCCATCCATCTCACGGGGAACTCGCCATTGCTCCACTTGTGCCCTCCGTTGCTGCCACCACCAGCTAGACCTTCAGACGGAGGAAGGCAGTTTTATTTTGCCCAAGGGCTGTGCTGATTTGGGGCATCTGTTGGTGGCTCAGCACCAGGCTGGTAGGCTGGACTGGGACCCTCCAGCCGCAGAGGAGTTCAGGCATTGCCTCTGCCATTACGTCTCTTCCAAAAGCCACTGCCACAACCCTGTCAGCTGTCACGCAATGCCATCTGCAAGCAGCAAGGTCAGCAAAGTTGCTAGCACCCTTTTAGCCTGCTGTGGTAAACACACAGTCACAAAGGCTTTAGAACACGGCTCAGAACAGGATCTGCCCTTCGTTATCCAAACGAGGTCGAATTTGTGCCAGCACATAGCTATGAGTCACGGCAGGTTTCGATTGGGATTTCTGATTCCTGAACTGATGAGGCTCCCCGGTAGCTCCCATTAATCTTCTTCCCCGTGAGCTCTGCGTGGCTACAGTTGAAGAGGTTTTGTGTTTGCTCTCACTCATTTGCACAAAAGGTGACGGTGCAATGGGTCTGACAGCCAGGACACAGACAGGAAGGTTCTCGTCTGGGTTTCAGGCCAGACATTTCACAGCAGTCCTTTGTCATTCTCAGCAGCGCCTTGGAGAAATGCAGCTGCAGGGAGAGGTCTCGGTCCGTGCTTGTGAGATGTGGTGGCTTGGGGCAGCTTCTCCAGGGATGAAGGGAGCTGCTTCTCACCGGTGGGACCAGGGCATCCCGTCCCCAGAGAATTTCTTAGCACAATAGCGGTGCAAATGACTGCCCACCACACCGATAGCAGTATCCGTAAGCAGCAAAGCCACCTGTGCTTTTCAGCTTCAGAGGCTTCCTGCTCAAAGATGTGTGGTTTAGGTCTCTCCTTAGTATTTCAGGAAGCTTTCAGACCAATTAAATTTTTAATGATCACCTCTCGGCTCTTTGCGCACTGGCTTCACTTCTGTCTTTGTTGCAGGCTAGCTGTGTGCCTGTGTATAAACTGCCTTAAACACAGCCAGGACAAGACAAAAATTCATCTCCCTGCTCCCCAACTCTCCTCCCCAGACCACACTCTGCCAAAGAGAGGAGAAACCAGCAGCCCTGGGTTCGCAGTCCCGGGAAGCCAAGGGAATTAGTTTTCTATTGAACCTTTCATTCTCTAGATATCAAAACACTTTGTGAAGTTGGGGCCTGTAGGGAAGCAGAGCTGCTATTTATGTGATCAATAAAAAGTTTTACACGGAGCCTTGGATTCTCACAAAAGATGTGAAAGAATGTAGCTGAAACAGTTCTTCACATGAAAACAAGATGTTTATTGGTATTGAAACACCCTGCTAGGCTGAAATCAGATGCCAAGCGATATGAGCTCAAGCCAGGATGGTTCTCACTGGGGAGGGGAGAGGAGCAGGCTGGCTTTTTGCATAGGACTAGCTAAAATTTCCCTGTCATTATGTGTAATAATAGAAGGATAAATGCACAGTATGGTGAGGTGATTGAGGTTGGAGCCAAGGGGACAGAGCCAATAACATTTTATATATTTTCCTGCCATGTGAATTCTTCACACCTTGAACTACTTTTCCTTTATTTTCTTCCTTTTTTTTTCTTTTTTTTTTTTTATTGAGGCAACAGCAAATAAAAGAAACTAATGGGTTAGAAACCACGTAAGCAATCTCCCACTGAGCTTTATTCCCCACAGGCTTGTTGCATCAAAGAGAAGGCAGCGAAATAGGGCGACCAAATGCTACGTAATAGCGAAAATGAGTTAGCTGCTGCCTGCTCTGCCCCGGGCTCAGGGCAGGTCACGTTGCCTGCAAGGGCTGTTGGGCTCATGGGGACCACGGCAGCCACGTGGGCTGGGGTGAAGAGGACATTTCGGAGCTTTACACAAGGCAGCACAGCTCGTGCCTTTGCTCTGCATTCCTCCTTCCCTGCTCCTTCAAATGCAAATAGTCTCCACCGTGCTTGCTTCTTCCCTGCTTCCTCCTGTGCCACTTCCACGCTTGGAGCAGAGGTCTCTTGCTTGCTGTGATTCCTCTCTCACTGCATTCAAATCCTCTTTTCTGACTGGGAGGTGCAGAGAGACTATTTATCCCGTGTATCTCCTGCCTGCCTCCGCAGCAGGAAGGGTAATTTCATCCCACTCACAATGTCTTCCTTTCCTCACTCCACCTTACTGACCTCAGCAACGTCCAATTAGCAAATCTGGGCCTCCTGTATGCAGCAGACATTACTTCCACCTCATTTCAAGTTTACCACTCCGCCAGTTTTTGTTGTGCTCTTTCCAGCACTTGGTAATTTTTCTCCATAATAATTGGATCAGTGTCTCATAATTAGTGAGAACCATGGTGCTACATCCTGGGAAATGAGATACGGTGGGAAAACACTGATTGTCCCCAGTGCTTCCTGGGAGACATCAGCCCTGAAGTTTCAAAGCAGTCTGGAGGGGGCAAATGCTGGTTATTGCACACAAATGTAACCCATGGAAAGCGAAGCGCTAAACCTTATGCTCTCGGTACAAAGCCTTGCAGTTAGGTGCAGGGCAATAGCAGCAACACAGTAGGAAACTTTATCAGGGGCTCTGAAAGTTGGAATAAAGACTTTATGCAGGATAAACACAAGGCTTTTTGTAAAGGCTCATCCTCACCCTAAATCCAGCTCTCGGCCAGTGCGTTTGCTCAGCAGGGTAGGCCATGCAGCTCAGGGTGTCCTGCACCCACCACCCCCGGCACCACGTCTTACTTGTGCTTCTCTCCAGAGACCTCCTCTCCCACCTTGTGCAAGCCACAGCTGTGGAGCTGCTCTTAATTTCCTGCATTACCTAGCCACAAGCAGTGTTGCTGGTAACAAGCTCTGAAAAATACAAGGAAAGAGCATTAGGATACAATAAGTCTTATTTACAGCTTGGAGAATCTGCATTTTAGAGCGAGACACCATACTTAAAAATCAGGAGAGACAAAGGGGCACCTTGCAAAAGTGAATGTTGCCTGGGCAACATCAGCATCTGCATCCCCGCATCTCCCCAGCCCTGTACTTAGCAAATATCCTCACCGTGGTGCTTCCATGCACGCTCAGACCTACACCTTGCTCCCTCTCACTCACATCTGCATCTGCATCTGCTCCTCCAAGGTGAATGTACAGGGATTGGCACAAGAAGCCTATGCATGCCGCTGGCAAGAAATGAATCTTCCTTCAGTCTTTCGGCCCATCTCACCTGCTGTGCTCTGCAAAGTCCCAGGTCTGTGCCTGCATGCAGCATGGGCTTCATCCCATGCACATGCCTTCAGATGGAGCCGGGTGCAGTTGTGTCCCCCCTGTTTGGAGCTGAGCCATAGATCCTATGGATCCGTCTGTGTCCTATCTCAAAAGTTACATTTATGTAGTAGTTAAGCTTGAGGACAGATGCTTCCCCCTACCTCCCCCTGCTTTTTTTTTGACACTGTAAAAGAAAAACACACTCCTCTTCCAGAGTTGTGAGTTCTTTTGACAGCAGAACAGTGTAATGGATGTGCCAGGGCATCATTTCATCAGAATATCAAGCCATGAGGTTGGCTACTGCCATTCATTCTTGTCATTTGAATCCTCTTGATGTCTAAGATCACATTAAAATCCTGTAAGAGAAAAGTGCCGCATATCTCCTTGTCAGAGAGGACTACGCTGGTTCATCCATCCAGCCCCGGGACAGTGCAGGTGAAGGAGAGCTCTTCATCGGACCATTCATTGAAGGTGAAACAGAAAAGTCTGCAGGTAACTAATCCCTATCCAGCTCCATTTTCCGAAGGAAGAGAAGGACAACTGTCATGGCATTTATTGTTTGCAGTTTTCTCCACCCCGATCATTAAAAAAGTTGGGGGTTTCCTTTCATCTTGCCAATGGCAAAAGGAATTTGTCTTTCTTATGCCTTTTACTCTGATTTCTTTTTCCTAACATCTTGAGCAGTGGGCTGGTGGCCAGATTTCTGAAGGTGTTTAAGCATCGACAGATGCAGATGGGTACCTGGAGGGATTTTTCAAAAGCATCGTGCTGTAATCGTTTATATTCTTCACTTCCCATCATGATCTCTTTGGTAGCATCCCTATTCCTGCCAGCATTGCATCTCCTATTGCAGAAATGAGTTGGGTTTTGCTTCCTTTCTTACTTTTAGTCCCAGAAGTTCAGGAAGCTGCACAAAGGGAGAACAAAATGGGCAAAATTTGCTGCAAATGGTTACATTTGGGTAGATTTTAGTGTCCTTATAAATACGGATGGGGCGCCGAGAAGGTGCACACTTTCATTTACAGCAGAGTCTTTTCATAGATGTGATCTTGCACTGAGAAATGTACAGAGAAATCAAGTGCCTGCTCCCTTTGAAGTGGAAGATATTCCCGTGTTGCAACATCATGGCCAAATTTGTCAGTCGATTTTGAGCATTTGTGTGTTTTCTTAGAAGGAGCAGTTAATTTGCAGAGAGCTTCCTTGTCACTTTTGCCCACTGTAATTTCTGGGGATCACGGTTGTGTTGTTCTTAATGACCAGGTAAAAATCTGAGTGAGATTCGCAGGCAGATCTGCAGAAAGTAGCAATCTGAGTTGGCCTCCTCCGCTGGGACAAGCTGCAGGAGCCATCGCAGCCCAGGCTGCTATTAAAGAGCGAAAGGGTCTGCAATTTCCATCCTGCACTGCCATCTATAGCGCAGTGCTGCGCACAGCAAATAGCATTGCAAATATCAAACCAGAAGCCAAAAAAAACCCCAACTGAGGCAGCAGGCTGCGAAAAACCTCAGTGCAATGAATTAAATTGGCAACTTAGGGACCGTGGCCCTTGTGGTGTTGGACTGGATGGGAATGGAGGGGCTTGGGGTGTGAGTCCCACCTGCTCTCCTGTCTGGGCGTCCCTAATTTTGGGGGGTTTGCTGCATAATTTCATCCCCTCCAAACCAATGCAGAAATGGCCAGCTTTCTCTAGGGGACAGCTCAAAATATACTAAATCAGAGGCATGAAACCAAAACCCATTTTGACTCTGATGAGCAAAGGGAATCTCTTTTATTTTTGATTTTTAAACCAGATGTTGCTTTCATGCTCTGAAACCTCTGAAACAGCTGAATGGATTTTCTTCAAACTCTTCACGCGCACAAAAATTCACCTTTGGGCTGCGAACAAGCTTAAGAAATTGCACTGTGATGGAGATTTCTTTTTTCCCCCTCCCCTCTTCCTTTTTTTTTTCTTTGATTTGGAAAGTTAAAAGGATCCTAAAATAGAAGCTGAGAATTGGATTAAACGTCCCTTTGTTAACTCTTAGCACTGCTCCAAGTCTGCAATTATAATTTCTTAAGGTGCCTGGCTCCCGTCCCTATTACACTTCCAGCTGCCACATTTTTTATTAAAATAACTGCTAAAATAATGCTGAGGACCAGCTCATCTCTGGCACAGTCTGAAGAAGGAGCTTTGCTGAGAAAACTAAGAGAAAGCCCAGGTTTGGCCCAATTTCACGTGCCTCCAAAATTGACCTGTGAAACCGGGGAAGGAGATGGAGGTCGCAGGACCTGGGGAGCCCTAAATCGGGAGAAACCCTCTGTGCTCCTCGTGACCCACCAGCAGCCTTTGGCAGAGGGGCAGAGGAACGGCGCGGCGATGTCAAGTGCTTTGGCCTGAGCCATTTGGTATTGAAATATGTATCATGAGACCTGCGACGCTAACGGAGCAGAAAAATAGCACAGCCAGTTCACTGCCAGGAATGGATAAATTCCTCTCAGGCAGCTTTCCTGATCTAAATGTAGCTAGAAAGAGACAGGAGAAATAAAAGTTGTAGTTACATCATACACATGCCACATGTAGTTACCTAAGAAACCTTGTAATACTGTGGAAATCCGAGGTTTGTTGCCATTCAGTTCTTTGTTTTTCAAGATCAAGCTCAAAAGCATCTTCCAACAGAAAGGTTGTGCGGGATGCCTGATCCCAACAACAGCCTCACAGTAATATTCATTAATGGTCTCGGGAAACGCAGATCTAGCTTCTTACAGTCCCTTTCTGTATCGTATGGGAATATCTAGGAACATTGGACACTTGGGAAATGTTTTGATTGACAAATCAGTATGGGAGGAAAGCGGGTGGGCTTTGCTGGTGTCTGAATAAGGGATTTCAGACACCCAAGAGTGCTGGAGATTGAGGGGGAGCCATTCATGACCTCTGGAAAGGATTTGGTAAGAGCAGCCCTTCACGCAGAGGAGATGGACAGGCTCTATGCAGATGGATGCATTAGCTTGGCCACTAGCTGTTTTAACAGAGAATTATATGCTAAATCAAGCACTGGAAAACAAATTGCACACTCATCTTGGCTGGAAGGCCGGCCTCTGGCACAGAGAGCTTTTCTCAATGGAGGCACATCCACCTCCCGTGGGACCTGCCACCGGAATTTGCCTTTAGAAATGCTGGATGGCCGGATCAAAAGCCGGAGTCTCAAGGGCAGCTTCAGCATGTGGGTACTGTGCTTGCTGCCAAAGCGTGGGTATTTTTTCAGGTTTTCCACTAAGGAAAGCGTACAGCATGGGGCTGTCTGCTGGAGGCTTGGCTTGGGGTGGAAGCAAAGCAGGAGGCTTGCCCAGGCAAGCCAAGATGCTCCTGGAGGGATGAGATGGAGATTCCTGTGCCCTCCTGAAAGGGCAGCATCTCCTGCTCTTGAGATGGAAGCAGGAAGAGGTAAACCAGAAACTCACTTCAGCATCTTAGCTAACAAAATCAGCAATAAACCTCCCCTGTTTACACCTACGCTAATTCCTCCCCTTGTTCTTGCAAGCCCAGTTCAATTTTCTTTTTATTTTTCTGCATGTATCTGCAAATAGCCGATTACTCGTGTTAGATGCTGCCAATAAATTGTATGCTTTTTATTTGTTTCCCTTCCTTCCAGAGTCAGTTTGCATTAAGTACCACTGCAGCGTGCAGAAGGGGTTGAGGCAATGCCTTGGTGGCCACATAAAACAAGTTATTACTGAACATGGCCCCTCTTTCTCGAAAAGGAGCCCTTGAAAGATGCAAGCAGGTGGAATATGGGTATTTTCATGACCATAAAAAACTTCATTTTACTTTTATTGCTACTGAAAAGCCCTGGATAGGTGCATTTCTCATCCAGCTGATTAATCTGAGGTTAGAGGCCACCGCACCAACAATTACACAGATATGTTCCTTTGTGTGCATGGAAGCGCTGTATCTCAACTTCTTTCCAAAAGAAAATCGAAAGCAAAGTGTTGCTAGCACAGAGACACAAAGAATACCCTCTCCTTTTCATCCGAGACTCCAGTGCAAGCTCGCTACGCCCACTTAGGCTCCTTTCAGCTCCCAGCGTGCCTCTGGGTTGCCTAGCAATCCTAACAATATTTTATGAGGCCTTATTCCAGTGGCACATTTTGCTAATGCTGAATTTTAGCTAGAAGCTCCAGGAGAAGCATGGAGGAATCCTCAGATAGCATCACTCCAATTTATTACAGCCAGGATACAGGGGAAAAAAATAAAATACCAAATTATCATGACAGGCATTTAGCAATAAGGTCTTGCATCGTACCCCATGAGCCAGCGTGCCGCCAGGCGTGGTCTCCGTGCCATCAGCCGACTGTAGCAACACAACCGTGTGTCTGTGAATGTGCCGAGGCTCCAAACAGGCACCTCCGAAAGGAACCCGCTGCCGGCGGCCAGGTTTCCCAGCAAACATCTAATGGAAAGAAATAACGAGGGAAAGCAACTTCTGGTTGAATGCGACAGAAAGGACTCGGTACAACCAGCTGTTGCCATCCTAATGTTGGGTGCCTCCAGGGAAGCCTGCCTCCATCACGTGGGGTTGCACCCCAGGGTGACTGATGCTGGGAATTAAATGGGCTGAAGGGACTGTGGGCTCCAGCATGGCTCGGGAATCCTGGGGGGAGTTGTGGCCCCTGGTCCCACACTGCCTGGGCTCCTCGCCCCGTGCCACCCCAGCAAGGCCCTCAGCATGTGTGTAGCTCCCCAACATCAGCAGGTTTGGCGTTGCGTGCTCCCAGGTCATGCGGCAGCAGACTCCAGGTCTGCGCTTGGTGAGGTGATGCATTGAACTGGCACTGTCTGAGTGGGATACCCATGGTAAAAATCATCCCGGCTGGGCCGTGGCATTGCTGACTGCAGAGTCCCGCCTGGGTGGCCGGTTCGCATCTCTGCACACGGGCAAAGCTGAGACGCTGAGTGGGGATGGGATGGGGACAGGTCTGCTGGTGGAGCGGCGGGCGGGTGGAAGGAGGCTGGCGGGAGATGACATTCACAAAATTACTTTCTGCTCTGAGCCATATGGAAAATAAAGGTAGCAAAATGCATAAATCTATTTCAAATCACATTCCCTTGGTTTCTCCCTCTCTAGCCCCAAAGAAATATATAATCCAGGAATAAACGAGCCCTTGGGGTTAGAGTCAATGCTTCTGAAGGCTACAGAGTTCCTATTTTTATCTTTTAGTTTGGCTTATACAAACTTTGTCTAAGACCCAAATTTTCTGTAAGTTACTTCTAATGGTTAGGGTTTTAAAATCCTACCTTTAAAAAGAAAAATAACACCCTTAATTTCATCTAAAATTACTCTGTAATAGTAATCTTTTGCTAACATAAACTGAATTCGATTCAGCCATTAAACTCTTACATTATTATTATTTTGTTGATGAAGAATGACCTTTGGTTCAATTCAGCAAGTTTCATTTCTGTAAAACATGTATTTATAAAAAAATCAATAGACATGTTTTCATGCCTTCTCATTTCTCTCTCCCTGTTTTTGGAGGGTTTTTATTTTTTTTCAGTTTCCAGGGTGCACAGGGGTTTTTTTCTAAGCAGGTAAACACGTCCCCTCCTGCCTGTAAAGCAAGAGCATTAGCATGAGGGAACTGGTAAGTGAAAATTAAACAAAAGTGAGACCCATTTCACTCATTTTTTCACTGGCCAAGCTGAAGGACAAGTAAATTGGATTTTTAATATCCTTTCATTTTTAATACTGTAAGGTATTATTAGTAGTGTAAGTAAGTAAAACTGTTCATAGCAGATATTTTTCTAAAGTTGACAGTGTGCCCTTAAAGTGGCACATAATGATCGTAAATCCAGGGTTTTCCAGCACTAACAGCAAATGCCCTTATCGCCCTAACATATCTAAATAACGCAACCAACTGGAAAGGGGAGTGCAGAATGGGAAAAGGAAAAAGTTTCACACTTAATCCAGGATTTTACTGGGAAGCAGTTTTAGTGCTCGAAATACAGTCAAAGATTAGGTTTGCTCAGTGCTTTAGAGGTGTCTGCAAAACAGCAGATCTGCAGGAGAGTCCCTCCCCCAGCACCTGCTCCCTGCTGAGAGGCTCCAGTGATCCCAAAGGATGCTCAGGACCTACTGAAAGCAAATATGGTTTACAAGCGCTTTACAGGATAACCCACAGACAGCCAAACCCAAGAATAGGTCACGGCAACTTCAAATTTCCTCTACTGGGATGCTACGCAGCAGCTGAAGTCCAGGGCTGTTCCCACATGGGTACCTGGACACCTTGGTTGGGTCCGTGTCAGGGCACTGCGGTCTCTGCCTCTGGTCCCCTGTCCCTTATTTGAGAAAAAACAAAGCCACATACATCCAATGGACGTATGTCCATGTGGATGGACATGGAACTGCTGGAGCGGGTCCAGAGGAGGGCCACAAAAATGTTCCGAGGGCTGGAGCCCCTCTGCTACGAGCACAGGCTGAGGGAGTTGGGGTTGTTCAGCCTGGAGAAGAGAAGGCTGCGGGGAGACCTTAGTGCGGCCTTGCGGTCCTTAAAGGGGGCCTGTAGGAAAGAGGGGGACAAGCTTTTTAGCAAGGCCTGTTGTGAGAGGACAAGGAGTAATGGATTTAAACGAAAGGAGGACAGATGTAGACTGGATATAAGGAAGAAACTTTTTACAATGAGGGTGGTGAAGCGCTGGCACAGGTTGCCCAGAGCGGCAGTGGAGGCCCCATCCCTGGGAACATCCCAGGCCAGGTTGGACGGGGCTGTGAGCACCCTGGGCTGGTTAAAGCTGTCCCTGCTCACTGCAGGGGTTGGGCTGGGTGAGCTCTAAAGGTCCCTCCCAACCCAAAGCATTCCATGATTCTGTGATTCTATGAAGACCGGCCACCACATCCTTCCTCTAGGTCTAACCCGGCCAGAAGGGTGTCCAGCGTGTACATGCACACCTGGGATGCTCCAAGCCAGGAGCCCTGAGCAGGGCACGAAAGGCTGAATCCAGACCTTTTCCCTTTTTCCTGGCATGGCTTGGCCCAGTGGTTTTTTTTTTTTTCCCTTTGGAAGGAAAACTTTTGGCATCCAGCGCTTTACCAGCAGGGTGATAGGCGCTGGCTGGTTAGAAGGGAAAAGGAGGTTGTGCCTTTCTGGAGGGGGCATTTGTTGAAGGAGCGCTTGAACGCAGCCGTCCCTGATGCCCGGGATAATGCGGGGTCCAGGCTGCTGGGGCAGACATTCACCACGTGCAGGTGATGTAGCAAGGAGGCCGTTTGCACGCATAACCTGCCATGGGTTATGGATCTGATTCCAGATTGCCCTGACCTTCCCTGTGGGGTTTCTGCCTGTGAAAATATGGGAAAGAAGTCAGGATCAGGTGTGACCGCTGTGGTTTTGGCAGCGCGTTATGCTGTCCGTATATCATGATAGATATAACATCAAAGGTGTGAATCCTGATATAAGGTTTGGGACAGTAAACATGCACGTCCTGTGGGTTTTGTTTAAATGTTTTGTAACAATACAGGGCAAATTCTGTGGCTTTACTGGCTCCTCTAGCTTCTTGGGCAGGTTGTAAAGCAAGATATTTAAGATCAGCTGCTTCCAACCCTCCAGACAACGCATGGAGATTGTTTTCAGCAGCGACAGGCAGTATACGCTACAGTTGCTCGTAAAAGTCCAAAACCATATTCCTTTTGGGCTGAAATGCTTCATGTTTGATATCAGATTTTATACTTATTGGTTCAGTTGTTTTTAGCTGTTGAAAAGTATGTGGGTTTTTTTCTTCTCTGTTTGCATCGATGGAAAGTGAGAAAATGAGATCATTCAAAAATGACTAAAGCAAATAATTCAGACCTGGCTTGTGTTATGTATTTCACCGAGGTCTAAGTTTCAAGCCAAAATGAAAGTAAGTTAGCTAAGCGGGTTTAAAGCTCGAAGCACAAATGCCAGTGTAAATTTTATGAATTATTTTAACTGCAACCCATGAAATGGTATTGCTTTTGTAAAATTATCTCGACAACAAATGGTCTTGTTCAAGGCTTTCCAAAATGGGCTATCATACATCAGACAGTCTCTGGCAGGGATTCTAGAAAAGCGATGGCATTTCTGCATGGGGAATGAGCAGATCATATAATATCTTAGGGAATGGCAGAGTCTGGGCATCAGATGTTCCTAGGTCTTTATTGTATTTCAGAGAACTTGCTGTGAAAATATATTCTTGGTAAGTGTGATTTGAAAAAAAAATCCCTGTGAAATCTAAATAAACTGTGATAGAAACATTTCCAGCATACTGGAGTTTACTGTAAACAGGATCACAGCTGATTTAAAAATGAAAAAATTCATTGCGATAGAAAGAACAATCTTTGCATGCAGTGCTGCTCTTGGAAGGGAGCTAACATGCAACATCTCATTTAGCCCCATCTCGCCAGGCACCGAGGCCGCTGCTCAGCACCCAGCACGAAGCACACAGCACCTTGCAGGAGGCAGCCCTGACCGAGCAGGGTTTAAGCCATGCCCACCTTGTGCTAGGTCCCACCGTCTGCATGCTTTTTTCTATCCCTAATGCTCCTCCCTTCAGCATAGCAGCCTATTGGCACCAGGAAAAAAATGGTAGGTCTGCATCCTTTGCGGGCTTTCAGGACCAGGAGTGCTCCCACCACATTTCTGACTCACTGGTGTTGCTTTCTTCAACCTTCTGCTGATTAAAAGCTGTGCGGGAAAAGAAAGAATTCCTCTATCAATGTATCACCTCCTCCACAGGCAAACCCTTTCTTAACAGGCCATATGGATTAAAACCTGGCTCAGAGCTGCTGTGAAAGATTTGTAAAGCTGTTCTGATTGAGGAGGGGTGTTTATGGGTGTCCCAGATGGGATCAGGGCTCCGCTTGGGTCCCCAGACCCTCAGCGGCAGGTCGCATCCTCGATGCTGCTGCAAGCATCACAGGTGCCCTCCTGGTCAGAGATCTGTGTCGTGGATGCAGCCTCTGCAGGCAGGCAGATTTATACGGGCTGCCCCAGGTCAGGGCCGAGGGACGTCACTGGAGAGACATAAGGATCGGGGTTAAAAGCACAGATCATGCAACAGGATTGAGAAAACAGGTAGAAAGCCCATAGAAAGCTGGGTTAGACACCATGAGCGTGTGTGTGTGTGTGACAGATACTATCATGCGCCTGAATACGTTTCAATACAATGAATTTTATTTAACTTCTTGCAGCCGCTTGGTTAAGAAGAAAATCCTACCAGATGCATATAAGTGCAAACCCTTTTTTGCTCCTGTGTCACAGCACTGCGATTTCCCTGAGACAGAAAGCAGAATTAAAACCCACTCAGCTGGAGAAAGGAGTGAGGCTGCTCCTGAGCGCAGGTGCATCGGGGAAAGTAGCTCCACAGATACAGGGCACATTGTTCATCACTTACATTGCTTCAAATCAGTTTGGACAAAACCCACAACAGCGTTTAAAACCTACTTGGTGGCTGAGGGAGGGGAAAGGGGAAGGGAAAAGGGTTGTGGAGAGCTGGGCAGGAATTTGAGGGAACACTGCCCTCTTCTTTTGTATTTTATCTAAGTACTTATGTGATGCAGGTCCTGAAGTCTCTGCTTGCTTGTGTGATGCACGCTTTACATCAGTGGAAGCCCTATCATCCTTACCCCATCAGATTGGCACTGCGCTCAGGAGAAATGCTGGACTGGGCTAGCATGGAGACAGCAGAGTCTCTCTTCCTTATAGTAATTGCTTTCTTTCGCTCTTCTGCTCCTCCTTCCCCAGGTCAGGGCTGTGCATATTAGGCTAGCTTTCATTGTGAGCATCAATGTGTTGTCTAGCTGCTGGGTAAATACATCAAGTGGCTCACACCCAGCATGCAGCTCACATCCTTCCTTTCTGTCGAAGTTGCTTTTCAATTACACTTCGGTCTGGGAGCAGAACAGATTTCCTGCGGTGTTGAAGCCGGGCAGCTTCTTTGCTGATCTGGGGCTTGATAAATATGTATTCAGTCTCATGCATCAGAACAGTAAGCAACAGCCGTATGAAGTGCTATAGAAATGCAGCATTTCACTTACAGAAACCAAGCGTTTTTAAGCAAATGCCAGTCAGCAGATAAATGCAGAAATGTACCCTTTTATGACTGTTTTTGCCAGATTTGTGTTTGCCCAATGCGGTGGTATCTGGGCGACCATAACAACCCATTACATTCATTTGCCCACAACTGATAGCGCAAAAGAGATTCCTGCCGTATATCGCTGTATTGAGACAGTCAGCGATGACACACTGCCAAACAAATATTTGACAAAGGACAGTCGGGTTTTGCACTACTCTCTGAGTAACATCAACTCTATCCCAGCTACTTTCTGCTTTCTCTGTCCCCTTCCCAGCTGCTTTGTTTGAATGTTTAATTTCTCCTCCTGGTTCACATTGCTTTATTGCACAGACGTAGTGGAGCAGGGCAGCATCTCAAAATGGCTCAAGGTGTCTCCACGAGGTGCCAGGAGGTATTATTTCTGCATGTGCATAGGCAGTGATGCTTGTACAGCATCTTGGCATCACACCATGCTAGTCCCCGAGCACGGTCCCAGCTGGACCAAGCCCACAGCTGGCCTGTTCGGATGGCCAGGGATAGCCAAGGTACCGTTCCTGCATCCGAGCGTTGCAGCAGTGCCTGGGCACATTGCAGGGGTGGCACAAGGACTGTGCTATGTCCCTCCCGGCCCCAGCTCCCGCCGCGGCTGCTCCCCACCTCGGCTCCCTACAGCGCATGGTAGCTGGCTGGCAGCTCCCAGCCATCTGAATATTTTGGTAGGCAACTTGTAGAGTCAGGAAGTTTGGCCACCCCTGCAGACACATCCATCTAAAACCCTGCCGAGGAAAATGAACCACTTTAAAGTCAATCCAGCCATACGGGATGAGATTAATTTAATTCAAACAATTTTGAGTGCATTTACATCAGGCATTTACACTGGAGCAGCCGGCCTGACTTTAAGCAGGATTAGTTGACTGGAGGAGCGCAAAGCATTTCCTTGTCTGAAGGGCCCTTGGTTTGATGCTGTTGCAGGGTGGATTAGAGCCGAGCAGAGCGTTGGAGGCTGCCGAGCAGAGCGCTCTGCTCCTCACAGCGCAATGAGCTTAGGGAACAGATGCCGCAGGCGGACGGGCTGGTGGGACACGATGCTAAGCACAACCCATCAGGCAGCTCGCAGGAATCCTGTTTCTGTACACCGCTTGATCACATTTTGCATGAAGCTGGGATTTATCTCGGTGGCAGTGCTGGCTTAAGCAGCAAATTCCACTCAGAAGAAATTTCCAGGCGGAAAGAAAAAGACTTGTTAGAAAAAGAATCTCACCGATCGGTGCAGCGGGACATCTCAGTGGCTGCAGAGTGACCGTGACACATGCGGACATGCCCATCAGCATCCCCAGCTCCCCAGCCCCGGAGCAGCCACGCTGCGCTGGGTCCACCCCAAGCGCTCGGGAAGCCTCTGAGCAGTGTGAGGATCTTCACAGCCAGCCTCACGTGCCAGCCCTCGGGTTATTCCCTGACTGGAGCTGCAGAAATCCATAGCCTGTATCCAATGTGGGAGAGGTAATGGGACCCAGCCCTGGCAGCGACACGCCTCTTGGCCCCACATCAGACGGGTCCACAGGGCTGCCTGCAACTCCTCTATTTAGAACCACCGCCCCACTCCTGCCCATGCCGGCGCTGGCTCCTGCCTTGCCGGCCGGCCTGCCTGCAACACCTTTTCCCATGCAGCCATGGAAACATTTACTGACATCTGGTAACAGCCTCAGCCTATTTCTGATCCTTTCAGGGTCCTTCTGGTCAAATGACACAATTTGGGCTTTTAGAAAAGCCTTAGACATGAACTAAAATCTCTCCAGAGCTGCTTTCCCTTTTTTTTTTTTTTTGACAGGTCAAATGCTGGTCTGATATGAAGTCTCACCTCGCCTGCTCCCACACACCTGCCTACCAGCTCAGGTCCATTTTTAAGCACACTTAACAGTGCTCTCATCCCATTGTGAACAGGCAAAAGGCTTGAGCCAGCTCTCCTGTCAGGCAGCGTGCGACTGGCTCTCACCTACCAGATGGCCACATTTATACTTTCTGGCCATAAGCGTTTGCTGATGCTGAGCAATTTGGGGCAAGAGAGGAGCTCAGGCAGACGAGTTATGCCACTGGTGTGTGCCGTGACCCCGCTTATTTGTTCCTCGCTGTTTGAGAGTGCTACTTCAGCTATAATTTAATTCAAGGCCTCCGGAGTGGCCACTTCTTGTGTCCACCTCCCTCCTTCCCATGCCCCCTCCAGGGATGCCTTTTCTCCCTCTCCTGCCCTGGGGACCACAACCTTTTGCTGTGCCTGGCTCAGCTGAGTCTTGCTGGAGAGCAGACACTGCTGCGTAGAAAGCAGGATCGCTGTTTTGTTAGACGGTACTTTTCTTTCTTCCTCTCGGTTAGTATTGAACTGTAGTGGCACAGAGCACTCTTATGGAAGATGATGTCTCGGGTGAGATGTCTAACTCAGGTCCCGACTGCTCAGCAGTCATTAAACATCTCAGGGAAGATGTTCCAGGAACTTGGATGTTAACCTTGTGGTCCTGGACCAATTCCAGCTCGTTTAATTACAGTCTTCATAGCTGAAATTTGCTCTGCACTTTTGACCGGTTATGGGATTTTTTTTTTCCCCATCTCCTCTAAGCTGTTGAGCAGTGTCACTACGAGATGCCGCATTCCCCACATGAGCCGAAGCAATAAGCAATTACAGCTGCTCCCTCTCCCAAGATTTTCAAATTCATTATATTTTCTGATTACTTACCAATTCAGGATTTTACAAAGTATCACCGGCTCGCCTATACAGAAAAGTTTTACCCGTTTAATCGGGATAATCTAGCCAGTACAGAGTATACATGATCCACATACATGCCATTGTTGCAAAGTACATGACCATTATCAGTCACATAAGTAACATATAACATAAATAACTCCCGTGGAAAAAATATAAAAAGTAATTTGAAGTGAGAAATAATGTAATGCAAGCTAAACAACCTACACACACTCCCTTATAATGAAAAAATATATGGGTATAAATAAATATATGAGTATATACCTGTACTCGGCCCTGGTGAGGCCGCACCTGGAATACTGTGTCCAGTTTTGGGCCCCTCACTACAAGACCGACACTGGGGTGCTGGAGCGTGTCCAGAGAAGGGCAACGAAGCTGGTGAAGGGTCTGGAGCACAGGGCTGGTGGGGAGCGGCTGAGGGAGCTGGGGGTGTTCAGCCTGGAGAAGAGGAGGCTGAGGGGAGACCTGATCGCTCCCTACAGCTACCTGAAAGGAGGGGGTAGTGAGGTGGGTGTTGGGCTCTTCTCCCAAGTAGTTAGCGAAGCATGAGAGGAAATGGGCTCAAGCTGCGCCAGGGGAGGTTTAGGTTGGATATTAGGAAAAATTTCTTTACGGAAAGGGTAGTCAAGCATTGGAACAGGCTGCCCAGAGAGGTGGTGGAGTCCCCATCCCTGGAGGGGTTCAAAAAACGGGCAGAGGTGGCACTTTGGGACATGGTTTAGTCTAGTCTACCCTTAATTAGTTTAGTGTGGACTTGGTGGTGTAGGTTAATGGTTGGACTGGATGATCTTAAAGGTCTTTTCCAACCTAAACGATTCTACGATTCTATGATATATGAGTATAGATATATAAAAACTGTATCAGTATAGAAGTGTTAATACCCTTAAATTTGTTTTAAGTTTTAAACTGACACCTTTGTGGGATGAATCCCACCCCTTCGGCAAGCCTTTGCAAGCAGTCCAGGGTTATTAACTCGCCCTGTGCCCACAGGCGGGCGATGCCCCGGGGCCCGGCCGGGGCTGATGGGCCCCTGCCCCGCAGAACGCCCCGGGCGGGGCCGGTTTGGGGGAAGGGGGCACCTCTCCGGCGCAGGGGAGGTGTTTCTGAGGCGATTCAAGTCACGGAGCCGGCAGAAAGCCATCTTTCCGCCAGCTGCAGGGGCGAGGCGGCGGGAGCCCCCTCAGAGCGGGTCGCTCCCTCAGCACCTGCCCGGGGAGGGGGCCTGGGCCTGGGCCTGGGCCGGGGCCGGGGCCGGGGCCGGGGCCGGGGCCAGGGCCGGGGCCGGGGATAGGGCCGCGGCCGGGAACGGGCCGGGGCCGAGCGCAGCCAGCCCGCACGGGCCTGCAGGCGGCGCCGCGCCCCCGCCGAGCCCGGCGCTGCCAGCCCCCGCCCCGCGCCATAAATCGCGGCGGGGCGGCCGGGCCCGGCGGTGCTGCCGGGGAGGCAGGGAAGGCGGTGGCGGTGCTCGGCTCCCGCTCCGCCCCGCTTCCCCCCGCCCCGCCGGCTCCGCCCCGGAGGCCGGCACGCTGGCTCGCTCCCTGCCTGGGAACATGGCCGAAGTCGGGGAGGACAGCAGCGGGGCGCGGGCTCTGCTGGCGCTGCGCTCGGCGCCCTGCAGCCCCGCCGCGGCGCCCCCTCCCGGGCCGCCGCCCCCGGCCGCGCCGCCCGCCGCCGCCTCCGCCGGCCCGGTGCTGGCGCGGCTGCAGGGCCGCGAGTTCGAGTTCCTCATGCGGCAGCCGGCCGTCACCATAGGCCGCAACTCCTCGCAGGGCTCGGTGGACGTCAACATGGGGCACTCCAGCTTCATCTCCCGGCGGCACCTGCAGCTCAGCTTCCAGGAGCCGCACTTCTACCTGCGCTGCCTCGGCAAGAACGGCGTCTTCGTGGACGGCGCCTTCCAGCGCCGCGGCGGCCCGGCCCTGCAGCTCCCGCCGCAGTGAGTGCCGCCGACGCGGGCCGGGCCGGGGGCGCGGGGGCGGCGGCAGCGCAGGGAGGCGGCGGGGGCCCGCGGGGCCGGGCCCGCTGCCGAGGGAGAGGGAGAGCCCGCGGCCTGCGGGGGGGGACCCGGGGAAGGGGCAGAGGGGGAGCTCTCCGCCCCGGGGAGGGGACGTGGGTCTGGGTGGAGAGGGGCTGAGCGGGCGGAGAGGGGCCCCCTCGGTGGAGGGGGACGGTGAGGGGTCCCTCGGCCCTGCCGAGGAGTCAGTGAGGCGCCTCCGCCCACGGAGGGGACGTGGGTCTGCCAGGAGAGGGGCCTGAGGTGATGGCGAGGGGCCACCGCTGGTGACGGGGACAGTGAGGGGTCCCCCTACCCACAGAAGGCCTGAGGGGACGGCGAGGGACTGCCTCTGAAGAAGGTGGCCTTGAGGCCCTCCCCAGACCACGGAGAGCCTGAGGGGATGGTGAGGGGCCCGTTGCTTGGAGTTGGTCACGGTGGGTGAGGGACCCTCTGTGCCAGGACACATGGTGCATGGAGGGCCCAAGGTGGCATCCCTCATGAAGGGATGCCCTCACCTTCCCGGCCTTGCTGCCGTCTGTGACTGAGAAAGGGGATGGGCTGGGGCTGCTCCCTCTGAGGGAACCGTGTCTGGGGAAAAAGCGTGAGCCCCTCGGCGCAGGGCGCTCCTCCAGCGGGCTGTCTCCCGTGGTCGTCGTCCGATGTGCCTGCCTGCCAAGAGACTCATGTTCAACGGGCGGCCCTTAAGGGGTTTCCAAAAGATAAATTAGAGAAGAAGGACTCTTGTCAGTAGGCTAAAACTTGCTACACACAGGGCTAGTCTTCTGTGGAAAAGATCTAGTGGAAAAAGTTGGAAAACCACTTTGCCAGAGTGCTTATTTTAGGGTTGGCAAGTTGGGTGTTGTTCCTGGTGTCTCTCTGGGGCAACAGAAAAAAAAGAGCTGGGCCAGGCCGGGGTGATGTTGTTCACCAGGACCCCCGGAGAGCAGGCACCCAGAGTGTCCTTGCTTCGTTGAGGAAGGGGAGAGGGCTGCAGAAGGGGTTTCTGTGCTAGCAGAGAGGTGGCTGGCTGGGCTGTGTTTTAGATAAACTCTCTTGCAGAAAGAAGAATGAGGTTGACGTTAATCTATTTCTTCCTTTGAAAACATTGTTTATGGTTGCTGAGCACTGTCCAACGACTGTAGTGCTTCACCCCAGGGGCGGCAGCGTGGTAGCGGTGGGTGATGTAATTCCTGCGTGCATCTCTTTAGGTCGCGGCAGACAGCCTCTAATGCCATCTCTGAGTGAAAACACGCTGTGAAGGCAGGAGAATGGGTTTTTATGATGTTCCACTAGGCTTTTTGTTGTTTGTATAAAACATCTGTTTTCATCTGGCAGTTTTTGGCTTTGGTACCGTTTACTTCCAGCACTGGGGTCCTGGAGTTATCCCTCTCTCGCCAGCCTGTTGCTCAGGGGAGGGTTTTTTAATTACTCATTTCCTCTGCAGGCTGCTTCATTTTGTACTTAGTAATTTAGTTATAACTCCCTAGCTGCTCACTCTCCGAGGCGTTTTGGTTTGTAATGTGTTTCATTTTCTAAAAGAGATGTCCTTTAGTGTCTGTTTAATTAATCTTCTTTTGTAAAACAAGACCACCCGAAGCCCAGGGCATTTCTGTTGTCACTCCCTCTGGCTCTGGGTTTATCTATGTGAGCTCTCTCCTCCCTGTCATTCTGTTTCTTCAGTTGGTTAATCATAAGCATTGTGCTTGAAAACTCTCTCAAGCAGTGACTTGGTTGCTTATTTCTGTCCCCTTCTGTTTGCTCGTGACTCCTGGAGTAGGAATGGCAATTTTCTGTCTTCATCACTTTAAAGGGAGGAGTTTAATGTACAGTTATGAACTCTGCACAATAAGGCATCCTCTTTGCTTGGCTACTGTTTGAGCTACATGAATAAACTTGATGCTCCTCCCATTCTGACTTCCAGAGTAGGAAAATGTTTTGCATCCATCTATAGAAATTTGCCCCCTTGCTTCTAACAGGTAAACAGCTCCTTGCCTTCTGCTGGCCCATCAAGGGTTTGTAACCCAGACCAGGGAAAAAAAAAATCCTGTTGAAGCTTGGTATACATGTCTTGATTGAGGCTTTAAGCTGTTCTCCTGTCCACCATTATCTCCACTCTTGAAAAATCAGACAATTCCCTCCCAGTCACCCCCCTCCACACGTACACACATACATACACAAATCCCTGCCCTCCTCCCCCCCCCCCAGTAAACAAGACAAAGCCAACTAATATTGTCAAAAGTAGGACAGAGTGAAGATAGGTTGTAGTACACAGACTTCACAGTACAAACCACAGTTCTTTCTGAATATTATTTTATGGTAACACTACTGCCCTGTTTGATACAGCCACACCTTCTCCATGTACCAGCAGAATGTACAGTTTATGTTAAATTTCAGCAATTGATGCCCATTCCATTCAGTGATTTAGATGGGAGGTCTGTGTGATGTGGGGAGCTCTTGCTGGTAATCTTCAAAGAACCAGTTGTATGAATAGTTGTGTGTGTGTGTCCCACCATGTAAAAGGATAGCAGAAATATGCAAAGTCATTATTTCTTCTGGACCAGTACAGTCATTGCTGCTGTTACATTACAAGCAAAGGAGGTGCTTGTGCATCATGAGATCATGAATGGAAGCAGAGTGTTCCAGGAAAAAAAAAAAGTGTCTTTCAGATGTAATTCATACTGTTTGTTAAAAGAATAGGTCCTAGACTCATAGATTCTATTTTTGAAGTTTCCTCTCACTTAGCTTTTTCTGTATAAAATTTCTCTGTTATAAGCCCTCTTCTAAGTTTAGACGTAGTTATTCCTAAAATTTACAGAAGATTTTGTCAGGAGGGGTGGGGAAGGGAGGAAGGAGGAAGAGTTTGAGACCTTTCTTGAACGCTGTACGTACCTCCTAACACAATAGACCTGTTCAAAATCAAGGGCCTTTGAAAAGTTTCATATCACTTCCTCCATTGACATCATGTGTATGTATAATCTGCTGTAACCAGAATTTCACTGCTGGGAGGGAGTATCGTATTTCACAGCTGTGTTGTTATAGAAGATTATATTTCACAGATGTGATGACATAAGTATGAAGTATAATTAAACAATAATGACCAACAAGGAGGGCATTTCCTAGAGGTTAATGACAGTTAGAAACAAAGTGGGTGGAAGAGTGGAAGGCCTGCAGTACAGCTGAAGATCCCTTAATCTATTTAATTAACATGAGTGCCACACTACAGCAAGCATTACAAATATAAATCAAGATGAAATTATGGAAGTACTTGTATCAAAAGTAAGTGCTTTAAATCAAATTAAAGATTGCTAGGAACTCTTTTTTTATCTGTGCTAGTGGAAGCTGGCAATCTGTGGATAAATATCTGGGTATTTTTCTATTAAAAAAGAGACAAACTCAAGACTGCACTAGATTTTTAAAACTATTGATACAAGCAAAAACATAAGATACAGCAGGAACCATTAGCTGGAGTACTTTTTCCTGCGGAAGGCAGTCATTTTTTCAAATTTACAGTGTAATCAGGTGTTTACAAGATCAGGTTAATGCTGAATTATTAACTTTGTTATCTTCAAAATTGACTCAATTTTTAAAAGAAGCGACAATAACAAGTTAGAGACTTCCAGTAACTAAAATAAGCATGCCCCCCGGCACCCGAAGGAACTGAAACAGTTGAAAGTTAAGCTTGCTAACCTGAATTTTAAGCAGCTATGGGTCAGGTTTTCAAATGCTCCTAAGTACAAAAGTTCTATTGACTAAAAACTGCAAATGTTGATTGAGCGTGGCCTGATAATAGCACTTGAGCTTTCTGAACTGGGAGCTCAATAGATTGGAAAATGAAGTCTGTGAATATTTCATGGAGTATTTGCTTATTGCTTCTGTGACTGTTTTGTATTTTTGCAGTAGTGCCATTAATGGAGCCTGAAGTTTGTGGTTTTAAGTGTAAATGCATACTTTCAGTATGAGATTTCTAAGCATAAAAATAAGGTTTTAAACCTATAGTTCTTTGAGCATTTAGGAAATGGAAGAAATAAATGGAGGAGTTTTTTAGTTTGAGCATAAAATGCAAGGGAAATAAATATATGGATGCATTAAATTAAAACAAAAAAAATTATGTATATAAGCCCCATTATAAATTGAAGACTTGCTTCCTCTTAATTTTATTAAGAGCGTGCTGCTTTATTTATAATGGTATTTTCCTAGGTACTTAATAAACTTGACAAAAATAAATAGTCCAATACGCTCAGCACATATCAAGGTGCTGATCCTGCAAAATTTTAAGCGTGCATTAATCTTTCTGTATTGTGAGTACCCAAGTTCACTTTGGGTGGTGGGGATGTCTCCACAATTGGGGTTTAGTAACCAAGCAGAAAATTGAGAGCTAGACCCAAGAGTCTTTTCATTTCCCTTTCTAAGGGCGATTGTACAGTCTGTTAGCCAGTAACTCGAGGCACTAATTAAAGTAAAAAGATTGACATAATCTAGAAAAACAGAGGTATACACAGCGTATCGCAGTGTTTTGATGACCTCACTAACCACTCGGCCTCCATTCTTGTGGTTAGAATGGTGCCATCATGGTGTGTACGAGTGCGGGTATCCTTACATCTCGGAGGGAACTGCAAGCCCTACGTACACGTACTAAGGAAATGCTTTGACCACATAACCACGACTACAGAACTAGTTGTTTCTGAAACGCTGCGTATGTATGTTGACTCTGATAACGCCTCATGTAGTTTTACTTCTTAAATATTGCGTAATCTGCATTTGCAGCCTGTTTTTTATTCTTTGTTTCAAATGCATCATTTGCTTTGCTACGACTTGTGGATGGTGGTTTTGCTCTCGCTAGAAACCCTTTAAAGAGCTGCTGTCTTAGTGCTTCGTCTTAGATTTTTCATGCTCTTATTTGATTTCAAAGACTGTCTTTGAGAACAGGTTTTTTTTGTTGCACAGAGAGATGGTGATAAAGGATTACTTGATTTTTAATTATGGAATTTATGTCAAGTAATAATTTTTGGCTAAGCAGCTCAATTTGTCATGGGTTATATTAAATGTTTAAGGAAAGTTTCTCATTATGTGAAACTACTGCTTGGTTTGTTGATTCAAAAATAGCTGTGCTGTAAGTCGGGTTGTGAATATAAACTAACACTATGCAAAACTCAGTGTAAGTTCTCTTATGTGTTCTTTTAAACCAAGCTTGGTTCAGTTTAGCTGATGGGCTCATTATGAAAAGACTATTTTAACCAGAACATGCCACACTTGTCTTGTACATTCTTGTGCAGAGTCTTAGCTGTAAAGGCTTAAATGTAAGATTCTAGTTGTGCTAGTGTTACTTCTTTGTGTTAGCAAACTCTCAATCATGACATGTATGCTTAGCTGACTGTGGGATTCTTCCAGTTGGTACTGTTGTGTTTTTATATAAATCTAGGGGATGAATGAGTGTCAGTTTTTGCTTTTGTGAAAACAGGAGTAAAAGTGATGAAACCTGTAGTAATTCATATCTTCGTTATTTTGGTGCCAGTTGTGTGAGCATGCTCACTGCAGAGTGTCTGTTTTGACTTCTGATAACAAATCAAAACAATGCTTTTTTTGCTTTGTTTTCCCTCCAGAAAATGGGGCACGCAGCCTTGCACTGAATAACTGAAAGCATAAATGACAACCAGATTGATGTGATTGTTTTCTTTGTAAGCAAGCACTTAGTAACTGTGCTCTGATAGCCATTTGGCGTCAGAGCTTTTCTGTGGGATGCCAAATTCTCTTGCTCGGTGTTGCAGTTTCCTGGAGGAGTAGATGTGGCAACAGGATGTTGGTAAAGAACAGGAAACTACTCGAATTTGCTACTTACGCCATGCAAATAAAGTCTTATTACTGGCCCACGTGTAGTGATTGGTGTCTGCTATTGACAGCAGTTTTTGCAGCAATCGCAGAGCGTGGAGCTTGGCAAGCGTGTTCAGCTGCGCTTTGCGGGGGCTGCGCTCACTCCTGTGGGGTAACAAAAGGGATGCGGACGGGTGAGGTGCTTGTTAAACCACTGTTAGAGATTTGACAGTTACCTCCAGCTGGCTTTCTTCTTTGCGGTGGATCTCTGCTAGCACTCAGCTCCATATCAATTCTTTTGGCATGTGCTAATTTACTTCTGAGCTCCTTCTAGCTCTAATAAGTGCCTGAGCAGGCGGCGTCTGGGTGTTCTGCAGTCAGAGCCAAGGGGCACCGTAACCAGAAATTCTTAACAAACCAAGCTTCACCTTACTGCTGGTTAGATGTGGATGAGCCAGCTATCCCTTCCTGATCCAAGTGGAAATGTGGTTTAAAAAAAGAGAAATCACGTGCTTTTGAGCTGGCAATGTTAATGAAAAGGGAGAGGAATTATCTCATTTGCTTTTAGTACAGATTCTTTCCTCTCCTTTTTCTTAATAGCAGTCCAGAGCGCAGAAGCCTCTCTCACACATAGCCATACCTAACACCGGCTTTGTTTTAGTTTCTTTGGTTTGGTCCCCATGCATCTAGCAGTTTTCTGAGGGTTTCCTGATGTTGCAGGCTCATGGCTAGGATATCCACTTCAGGATCACTTTTTTTGGTTGTTTTGAAGTAGTAAAAGCTAAATACGCTGTAGAGCTTAGTCTGCAGCATGTTGGGTGGTTAAGGTCTTTGTTGTCTTACAATTGCATACGTCCAGGATGGGCAGTGAGTGCCGTAAGAAGACTGCCGAGCTTGTGCGGTGCCTTCTGGCTGGTAATTTTAGGTAGCTTTTAAATGAAAAAGTTGAAGCAGTTTTTTGTCTCCTGAATGTGGGCTATGAAGAGACGTGTTAATGTACTTCTAGACTTAGTTAATCGACTAATTTTGAGTACAAATTATTGTGTGGTCTTAATGCATTCACTTCAGTCAATAGTTCAGTGTTAATCACTGAGTAGTTTTTTCAAGTATTTATAAGTCTCCCTATGTCAGTTGACTGCAGATTCCTTATAAAAGCAGATTGATGAGATGCTTATAGAGCAGATGAATCTCTTACGTAAATGTGAATGAAAATTTCTATCCAAACAGTATATTCTTTGTTTGCATAGTACAGATACAATTCTGCTAATGTCTATTCACTCTTGTCCACAAACGGTTTTTGCTAGTAATTCACATCTTCAGTTTCTTCAGAACAGCTCAATAAAATGCATGCATGCATTCCTTCTGCGTGGCACTTAATTTTTATGAAATACATATTTTATTGGACAGTAAAGCATTTAAGGATCTTAATGGCCTAATTAATACTCTGTATCCACTTCTGTCTTGTGTATTTTGCTCTTCGTTATCCTACTGCTCCTTTTTTCATGTCCTCGTGCATTTTTTATCATAGAAATTTCAAGCAGTCTTGAGAGAGCACTCTATTAGAAGCCTGTTCGTTGAATATTCAGCAAATCTAAGTAAGATTTGATTGATAGTCCCTTCCCTCCCTACCCCATCTATTTTTAGTAATTTAAAAGCGAGTTTAATTTCTTGGGTTGTCATTTGTTGTGTATGCACGATTTACTTTGGTGGTTTTCCTCCCTCCTTTAAATGTACCGGATATATAATTTTCATATTGTTTGAGGACATCTTGACAGTTTGGGAGAAATAATGCAGGAATTAATTGGGAGCTCTGTCTTAGCCGAGAGCGCAGAGATGGACAGTCTTTGTCTGGTTCTGTTAATTCATACTGTGTGATTAGGATAGGAGGATAAGTGGAAGACAACTTTAAGCACATTGTTACCACTTTTTATCCTGTTTCAAGAATCTTCTAGCATAAGAGACTATTTTCATGTACAAGTACAAACTCCATCTTTCAGAACAGAGTGAGGAGACAAAAGATCTTGCAGAGGTGGTCTAAGCACCGTGGAAAAAGACATCCCTCCCCTTCTCTCTGAAAGGTAACATCATAGCTGTACCCCTTTTTTTTCTGCTTCATGCCACTTTAAAGAGAGCCTTGGGAAGTCTTCCCACACAAACTGTTTAATCTTCTATCTCCCTTAAGGCCACGTACAGAAGCCACCAACATTTTGACTAAGCAGGACTGGACTCCCTGCAGAGCCAGTTTGTGCACTTGCTAAAGGAATTGTTCTTGAGCAACTTGAGGCTGTTCCTCTCTCGAGGGCATAAGAACTATGGACTCTTAAACACTCAAAATCCTGATTGCATGGGAGGAGAAAAGGCCGAGATGCAGAAAGCAAATTTTTTTCCACCTGATGGGTAGACCAAAAATGTTTTTGCTTTTTCATACTCAGTTTGAGGTATAGCCCAAACTAGTAAGGGTGGACTCTTGGTGTGGGAGGTGTGCTAACTGCTATTTATTTATTGATCTTTTTCTTTTTTTTAATTGTTTCATGGCTTGTGTAACGTGGTGTACCTTGGATTGGCTGCCTGCCCACCATGCGTAAAGGGGTGTTGACTGTCAACAAGCCTGGCAATTGGGTGGCTTTGCCTCCTTCTCTCTTGTCCATTCAGCTGTATAATTTCTCTCTCTTCTTCTACCATGTCTCCCTCAGACACTTTGTTTTGAGGCAAGTAATGAAATAATGAAACTGTTAGCACTGCGAAGATCTGCAGAGAAAGTCAAAGGCTGGCGTGTGCTTTGCTGCTAATGTCAGTCTTTATGGAATTTTAAGGCAAGCACAGACGTTTTCTTCAGGCATAGGAATTCTTAGGAGAAAATTCCTAATGTGTAGTGGTTCAATGAAAGTGTTGCTAGCATTTTTTTGTATTTTCTGTAAACAAGCCATATGCAAACTGGCTGTTAAAAATAGGCGCAATCAAGTAGTTTAGACTTGCACATGATCTGTTTACAATTGAGAGTCCCAGCACTTCACTGCAAACAGAGCCACAGAATGAACCTCGGAAATGAAATTGTCTTGATGGACAGCAATTCTGAATCAAAAGTCTCTTGGTGACAAGTGGGTGCACCCTCTTCAAGTGGTTCACAATTTCTTTTCAATTTCAGCTTGCTTTGTGCTCTACCAGATCATATTGCAAGTATGAGAATTCTTATTAAAAAAAAAAAAACAAACCATGTAGCAGAGAAGGGCTAGAATCCTGTTCCCCAAAAAGCTGATATTGCAAACTATGAAGTCTGTATGAAGCTTCCAGGTAAGATACATCTGCTGAAGTAAAATGTTTCCCTAATTCTGTATTCTATACTGAAGTAAAGGAAGGGGAGCGTTAGAACATGCCAGTAGTATGACAAGTTAATTCTCTAAAATTTCCTGATTCAAAAATAATGAAACCACTGTGGCAGCAGCTTACATATGTGCTTTCGTTTTGCGAGAGTCATTGTCACTTTAGCTGGTTAAATTCCTTTCAAGGAAGAAACCCGTCAGCACTGTTGTATATGCTGGCAGGATTTTAAATACCTTGGGATTGCTTTACATTGTTTGCAATCTTAGCCATTGTCCTGGTTTCGGCTGGGATAGAGTTAATTTTCTTCCTAGCAGCAGGCATAGTGCTGTGTTTTGGATTTAGTAGGAGAAGAATGTTGATAACATGCTGATGTTTTTTAGTTGTTGCTGAGTACTGCTTATGCTAGTCAAGGACTTTTTCAGCTTCCCATGCTCTGCCAGGCGCACAAGAAACTGGGAGGGGGCACAGCCAGAATAGTTGATCCAAACTGACCAAAGGGCTATTCCATACCATATGACGTCATGCTCAGTATATAAACTGGGGGGGGTGGCCGGGGAGCAGCAATCGCTGCTCGGGAACTGTCTGGGTATCGGTCGGCGGGTGGTGAGCAATTGCATTGTGCATCACTTGCTTCGTGTATCATTATTATTATTATCATTATTATACTGTTACTATTAGCATTACTATTTTACTTTATTTCAATTATTAAACTGTTCTTATCTCAACCCAGGAGTGTTTCTCACTCTTACTCCTCCGATTCTCTCCCCCATCCCATCGGGGTAGGGGGAGTGAGCGAGCGGCTGCGTGGTGCTTAGTTGCTGGCTGGGGCTAAACCACGACAGCCATGTCCTGCTAGGTGGTCTTTCACAAGCCAATACAGTACATCATCTTCTCCTGAATCACAGTAAAATTATTTTCTTTTCCTCCTCTTTAGTCGGAAGGAAGGTTGTGCCTGGGATTCTCTTCTAACCTTTATTTTTAATGTGAGTATTTTGGAGGCTGCAGGTGGATGTCACTCCGCGGACATTTGTGTGAGAAATGCTCTGCATTGCCCCAAACGTTTATTTGGCTGCAAGTCCAGAAGATGTCAGCTTTTAAAACATTTAAATTGCCCTCAGAGCTGCTTTTAAAACAGTAATCCTAGCTTCCTCTACTGGGTATTGAATAGATTGTGAAATGTCTTCAGAGGGAGTAGAATGGACTTGAGTGAACATTTTGCAAAGTCTGACTCCATATGGATTGTTTTTTATAATGTACATAAATAGTACATTAGCTCTTTCAAATCACTTTCTATATGAACTGAACCAGCCTCAAAGGAAAACGCATCATAGTCGTGGTCTGCATGTTAGAGCCCTCTTGGAGAGTCTGATTGAATTCAAAGGTTAGTAACATCCCACATGCAAGCTTTTTCTGGCATATGTTTGTGGGAATTAGGATCTTCTCCTGAGCTTTACAGAGGTTATTTTGTTTTGCACAGCCTTTGCTAATATGCTTATAGGTAGTTCCTTAGATTTGGAAGGGAAAGTTTTCCAGATGGCTCGTGAGACCTTTCAAGGAGATGGGCTGGCTCCTTGAAAGCAAACCCTACAATGATGAATGGCCCATTAGAAGAAAGTTGATGGCATTGCAGATGAGACTTAGAGAATTTAACTGCTCTAGTGTATCCCATAAAGATGCTGGAACAAGTGCCTCACTGATGGTTATTAGGAGATTCTATGAACTGATCTTTTCAAACAGTTACTTTCTCTTCCTTCTCCAGGGTATAAAAATTTCCTGAGGATCTGGATACTTGTAGTAATAAAGGAAGAGTTTTTCCAAGAAGATGGGAGGTATGATGAAAATAGGAGTAGAATCGAAGTTGCATGTTGCCTGTGGCAGCTGTGGCCAGATTTCTGTGGTGAAAGGGGCAGGATCTGCGGCAAGCTGGAAATTCCCCGGCAGTTGAGCAAAGTTTTAAAATGCTTGCTGTTGAGTTAGGTATGGAAATGAATAACCAGTGCTACTTGTAGAGGCCAACTGTGGCACTGTAGTTAGTTCCATGCTGTCACTACGTATTTAATTCTCGGTGTACTGCTTAATTTCTTATTGAAAACAGAACTCTTTGTAGAAGCTGTTACAGGGAAGTTCCCCAGAGTGTGGGTGCAGGTGGGGCTTTTTTGGCACTGAGGTAGGTGTTAATTGTGGTTTATGATTGAGGGAGAAACATACTTAGTTGAGTGTTTCTGCCAAGATGAGCAAAGAAGGAAAATAGTTAATATTGACCTTTTTCGTTTTAACCAAGATCAGCGTGAGCAGCAGAGGCTTGGAAAGCCTCTCAGAAGGGCTCTCTAACTTCGCAGAAGTAGGGAAGGAGTGAGAAATGCTGGTGGTGGCCATGCTCTGCTGAGTTGCTTCTTGTGGTCTCTGCTGTGGTAGAATGGAAGCCAGACTTAGACTCTTATCTTGAGGTTTGTCTTGGAGGGGGGAAAAACTCAGCGCGTCATGAATGGGGGCTAGGCAGCCTTTTCTGGCACACCAACGCTGTGGACAAACGTGTGTGTTACAGTGCTAGTATTTGCCATTTCTATGACATCTCTGGAAAACAATGTCAGACTGACTGCTCGCTGCCTGGTACTGCCAGAATAGCCATGGTCCAGGGGTCCTGAAGCAGCTGGGGGCTGCATGTCGTCATTGGGGCTGAGAACTGTGGTTTGGCAGTACTCCCCGTAGGACTGAGGAAGGTGGGATGTGAGAAGTCCTGTAGGAAGGTGAGATGTGTCATGCCTCTGAGCCCTTGGCAGGGGCTGAGCAAAACTTACTCCTGATCCAAGACTGTATGCAGCGTCTGCCATTTCAGTCTTACAGTGGATAGTTTGCCACTGCCTCATGAAGGATAGGTATAGGACAAGGGTGGTGACAGCAGAATATAGAAGTATCATCCTACTTTGCTTCATACAAGTTGCCTTTCATTGTGTGCTTGAATTAACTTAGTGGGACAGCAAGTTAGCATGGGGGTGGATGGAATAACCTTGTTTGTCACTGGTGTGTATTATATTTTTTTAATAGCATAAAACCTTGGCTGCTGTCAGGCACATACTTGAAGAATATTTATCTCCACAGAGTGCTTTTTTCTTTTAAGCTTCTGTTCCACTCCATAGTTCTGCCAATTTGATCTGTACTTTAGATTTGTTTAATGGGTATTATCTGGTAGGGTTGGAATTTAGTTTTGATTTGGCTTTTTGCCTTTGAAACATCACATTGGGATCTAAAATGGAGCTGCTTTAAAACCAAACACTAGAATATGGTACATATGTGGTCTTGCTAACATTGTCAGAGTGGCAAATTTAATTTATTTAATAAAATTAATTTCTGTGTCCTCCGAATACGCCCCAAACTTAAGTGCCATGCTGATGAAGAGTCCTCCAGGGCTCTGTGGAAATGCTGGCTTGCGATGCATCTTTGCTCTCTGTCAAAGCAGGAGTGACGAGTATGATGGTCATTCTTCTAAGATGGACACTGGCTTAACAGGACTGAAATCCCCACTTTCATGCAGCCCATTTTACAGAGGTCCAGAGGGGCCAATAATGATCGGAAGGTGTTCAGAAGTATTTGAACTAGGTTTGCAAGAGCTACTTACTCTGTTGGCCAGTCTAAACAGCTATCCAGCCCCATGATGAATGCAGTTAAAATACCACAAGAGGTCCTGTAGGTCCTAAATACATATTTACAACATAAGCAAGGTGGGCTGCACTTGTGGAGAGAGACAATTGATTCTGCCCCGTGTTGATTTTCATGGTGCTAGCACGTGTGGTAAGCAGCAGGAGATGAGTTAATTTTAGCTTGATTAGCAACACAGAAGGGAATCAAGATGACTGCATTGTGAATGTAGTGGGATGAGATCGATGAGGGTAGTTTATTTCCATGCATCTAAGTGGGTGTTCTAAGCAATTTAATTTTTCTTCTTTTTGTTTTAAGAGAACCAAGAATGTTAATGCATTTAGTCCTTGAAATCCTTCTGTGGTCACAATTCTGGATACTTTACTGTTGTTGCATGGTGGTTGTTTTAAATGAACACCAGGTGCTTGTACTCTGTTCTTCAGCAGTTCCTTGTTTCTCTACTCTCTGTTACCTGGTTCAGCAGCAAGTGGCAAGTGATTCTTGGTACTGGACTCTCAGTTTTTCTCCTACTCACCTTTGTTTACATTCTGGAGCATATTCAAAACTGTTTATGATTAAACATTGCTCAAACAGCCAGGTTAAGATTTGTTGACATAAAGGAGGCTGGGAGGGAGTGGCTGGCTGGTCATCTGTGTCTACTTCCAGCTGATAGTGGTATTATTGAAGTTGTACATGTGTCTGTGCAGCGGCTGTGGTGTGTCAGGGTGCTGTTCAAAAGCACAGTGGCAAGGGACTGATACCTGTCAGCATGGTATTTTTTTCCTTTTGTACAGTACAGTAAAACCTCAAGCAAGGGAGTGTATGTAGGTGATGCACTCCTTCCTCTTGAGCTTGGGGTTCTGAAAACATCCCATGGCTCTTGAGCAGGTGACCGCTATTTTTCTCTTGGTGGGAGAGGCCTGCACACCTCAAGAGAGAGATCAGGCTTTGAAATATGCTAATAGGGTGATGACCTACAGGAGTTTTAAGCAGGGATCCTTTCAAAAAAGACACGTACCCTTTAAAAGGTGTTATATGGAAGGCAAGGAGGTTCGTAATGGAAGACTGGAAGGTGTGCACTATTTGTGAAAATAAATTCAAATGAAAATACAGAAATATCAGAGTTAGAGGGTAAGTTCATTAAAAAGAAAAAAACAAAACCCAAACAAAAAACCCCACCTTCTTTTCTGAAGCTAAACCAATTTCTTTTGTGGCCCCTCTTAGCTACATGCAAACCAGAGGTGTTAAATAGCTTTTGAAGGAGTGTGTATGTAGCATGTTGGGTTTTGTTTGTTTATTTTTAAATCACAGATATTGATAATTTTCAGGCTTAAAAAAAATTAAAATGCAGTGCTGACAGTATACTAAAAAAATTAACAGGTTGATCAGCCTAAGATGGAAAGGGATTTTTACAGTTATAACACTTGACGATGAGTGAGATATACACACAAATGTTGCACATAATTTACATTTTCTCTGAAGATCAAATATTTATTGGCTGGTGAAGAAATGGTTAAGATAGGATCTAAACCTCTACAGGCTAGAATACCTGATTAGAGCAGCAGTGGTACACAAGCCGTTGTGTGTTATAGAGAGTCTCTTAACTATCGTTATTTTTATGTATACAACCGCACACACAAAACAGAATAACATAATAGGCTTGCTGTGTGTTACGGATGATATCAGGCATCTGCAGTGCTGATAGTGAAACTTTCTGGTGCTGGCAGCCAACCTGATTTAAATAAAAGCATCGTCTGCTCTTTGTGCCAGCCCACTTCTTCAGTGGCAAACTTTCATATCAAGTTTTTGATGTCAGGCCACTCGTTCGAACACTTAAAACACCTCCCTCTTCCCAAGCTTCAAAATGAACAGCAGTTTTATGGTTAATTTTAGACTTTAAGGACAGCTTACTAAATGTTCTCTGCAGGTAGCTAGCTGTTGACATCCCTGGGAATGCAACTGCAAAGTTTTTCTCCATTGTCATTGTACTGAGAGGCATGATAAATGAGATAGACTTTAATTGACTGGCAGAGTGGTGCTGGGTTAAGATGTGGCTTACCATGTGACACAGAGAAAAAAGTTCACTGTGTCTTAACAGTTTGCTCAGAGACATGAGGTCCTTTATAGGAAGGACTACACGGGAACAGGGCAGCTTCTGTAATGGTGGGGTAGAAGTGGGGCCAGAATTCACCCTTGGGAGACTTTAAAAAAAAAAAAAAAATCAGACAAAGAAAAACCCTAACCAATATTGATTAAAAGATAGATGTCACTGATGCTGCAGATTAATTTATATTGATGTAAAATTGCATCTGATTTTTGTGGGTGTAGGTAAGATCTTCTAGGCTCGGATGTGTAGCACGTTGGCAGACCTGAGTTAGATCTTGTGATGCTTCAGACTGGCTGTGCTCCGTGTAATCTACCCTATGCGCTGCTGAACTGTAGCTTCCTTGTTTTTAAAGGAACAGGAGCACTTGGGAGGTAAAGAGGAATTTGTCTTCTGATAGCAAGCCCTGTGCCTGGCACTCCTGGTTTGGAGTGAATGGCATATTTTGAAGCTGACTCCAATGTTTTGAAATGTGAAACTAAGTGAGGTACAATTACAGCACCACCTCTTTGTTTCTCTGTGCCTGGTGGATAGGCACCAAGTAACTACCATGTTGTCTTAGCGTACATATTTAACAAGGTGGTCTTTGTGGTGGGCTTTAACAGAGTCCCTGACCCAAGTACCAAAAATCTGCCTTAACAGTATTTGTTATAAAAGCTGGTTAATGATACTCTTTTGATTATACCAAGGCTTGGTTTCTGAGATCATCTTACATATTTATAATCCATCTGGAAATAGTTGTCAGGATTTTTCTGGATTAATTTTAATGTAAGTGTTCATAGTTGGGGTTTTCTGTGTTTTAAATAGATAAGTGAATTCATCCGTAGTCTGGTGTGGATTGACTGGTGTTCCACTGACTTTGTAGATAAGTAGTGATAATGGTGGTATTTCAAGAATATCCTTCAGCCTTTTTTGCAGGCATTAAAGTGAATGAAGAGACACTACTAGCTGGCTTTCAGTGGTTTCTGCTGGAGAAGTTTCAGAAAGGTCATGTTTGAAACCGCACATTCCTGGCTCTTTGCGCTCTGATAGCTTTCTGTAGGAGATTAGAGCAGCTTCTGGTAGTTTTTTGGCATTGGACTGAGCAGGATTACTATAAGATCCATCCTGCAAAGCTGGGGATAGCAGAATCTGGAAAAGACCCATCCATAATGTGAACTTCCCAGGCAGGGTGGTGACTCCAGAGGAAACCTCCTACCATTCCAGCTGGCTCTCCATTAGCTGATTGAAACAGCTTTCTCAGCGGTTTCGGTGATATTCTTTCCTGCTCTTCTATGAGATGCTATTTTGATACTCTGTGACTTTATTCCCTGACCTTGTAGTGGTATTTCATTACTGAAAAAACGGCAACTGCAATATCTTATGTGTTGGTTTTTCCTTTCCTGCACTGTGCTTTATTCCTCAAAGGGGAGAATCTGGAAGTGAAGCTGTGCTTGATGTCTCAAATAATTTTCAAAGAGGAAAATCGGAACATTATTAAAGATATGTTAGGGATGTAAAAAATAAAAATACAGCTCTTGATTCTTCACTAGTAAGTCTCCAGTGTGAAACAGCCTCAAATGTTCTCACTTGAAAGAAAAATTAACTGCCATTCTTTGTGTCGGTGGTGGTGCTCGATTTATCAGTTTGCTCTGTGACAGCAATTAAAAGGCTTGCTGGATAAGAAATTGTAGGGAAGATGTGTAGAATAAAATTATCAGTGAAGTTTTACAGCATGGTATCATAGTGCAAACTCTCCTGAAGGTTTTGCTTTCAACATCTAGTTGTTGGAGGCTCGGGGGAAAAAAAAAATGCTCGTCTACTCCTGTGTACTTTAAAAGAAGAGAGATATATATATATATGAACCAAACCAGTATTTCGATGTTCTTGGGGTTGGCCTTCTGGTATCTCTTTTCCTTTTTAGCCTTCCTGATCAGCCTAGGGGTGTTTACACTCTTCCCCCTCCACCACCTGCTTGGCTCAGTTTCACTTGCTGCCTTTTCCTGGGATGGGCAGTGGCTGAGACCTTGCCGTTCATCAGCGTGGTGAGGTGGGATGTATGCAGAGACTGGAGGGACTGAAGAAACAAAAATAACTTTTGTGTACATGTGTGTTCATGGTGCTGGCAGGGGGAGGAGTCCCAGAGTTTGCCCAAACTTTCCTGTGAACTTTGCTGTCTTCAAAGGAGTTTGCTAAAATACCTATTTGAAAATTTGCCTGTGTGTGGAAGTGTTTCTCAGTGTGTTTGAACCTTGATGAAATGGCATAAAGGGAAGCCCTGTGCAACTGAGCTCAATAGAAACATTCATTACAGCTAATTTACTTGGTGCTTTTAAGAGACATAGCTATTCATAAGTTGTGGGTTTGCCTGATGCTGCTGGTAGTGTTTGGTTTAAATAGATACGCTTGCCTGCGCACGCTCTTTGCCCATCTGAAATCTTGTCTGGCTGTGTTGGAAACCTCGTTTTAAACATGATAATATGTAGTGTTAGGCAAATCCCAGTGTAACCTGTGGTGCCTTCTCATTAAGGGAAAAAATCCTTTACCGTGTGTACGGTTCCAGCTAAACAGTAGCAAGGGGCATAAGGAAAAAGGTCTTGTCTGTGACAGAGAAATGGTAATTTTAATTTTTTTCTGAAGCATTGTCCTTGTTCAGCCATTGTACTGCACTTGCTTTTCTCAGGAACAATCAGTGAATAAACTCTGGAAGCATGAAGGTACTAAAAAGCGCTTATTTTGCAGCATGCAGAGCCTGTGTATCCCATCTGAGATGACCACAAACTCACTCCTGCAGACTTGACCTGCCGGTTGCTATGTGAGAATTGCCATGGGTACGGGGCCTGGGGAAGCACTTGTGGAATGCAGAAAACATTTTCGGTCTTTGTTTGGTCCTCTTGCATACAGCTGAGTGACTTTGGGTTTGAAATAATTAAGCGAAATCAAAAAACTTGTGACTTTTCTGGTTCAGGAACTTTTGAAAATTTCCAGCCTTAGAGCATCAGCATGGTGGCTGATGTGATTTACCTGATAAAAGGCCAGAGCTTTTCTCAAAATGAATGAATTGCATTTCATTTCCTGAAAGGAAAAGGCAGTGTTTGGATCATGTGATGCTAAAATCTGAGTGTGGTTACATACTCTCTGTTTTTTATAATCTGTCATAAATCTGCAACCTTTCTGCTGGTACCTCCTCCTTTCCTTCTTCCCCTTGATACTTGTCCCCTCCACCTCCTCTGTGCTGGTGCTTGTGTTGCCTTGGAAGGCAAGATCAGGGAACTGATCTACCTGACAACTTACTCCAACAAAAAAAGAAATTAATTATTATTTTAGCTACCTGGTTTGACTTGCTGTGCAGTTGTTTGGATGGTACTATTGGCATGAGGGTGACATTGAGAGGAAATGGCTGAGGGGAAGGAATGGTGGTGGGGGTAAAGGAAATGCCTCTTACAGCAGAGAAACAGATTTAGATTGTGTTAAATCTGCATGAGATTGAGGGGCATAATTGATATCTCTTTGGGGAGAAGATTATTTTTTAAGGCAGAAGAAATCAGTGGGCCATCCACATGAGCTGCAGAACTTTACCCAGTTGTCCAGTTACTCTTCCCAGCAAGTCGAGGGTGACTATGGAAAGAAGAGGATTTCCAGCTAACTGGGATGCGTTTCAGGGGAAGGACAGAAATCCTTCCAGTAATTTGGAATTATAGGCTGGTCAATACTAATGCCTCTGGATTGGGTATGGGGAATTCCAGTGTGAGTGTGCCTTTACTAAAACCAGGTTTACCTTAGCTTTAGTACAGGAACGATACCTAAGTAGTTGTTAATGCCAGGGACCCTAGTACACTGAAGTTGAGCTACTTGTGTGTTTGGCATAACAAAGCAGTGGAAATAATTGCTGGTACATTTTCTGAAAAAAGTTCCCAACAGAAGAAAACTGAAATTCATGAAGTAGAAGTAAGACCACTCTCTCCTGAATTCAACTCATTATTTCAAACCTGTGCTCACTTACATATGCACACAATTTTAGTTCAGTCCCTGCTGATATATGTAATTCTCCGTATATCTTTAATGTTAAGCATGGCAGTATATATTAAATTGTGTTACAAAGCATGCAAGGCAAGTGATTTGTGAGCTCAGGGTAACTGTGAGGTTAGAAATGAGTCCTCCTGATCTCAACTCTTGTTGTGACTTAGAGAATAATTATGACCAAACATTTCAATGGGTTGCTCTGTCTTTTCAGTAGCGATGGAGATCGCTATGCTCCTTTATTTGCAGGTAATCTCAGTGCTTTCTAAATTTAGTTTTTCTTCAGTTATGTTAAAAACACTAATGGTGACTTTTATAGCTTTTCCACTAATTAAACAATAGTGGATAATACCAGAGGCATTTTTGCAGGGAGCACTGCAGTTTATTTCCTTGTCCTGCTGCTGTCTGGCAACGTGCTTGTCTTGCTTGTCTTTAGATTGAGTTGATTCATTCCAGGAAGAATAAATGTGGATTCTGGGCTTCACCACTTACTTGCAGACCCTTTGCTTACCTCTTCTTGTATGCAACAAATGATTTTACCAATCATCACGTTACAGATATTTCTTTGATGTGTGTTTGATAAAAGGACTTTATGGGTAGGCTTTCAATAGGATTTCTGTGTTAGATCTGGTCAGATCAGTAGAGCAATTGAAAGGGAAATAGCAAATGCTGCAAACTCACTACTTTAAGACTGTGGTAACCTCCAAAATGAACCAAGCACTCTTAAAAACCTGGCAGTTATGCTGCTGGTGTCCCCTAGCCTAGAGAGATATGTAAAGAAAAGAATTATAATGACTCTTAAATTGCCATGGTGATAGGTATGTGTGCTTTGTAATGCGTATTTAGACTTAAGAGAATAAAATGTATTTGTCTTTGTTCCTCCAGAACTCTCTCTGTAGTCTCAGTGCAATTAACTTTTTCATTTGGAATGCAGATAGCACTAGCCAAGTGGATGATATAACTGGTTTCTTATTGGTATTGCTTACAAAGTGTTACTTTTGGGGGGAAAAAAAATTCTAGGGTAGGGAGTAGAACAGGAAATGTTGGATGATTTTATTATTATTTTACTAGAAAGGAAGGGTGAATAGTACCTAATCTCCTGTGACAGCTCAGACAGCTTTCAGAGATTGTTGTATGGTTTTATGACATTCATTCAAACTAATATTCATTTTAATTCACTTGTGATTGAAAGGTGATTTTGTTACTCATGTTTTTGCCCACCTTGCTGCTTCAGACAGCTGTAGTTCCAGCAAAAAAATAATTTTGAGCACAATACTTCTGATGATTATTCCCATCAGGGAGCAAGGATCTAGCTTATTTTTGTGAAGATGGAGAAAATTGATTTGGTTATTTTAGTTACTGAAATGGGGGGAAACCCTTCTAAATATTTTGCAGTTGAAGTGTTTTGTTTTGTGCTGGGTAATGCAGTGAGGCTTGCTGTAGAAAAGCTGAAGTTTTGAAGAGTGGTGCTCTCCCGGGGCAGAGTGCAGCATCACAAAGAACAAATCTTGGTCAATAAATGTTCCCAGCTCAGCTGTTTTGCACTGGTCACAGCAATTATCAGAGCCTTGCTCTTGAAGAAATGTGAATCTGAGGTAGTTGTTCTTGTCTCAGTTTTCTTATCTCTCCATGGGCAGACCTTCAGGGCTTAGATACATGTTTAGTTAAGTGAAGCAAACTCTTATCTTTTTCTAACCAAATTTAGTTTGATATTGGGTACGCTGGTGCCTAAACTTTCCCAGCGAGTCTTTTATGTTGTCCAAAGCACCTCCTTTCAGACTGCATCAAAGTATTATGGGAATAGGGAGCGGATTTATGACTTCATGGAAACTTGATTTTCATAGATGCAGGCACGTGGTTTTTTCCTTCGCTGATTACAGAAGATGAAGAAAATTAGTTACAGGAGGTAATTGGGACACTCCTCTCTAACAGCTGCTACATACAGTACCTGCACCTTGATCATGGCCTGAAATTTTTGTATATACCCTATGCATTGACTGAAAGGGTGAGAAGTATCTGCCTTGCCCTCCAGTAAAATCATGTCGAGTACCTCAAAATAATTGGTAATGGTAGTAGCTTGACAAAGATGACTGATAGCAAATTCTCATTTGAGCTTAGAAACCCAGCATGTTTTTGGAACTTTGTGCATGGGAAGACTACCATATTCTTCTGGGCGAATTATATGTAATTGACACAAAAAAGAAATTGGTTTCGGAGAAGTTACAGGGGACAGGGTAACAGCTGTTGTGTGGAGCTTGTTTGGGATTTTTTTTTTTTCTCTATGAGGGTTTTTGTGGGCATCCTTGGTCAAACTTCAGCTAGTAATGACATAGTTCTGTTCTATCACAACATGTGCTGCTGTAATTAGAGCTCTGGCTGTCCATGTTTGCTGAATCCAAGGAATTTACTGATTGTAGAGATAGCTGCCCCATCCTTAAGAGTTGGGCTACTGTCCCCTTGCTTCATGTGGCAGAGGGAAAGATTTAGATACTAAGAGTCAGTGGTGTGGTAACAGTACCTGCAAGTCTTAAAAAAAAAAAAAAAAAAAAAAAAAAAAAGTGGCAGTTGCAGCGCAGGGAGACAATCATGCTTAACTAAGTTTTTCTGAATGAAACCCCAGGACTGTGTTACTCTTCTGATTCAAATTGTGAAAAGTGTTATTTTTAACAAAGCATTTCATAAACTGTTCCACGCTCAACCTGCATCTCGACACTGTTTGTAAAACAGATGCTACTGGTGCGTTATACCTGCAACATTCAGGAATAACAGGATTTCATAAATTATGGCAAGATAAAGTAGACAAAGATGGTACCAACTTGTTGATGACAACTCATGTGTAACAGTCTTCCAACTTACTTTTCTCGTTATTCCTTTTGCATAATAAACTGGAATGATGTTTATATATGACATAACATATGATATTATATATTACATACTATATATAAACATAACATAAATATAATTCCAGGTTTTGTATATATACATTTTTGTATATAATATTTTTATATATATGTTTCACCTTGGCTTTTTCATGATTTGTCTTCTCCATTTTGTCACTGTGGCTTTCCATGGTGTAAATGCAAAAACATAAATCCAGCACAATTTCCTGTCTCCTTTTAAAATATCTTTAAAAAGCCTTTTCTTGCTCTTATCAGCAGACCTTAGCAGAAGTCATTTGGTGTTGAACAGCACTCAGGGTGCCCTAACAAAGAAATTGGTGACTGTAATAGCTTCTGTTGAACCTGGTACTATGTTATGGCAAATGAATCTCCGTTTCCTTTGTATCTGTGAGTAAAAGGTGCTTTGAGGAGGGGGAGAACATGTCTGCTTTTTATAGTCACGCAGAGTATGGAGTCATTTTGCTGGGTTTTTTACCTACCCATTTTTCCTGAAGTCTGCTTTGGGGGTGACTTTATGTAAAGTGTTTCCTAGCACTTTATTTTCAGACATTAATGTAGGTGAAATGCTTGTGTTCACTGTCACTTCACCACATGAAGGATGCCTAATAGCATGGGTGCTATCTTGTCAGTGTGAGGAGCTTGTCCAGGAAACTTTCAGAAAATCTGTCTTATTTAAAACAAACAAACAAAATTCTAGCAACATCTCTTATATCACTGTAACCATGTGTGGCATGTGCACTCCTTCTCCTCCCCTTGGTCTCCCGTGTATATATAGCATGCATTCAGCAAGTGCTATGGAGCCTGTGAACTCAAGCGTACAGCAGGGAGCCAGCAATCCATTTTCTTTGACTTTCTCCTGCCTGTAAGCTCATAAGACAAGAATTGTTTCTATGCAGTTTATGGAGGTTGGGGCATGTGTGTGTGTTTTCAGTTTCAACACAAACTAAAAAAAGCTTTCTACTCTCACTGCCTTGCAAGGCATCCTAGAGAAATAGGAATCCTTTCCCACAAGGAATTGAGATGTATGCAACCCACTATAACTGTGTTACGAGTACAATATATATGGTTTATGTGGCCAGGGATTGGAGGACGTACCTGTCTGTAGCAGGTTATCGAGTAAAACTCAACAGTTCTGGAATTGAAGCAGTTTGCTTCCTGCCTGTACCAAGACCAAGAGACTTTGCAGACCATTAATTTACCACTCTGTAAGCAGCTGGAAATTTCAGTGGTGCTTAAGAGTTGCCTCTTGGGCACCCTTGGAAATACCAGTTAACTTCATTATACTTTTTATGTTGAGTCTAATCTGTGCTTTCAGATTGATCTTTTTCTCATGATGGAAATGTTAAGCAGTAGTAGTAATTGCTATGCATCTTTGATAGGAATCATGCAATATGAATCAAATAGTGTAACTCGGTTTAAATAACTTGAACTATATACAGCAATCTTAAGGAATGAATGCTCAATTCAGCTTAGGCTGTCTGTCTTGTCGTGCTTATCTTCTGTAGAAGTATCATTCTTGTAGGCTTAAATCGTGCACTAATGTGTCTTGCTCCTAAGTAGGACTACCTGATATAATTTGAGTTTATCCTCTTTTGGTCAGAAAGAGGTTAATTAAGGGAACAATTAGAAAAGCTCATCAAAACTGCATTCAGGTTTGGTGTAATGAAAATTGAGCTTCCTGTGACAAGATGATTCAGAAATCATGCTTTTCTGATTTCTCATTGACACAGTTCCCCAGTATTAGTGTGTGTATGCTGATTTGAAGCAGTGTCTTGGGCTGTGCTGTTGTTGCTGTTTGCGTTACTGTGGTGGTTGTGATAGAGACTGAAACAGTAACTTTAATCCCAGGCACCTTCTCACCCCTGAGGGAGGGGAGGAGTTGGTCAGGAATTTACACTGTATTTTGCATTGCATTTCCATTTCTTGGGTGCCAGGTTTACAGCAGTTAAAAGCATATAGAGTTTTCAGATAAATTACCCCCACCTTGGTTTTGCAGGCAGTGTCAATACTGGAAGCCAGCACAGACCAAGCTGCAGAAGCCTTCTAAAGCTGTGAGCATCCTTGCATATATCCACTCCCTGATTTTTCTGGGACTGGTTCCTTACAAAATGGCCATATATGTACTAGTTAGCATAATGTGTGAAAGCTAGTTGTACGTCCTGGGTTCTGCTTCAGTGGACTGGGAAGCCTGTCTTTCTAAAAATGAAATCACAGCACCCAACATATTGTTTGTTTGCGTAGTCAGCCCAGCCTCCCTGGATTCTCTTCCCTCTTTCCAGTCTGAGATAGTGGGTGTCACGTGGCTGGATCAGATAGCTTTGGGGAGGCTCTCAAGGAAAAGCAATGCTAGACAAGCCTTTTCAGCACATTTACTGGTTTAGTTTAGACTTCATGTTTCAGGTTGACTCATGATTTTGGAAAAGTAACAGCTTTTGTTAAGATTGCTCATTCTCACAGACTGGGACTGCCTCACAGTGTTTTGGGTGCAGGTATCAACTTCTTATTTATGATTCTATGATTGTTATAGCATCAGTAAGTTGAGGAGATAGTTGCACCATCACTTGAAAGCAGTAACGTGTAGGAGATGTAGATCTGCATTACTGGGTCCTTCTGAAAAGGAAGACTTAAGTGGTGGTGGAGTAGAGCTCCTTACTGCTATGCAGCTGCAGTGGGGATCTTCTGGCCTCAACAGTGCTGCAAAACTGCCTTAGGGCTCTGTGCAGTCAGACTTGTTGAGATCAGCAGCAGGTTGGGATTGCACTGAACACTGTTAAACAAGGACTGATTTGTCCTTGACTCAGATGTTGAAGAATGCTGAGCACCTGGCATTACAGCAGAGAATTCCATTGCTCTGTGAAAGAAAGCCCAGCTTCTCCCTGGTAAGGGCTTGAGAAATGATGAAGCTTTGCTCATACTGGTATTGAGCCTTACTCCATGTGATGCTCCTTGCAAACTTATGTATTCTCTGCTTTTTTTCCATAAGCAAATCCATGTAGCAGTACAAAAGCTTAAAATCCAGAGTAGTGCTTCAACACTCTTGTTTCGGGTTCATCTCAGTAAGCTGCATGCCTGCTACTGGTAGACGCTGCAGGACACAGACACTGCTGGTTTGAATTGTGTGTTTGTCTTGAGTCTGCAGGGAACCATGTTTAGAAGGGTTAGATAAACACAATTAGGCTGCATTGCCAGCAATGATGGTCTTATTTAATGCATTAATGAGTGCAGGTGGCAGGACCTCTGAAGTGAATTAAATGCAATGTAAACTCTTGCTGTATGTAGCAGAGCCATTGTGAGTACAAGCTGCTGAATGCTGAGCCAGCTCATTTGAGAGATGAGGTGGGAGACGGGAATGAGCTTCCTGTGCATGAATGATAATTTTGCATTCTTCACAGCAGGTTTCTGAATGTTACCTTTACAGCACTACTAGCTTGTGTGGAAGAACCAAGAGCAAGAAGAGTATGTTTTTAGAACTGTGATAGGATGTTCCTCTGCATTTCTATTGACAGCAACATTAAGATAAGGTGGTCACAAATACGGATTTACTTGCCTGCCACCTTGTTCTGTTACCTAGCAGGATTCAATAATGCATTGGTTAAAAGAATTATGCACAGCCTACACCAGCACTTACAGTGCTGGAACAACACTACCAGAGTCCCTTCATTTCCTTCTATAGGCAAGACACTGGAAGCCAGCACAATTACTGTGCTCTGCTGGCCTTTCCCACGGTGAAACCTGGCTTTTATTTCCTGCTGCTTTAACCTTACTATCAGTGAAATGATCCCTGGAAAGCTGGTATTGATTGCACATTATTGTCTAATTAAAGTGCAATAAGAAGAATTGCAGAACACTCGCTCTTACAGCCCTGTGCCTATTGTAGACACTAAATTAGAAAGCTTTCTGTTCAAATATGGAAAATGTCAGTGCTTATTTCCTTTTGAATTTCCCAGCATCTCCTGAAGAGTCCATTTGTAGATGTAAAATAACAATTGGAAAGAAACGTTACTTGGAGAAGAAATGAGGCCCTACAGGCTTGCAGGGGCCCTGTTCTGACCCTGTTAGCTATAACCCATGCTGTCTAAAGGGAGGCACTTTTTAAATGAATGTATTTTAATCTGAAACCTGCTAGATGATCCTTTAGCATCATGTGTAGAGATATAAATGGGTATTAGTTATACAGTACGTAGAGGCCAGTCTTTAAATAGTGCTTACTGGTCTTACCTGAAGGCTGTTTGTTGCTCTGTCTGGACTTTATGGCTCTTCTGCTCTATGTTGCTTGCGGTTTGATATTTTCTTGTAACTCGTATCTTCCCAAGTTATGTGCAAGGAGCTAAAAAAAGATAAATCCTAGTCCTTGATAAAGCAGGAACTCAAGAGGATGTCATTGTAGTTCTGCATGTTGCTTAGTCATTGATTGAATACAAGGCCTTGGGGAGATCACTTAGCTTACCCAAACCTTCAGCTTGCATCTCATCACTAGATGATACATGATACACTATGATACATATACAGAGATTTGTGAATGATCAGTAATTCTGCCCAGGACTCTGGGCAGAAGGATGCTATAGAGAATGGTGGACTTTTATGGTATGAATGAGTTAATGATTCACCAATTGCATACAAAACCACTGCAATAAGTTTTATTATCATGTGTGAAACTGACCTTTCCATTTCTTTTCTTTACAGATGTACTTTCCGATTCCCTAGCACGGTTATAAAGATCCAGTTCACGTCTTTATACCATAAAGAGGAAGCAAAAGAGGAAGCCTCATCACCTCCCCTTCGGCCACTTTATCCTCAAATATCGCCTCTGAAGATCCACATCCCGGAGCCGGATCTCCGGAGCGTGGTCAGTCCCCTCCCGTCCCCCACAGGCACTATCAGGTAAGATGTCAACTATCCAAAGTGTGCTCTCTGGAAAAGGTATTCTCAGACACTAGTCTGTCAGCCCTCTATTGTTTGTCTGGTATACTTGGTGCATGAAATACCCCATTTAAAAAAAAAAAATCAAACCTGTTGAATACCTGGTCTTCAAAATTATGGAAGACTGTTAAAAACTGTGTTATGGTGGCTAGAAGTAGGGTGCAAGAGCTCAAAGGGTTAGGGGGAAAAACGTGAGTGTCTGTTTCACACTATAGAGTTACTAGTCTATCTTTGGCAGTGGAATTAGAAACATCTATCAAGAGCTACCTATATGCATGGAGAAAAGAAAGTAGGCAAATATTCTCTATGTTAGGACTGCCTGTTTTATTTTTATCTTAATAATATTCTGTCGTTGCTGGGTGGTGCCGGTGTTATCTGAAGTTAGGGACAAGGGTGGCCATTGGCACGTGGTTTCCTAGGAATAGAAGGAAATGGGGGTAGGATGCTGACCATGTACTGAGGGGCTGTAGCAATCTGAATGTACATCTGTGCGAGTATCCTGTTTTGTAAATTACCTGATTCATGAATGTGCAATAGAAATAACCTGAACATTGAGTTACTGTCTGGAATATTTTCTTTCCTTCTTTCTCAGCAGAGTTGATGTTACGGAGTTGCAGTAATCTCTTTTAACATTAAAGCTGTTACTTGAAGTATAATAAATTTTATAAAGTAAAGTAGACTCATGGTATAGGATGATGTATTTTAGAGTTTTAAAAAGTGCAGGCCTCAGAACAGCAAGAGCGTACCTGGTAATAGTAATAGCCTTCAGTTTGTTTTCTTGTCTGTATGTTTGTAAAATGCTATAATACACAAACATCTTGTGACAGTTAGCACTAATTCAGTGAATAGTATTCAAATTTACGTGGCTGAAAACGACTTCAGTGTCACAATGAAGCCAGTTTGGTTTTGCATAGATCTGGAGGTGCTTGTTTGGGTTTTTCCCCCGGCCTTGCAGAGCTGCACAGATGTGCAGTGCAGATACTCTAGAAAGAGGGGGCTGGAGGTAGCTGTGGTTTTAGTCCTCTGTTCAGGCACTGCTTTTAGTTTATATTTAACCTTCTCTTTTTAGATGAAGCTTGTTGCTGGGAGGGGAGGGGGATGGTTTCTTTGCCAACATATGGTAGGTAGTTTCCATTCAGTCATCTTGTGCAAAGCAGCACAGTGTGGTTTGTGTTACTAACAGAGGCTGTATCTTTTGACTCCAGCATATGCCTGCAACTGATATTTGACTCCCTGAGAATGTTTCTTTTGCATAAGGAGAAAGTGGAAATAGTAGTGTTGAATTGTGCTCAGCCCCTAACAGAGTGTTTAATAAGGATGATTAATGATTGCATCCGTTTGTCTTGAGCAGAAGCTAATCCAGCCAAGTCTTCAGAAAACCTCAAAAGATATCTGAGGTTTCACTTGCCAAACCCCTTTCGTTTCCGAGTTCCTCTTGCAGAGGAGGGGCTGACACGTTTGTAAACATCCGTGCTCAGCCCCTTCAACCTTCCCCTCTCCCACGGCAGGGTCTTGCAGCTCTCGTACGCTGTGGGCCAGGCTTTGGGAAGCGATTTGGGTGTTTCTGCCCGAGAACGGGAATGCTCTTTGGGGAGCATGTAGCTATGGTTTCTGGTCATCTGACTTTCGGGGCAGCTCTCTGCTCTCTTGGTGGCTTCACAGTGGCGGGTGAGGCTGGCACAGCGTCCTCTCCCCGTTCCCAAAGGCAGGTCTGGGAGGGCTGGCAGGGGCTCAGCGTGGGACCCACACCCCTTTCCCATCGCTGGCTCTGGGAGGTGGTTGCATGAGCTGGGCTCTCCTCCTCCTCCTCCCTCTCCCCCTTCTAGTATTTACTTTCCTAATTTGGTGCGTTTGCCTCGCTCCTCCCTGATTGGCCCATGGAAAATTATTGCAGTTTGGAAATCCTGGTCAGGGTGAAATTTCCTGTTTGGAAAGTGGCTCCTGGCCCCCTTTTCCTGCCTCCACCCCGATGAGGGGCAGGGACTGTACCTGTGCTCCCACCGCCAGATCCAGCCCTGCCCTCCTGACCCCTGGCCCTGCTCTGCCTCCCTGTTTATGTTGCAGCTTGCTTCCCTGCAGGTTCCCCCCTGCAAGCTTCTGGGTTTTTTCCAGCCTATTTATTTTCCCTCTGCAAAGTGCACCGCCTAGAGAGGGAACGAGCTTTAGTTAAAACCAAACCTGCCACCCTCAGCAGCTTTGCAAAGCAAGATTCCTGCTTACTCCTAGGGAGAAATGTGTCCACTGTTTTCTTAGCTAGGTGTTTTAGCTCCAGGAGGGGCCACTTGCAGATGCGTTCTGAATGCTGTTGTACAGCTTTAAGGGAAAATGTTGGTTGGCAGCATGCTGTGAGGCTTACACGCAGGCATGGCTTATTTCTTCCTGCTTTGAGTTCAAAATTGTCTTTTTAAAAAGTCAGACTTACATGTTCCAAAAAGGAAAAGGCCACTGTGGTTGTAAGAAATTGGTAGAAGAAGCCTGCCATATTACACAGCGTAAGAAAAGGCAGAGTAGTACCAAATCTTCCCAGTAGATTGAAGGCATTGAAAAGCTGTGTGAAAACCATGTGTAGTTTGGTTAAACTCAGCTCTGCCTGTTGGGAGATAGTTCTGATTCCCAGTTTTTGGAGTTAGGGGACAGTCTTTCAGTACGTGGTTTTAAGGTTCTGCAGCTTGCATTTGGAGGATCCTCCCTGGGTGACACTGGTGACATGAAGTTCCTCGCCTGTGCTACAAACACTTATCTTTGCCTGGTTTTGCTGTAATCCATGATATCTACATGAATGTGACTCTCCATATATGTCTTGCAATCTAGTCCCCAGAGTGGCTTGTGCTTGGATTATAAACAGATCCACAGAGACAAGGTGTGATGTAGGAGCCTATTCCTGGTCTCAAAGTCATGCTGAGTTGGAGTTTAGATTTACAGTGTTTAGTTTTCCTTTTATTATCTGCCAGTTGGTGTTAATGACCCTGTAGTAGTAACTTAGCTCCATTTTCCAAACAGCATCTCTCCAGCACTGCCCCTCAGGGTTGGGTTTTCTAGTATTTATGAAAATGAAATTATTTCTCTGTATGTGCTTCCCTATTCTAAACAGCAATTATGTTCTCAATGAGATACATATATAAAGCTACAATAAAGAAATACTAAATGCTGTGCTATGCAGGTCAGTATCGTTATTTGTATTTTACAGCTGCTACTTCTGGCTTATCTCTGCACCAGAATGACTGTGGGCTTGAACACTTTGTCTTGTACTTGTTTGTTTTTTCACTGAAAGGGCGTAGATAGTTAGCTCACATACACAGTCTTTGTCAGTAAAAATAAAAAAACTCTTTGATATGTAGGAGGTAGAGCCCTTAGAGCCCTGTGAGAGCTAGTGCTTGAAAGGTGTCTGGTGAGGTTCTGTGCTAATAGCTAAACTGGTACATATTTGTGTATGGACTCAAATTTGTATTTTAATTGTTAGTACTTAATGTGCCTGCCCACGTTTGGCTGATGCTAGAAGTGTTGATACCTAGTTTACTATGAAATTAATGGTATGAATAATGAAAGATCAGCCGGTATCCTTCTGCATCTTTTGTTTTATAAGCATGATTAGTAAACCAGAAGATGTAAGCTGAATTGCCATGGTTTCATAAGCTATATTCTTTAAACCTTGTTTCCTTTTTTTCCTTATTTTCACTAGGCAAAATTAGTTCAGTAACATGTTGCATGCTCTGATAGTGGATTACTCAGAGGCCTGCACTCCAGGAACTGCAGTTATCTTGGCTTGGCCACCAGTTTGTTTTGTGGCCTTTAAAGGGTCATTTAAATTCATTGTCTGATTTTTATGGATGTATAGTGTAATTACTACTTTCCAAGAGTGTGTAGTAGATAAATTATGTATTGAGCTTTTATTCCGTAAAGCATGATAGAAGAGTGTGTGTGTGTAAGCCATGTTACAGCAGACATGCAAATGCTGGCTATGCTTTGATTCAAACTTGGCTTGAAAAAAGGGAGTGCTTTTTAATAGGCTCTAGGACAGCCATACAACACTGCTTCAGAACACTTGGGACTTAATCTGAACTTGCACGTTTCCTGTAAAGGTATGTAGTGGGAAGCTGAATGAACCCTGAGTTCAGTGGATGCATTCACTCACTGGAACAGGATGCATAAATGTTGCCTGCTCCATTTCATTCAGGCTTTCCTTCTTCCTATAGCAGTATTAGCTGTTTAACTGAAAAGCTGATGAAGAGCTCCAAGGCTTTTTTTTTTTTTTTTGCAGGCTCTTTTGCATTGTCTCAGTTATCCATTACTTCCTGCATTCAGACAGAATATACAGCTCAGGTAATTCCCACAATTGGATAGACCGGTGATTATTTTTAATCACCCTTGTCTCCAAACCACAAGCCAACTAGTGTGGTGCATATACATCACATAAGAAAAGCAGCAGTCTGTACGGGGCTGGGAGTTCCTGCGCATGTTTATTTCAGATAATGGACCATATGCTAGAGGAGATGTGCCAAGCCATATGCTAGAGGAAAGGTTGCAGATGTCACCAGCTACACAAGCACTTCCTCTTCCCCTGATCAGTATAAAATGTTCGCTGAATCCACAGTCGGAGCAAGCTCACTTCCTTTTGAAGAGGGGAACCACTGGAGCACAGACAAGTAATAAGAATTTCAACTTTTGTGGATAGGTAACTTTCTCTCACTGTGGCTTGTCCAACAGCTTTTGTTTTTCTTCAGCGTTAAGCAGGCAAGGTAGCTCTCAGATTTCTCCTTTCACATCAAAATCCAGCTTGGTTTGGCAGTCTCACCACTTTTGATTGATTCTGAAACCTGTCTGAAACGTGCAACATGCAAGGACTTGCCTTTGAGTTACGGTTTTGGGGCTAGGCTGGGGAAGGAGAGAGCAGCAGAGGATTCTCAGCCATTATTGCTGATTGGCGTATCGTGGAAATGCTTGTTTCGCAAGCTGAAGTGCTGTACTTTGACCTGATTCTTGCTTATTGCTTGTAAAAAGTGTCCCTGTATCTTTTGGTGCCCCTTTTTTTGCAGGCTCATGAAATGGAATATAGGGGTAGTCTGAAGTTTGTGGCATTTCTCTAACCATAGTCCTTGTGTGCAGGGCAACACACCTCCAGTTTGCATTTGAGGAGGAGACTGGGGAGGATTTTAAGAAACGGGGATTCTCCCTTTGTACTCAATAGCGGCTTAAAAAAAAATTGCCTATTCAGACAGGAATCTGTATATTGGCAGTGTTGCCAAGGTTGTAACTCTTATCACTGGTATGTCTCTTGTACCCACTTCACAAATGCGCACTTAAGCATTTTTCAAAGGCACTGCCCATGTGCATACCATATCCTAAACCACAAAGTTGAAGAGATGGGGTTTTTTTCTTCTTTAGCAATGCAGATTCCAAGTCAGGTGAACAATTTCATGTGGGATCCCAGGTAATCTTTCCTCTTTGTAATAGAGAAGATAGGTGCTTTATCCACATACCTGGCTTAAATTAAGCTCTATGGCTTGATCCCTACAGATATCTTTCTTGCAGAAAAGAATGAAATTAAGAAATATTTTTTTTTTCTGCATTCACATACTGCCTTTCCTTCTGGGGGAATTGGCACTGGAGTTTGGGAGTGTTTCTTGTTTAATGCACCTTTAATGCATCCCAACTTGTTCATAGACTTGTAATAAGACCATAGGTATATCATTTAACCACTTGTTGCTTCACTTTCATTCCCCCCGTCCCGACTGTAAAATGTGGCTAGTATTGAGAGAGTCTGGAGATTTTTACATAAGAATCTCTGTGCTCAAGCAACAGATCCCTATAGCCCAGTATTCTGCCTCAGACAAGTGTCTTTGGGGTAATATAAGAACACAGAAAATATACAGTAATGCTAACTTATGTGCAGTCTGCCTCCTTGGTGGAGGGACTCCATTTTCATGGAGCAGGGACTTCCTGACCATCTGTGTAATAAAGCCTCCAATGGATTCCCTGTCTTCTTCCTTTTGCCAAGAACTTGTATAATGGTCTTCTGCATTCACATAGACTTTTAGCATCAGCCATGTCATTCCACAGTGTAACAACAAACAGAGAAGCAGTTGCTTTGGACATGCTGCTATTTTCATTTTGTGTTCACCATCTCTTCTGTTGGAAAAGGCCAGGAGCTGAACACCTCTTCTTGGCATTGGTTTTATAGGCTCTGTCACCTTGCCACCTCAGCTTCTGTCTTAAACTGTTTGTTTTCGTGTATGGAATCTGTTCCATATCTCTGATCATCCTAGTTATCCCCATCAGTACCTTCTCTGGATCTACTGTATCCTTTTTTTGAAATGAGAAGAGACAAGCAACACACAGTGTCCTGGGTATGAACACACCACGCACACAGCGGTACATCCTATTTTTGCACTCTGATTCTTTAGATAAAGCAAACTGGTTTTGGACATTCCAGCAGAAATGCAGTAGTTGTACATATCTCCAATAGCTGGCATTTCAAGACTTAATTGTTGCTAGAAAGTGCTGTGAACTTAAGAAGCTAAATTTTTGTTGGCAGGAGTTGAAAGTGAATCGTGATGCTACAAAGACCCGTTATGTTCTCAATAGCCAGAAATTAAGTTACATGGGTGAATGTATTACAGGCACTGTGTTCAGCCCTCATCTTTATGGCCTTGCAGCTGAAGGAGGGTTAGGTCTTAAATGGAAAACGTGCTGTAAAGGGCTGATGTGATTCAGCACGTGGTTGTAGTCTGATTCTAAAGCTGAGTCTCAGCATGGTATTTGGGGAACTGCAGCTCAATGGCTGCCCGCAGTCAGTGTTTCAAGTTGAGATGCTGAATCCTCAGTGGATATCAAAGATCTCTGGGACTTGGGGCATTAACCATGGTGCTACAGGATTAAGACTCTGGGTAACTGCAGCTGGTTTGCTTACGTGTGTCTCTAAATGTTATAAAACACTTGCTTCCTCTCCAAAATGCCCTCTTCCATAAGAGACAAGCTTAACCCAAATGAGCTTGGATTGCTTGTAAGGTAAGATTGCCTGCACGGACAGTAAGCATGGATCACAGCAGTAAGTTAGGATGTCTGAGAGCTGGGTAAAATAGCAAACCTTGCTGTAGCTTTTCTCTGTAAAAGGTTATAGTATCAAAATGGATCAAGTTATCTCCAAGTATTGATGTAATATTAATATCCAACAAATTGTAATCACTGTCCCCACACTTGATTTTTGTTTTATAGCACAAACAGGTGTTTGTAGGGAAAGGTCTTTTTGTTCCATAATATTTTTAAAGGGGGTGTGAGTGCATGCAAGCGTCCCTGGCCAGCCCTGGCTCTGGGTGGCGAGGAGAATTCCAGGAACTCCAGGAAACTGATGTCACTGCATTGTGTTTGCTTGTTTTCTTTTGACTGCACTAATGTTTAATTTTAACTTAACCCTCAGAGGGGTATTTTTAGTAAAACTGTTTCTTCACTCCTTCTGTCCCATGGGGGGGGGAGGTGGGGGTGGGCAAGCAGATTGTGCCTCCTTGTTTTTTGCAGTAGTCAGCTCTTCCTCCTTTCCATCTGAAGAGCTCTCTGAGAGCTTGAACACTTAGCAGCATGTGTTACCCTGTCTCTTTGCATGGAGCACCTAAAAATTCATGTCTGTTCTCTACCCCTCTCTTAATTTGATCATTGATCCAGGCTGAAAGGAGGCAGGTCTACCTGGGCAGAAGTGCTCTATTCTGGTAAAAGAATAATATCTCTTCCAAATTTTTGGCTCCTGCAGTGGCTCTCCCACAGGATAGCTGGTTCTTTAGGGGACTAGCAGGTTCTTCAGTGACTGCCTACTGGGAGAAACTGGCTTTTCTAAAAGTTAACAACACTTTAGGTTGGAGAGGCTTTGTCAGCACTCAAGGGAATCACAGCCCTGGAGGGTAAGGGTTTCTCCCCCCCCCCTTTTTTTTTTTTAAAAAAAAAGGCAAGAGATCATACTTAAAACTCATCAGTCTCAGAAGCTAAAATTTGAACAGCAAAATCTGGGCTACTCACTCTACTGATCTTGAAGAATCAAATTAATTCCTGTCTGAACTGCATGGGACAATCTTTGAAGCCATACTAGTTTTCTTTATTAAAAAAAAGCAAAGAAATACAGCTCTGTGCAGAGCACAGATTTACTTGAACTTTTTCTCTTTTCCATATCCTTGACCTGAGTTTTGGCTGCTGTCTCTGTGGTTTGCTGTTCATTTCTGCAGACAAAGAACAAAATTGGAAAACTTTGTTTCATCCTATTCCATTCCTAGTCTGTGTGTTACAATAATTGCTCGGGTGCCAAACACAAAGATAAAAAGAATTGCTGTGTTTTTAGTTTGTCATTGTTTCATGTATGAAAATGACTTTCATTTGTAATTATCTACACATTATAAGAAGTGCATATGTGGAGAAGCTATTGAAAAATGACAGCGGAATAATTAAATTCACACCAGCTCCCCATGTGAATACTAAGACATCAACAGCGTCTTCCATGGTTTAGCATTATCCACTTCCGAAATGGGCTCAAAGTGTGGAATAGCAAACTTTGATTCATTTTCTTGCACAAACAGGTCTCTGCTTTTTTGAAAGACTAGGTAAGAAATGCCTTTATCTCTGGCAAAGGGAGATTTATACGTATGGACTTACCAACATTATATACCTTGCACCTCCTGAAAGCTTCACCTCCTGCTGCGCTTCTGAACAGCATCACCCATTCATGCCAAGGACTGTCGGTGGGCACCGAAAGGGTTACCAGGTGCGGTGCAACACTTTGCATGGCTAGTATACGGGAGATAGGTGAGCTTGGGTTTCCTATTGCAAGAGTTTGTTGTGGCTGAGTATTTGTTGCCTTTTCCCTCTCCCCCAGCCTCCCATCCCGTAACTCACTTTTAAAACAAACCAGTCTCGGTTGTGCTGAGCTCAGCACTGCAGCCGTTTGCAAAGATGCCACAAGGAGAAGCAGCACTTCTCAGTTTACAGGCTGGACTGTGGTAGGAAACGGCCATGCCTTACGCTGTCAGATTGCTTATGCCCCGAAGGTATTGCCCATTGAGCAAACAAGGGTTGTCTCCCTGCTTCATCTCCATCTGCATGTGTACATTGGGGGGAGCTATTCTGACAGTCACCTTTTTGAGGAAGGGACAGTGTTCTGTGGGGGTTTTGGGGCAGCATTTAGCACAGCGCTGTGATGGGTGTCAGTTACTGCATTTATTTGTGTCGGGGTTAGCACTGCTGTTGGGTGTTTGAGCAAGGGGATTGTTTATGCCAGTTTCACTGAATTTTGGTGCCCAGCTGTGGGCTTCAATCTGCATCTTTTCATACCATGTGAACTGCTTGTTTTGCTATGTAAATCTTCTGTGTATTGTTTTGCCTTCTTGTTCACTGTTTCTCTGCTCTTACATAGAAGACACGTGTAATCCTGGGATTTGGCTATGCGTCATGCTGCTCTGGCGCTGCACCCCTTGATGCCAGACAGCACAGAGCGGCAGAGAGACAGAAAAAGAGAACTTCACATTCCCAGACTCATCCCTCTCCTCCTCTCCTTCCAACTCTGCAAATCAAGGATGTGTGATCCCTAGACAAGCCTTTCTGATTAGTTCTCATCTTGTAGCGCTCACTTCTACATGCCTGAGTGGCTCTACGAGTTGTAGCGGCCTCTTATTTGTTTGTAGCTTTTTATCAGTTTGAGCAGGGCTTTGCTGCTCAGCTGCTGCTCCTGTAATGCCATCTTGTGGTGGCCCTGGGCCTCCAGACGTGGCTTTCCCCACACTAGCCAAAGCTGACGAGCGGGCTACCTTCTGTGCTGTGTACCGGTGATTGTAGTGCCCTTTCTTAGCTGCATTTGTGTGCTGGTGGATCAAGGAAATCCCTGTCTCTAGCTGTGTGGCACTCATCAGGGTATGATCTTCTGAAGCTTGTGTATTGTGTTAGGCAGGAAACCTTCATGGCAGATGCCTGCACTGGGTGCTTCAACTACGATACTGTAAAAGAACATAGCCCGTATCTGTTAGAAGGATTGATTAAATATTATCTGTGTTATAAGCAGAGTGGTGTGTTGTTCATTCACAAGTTACAATAGCAAGCTATTTATTTAGTTAAGTATTCATCCCTGATACAGTGTATGTTGTTTTAAGTCCCACGCTGTTTTAAGTGCTTCTCTAAACACAGAGGAGTTGTTTAATACTTTGAGACTCTGCTGTCTTGTGATTGCAGAAAGGCGGGGGGGAGCTGTCAGGATTTTGTAGAAATTCCAATTTTATCTCTGACGGTTTTTTCTCAGTCTGTCTGGGCTTTGGGTAAGCCACAGGGGCAAAAATAAGTCCAGTGCGTATCTGCTTCTCAGTGACCTGGGAGCTTTACTGTACCTTAGAGAGTAAGAACTATGTGTCTTGTTAATAAATGAAGTAACAAATAACTGTATTTCCTTTTTGCCTCTCCAGTGTTCCCAACTCTTGCCCAGCCAGTCCACGTGGTGCTGGATCCTCAGGATATCGTTTTGTTCACAACATTACCTCGGATCTGCAGCTGGCAGCAGAGTATGCTGCAAAAGCAGCATCGGAACAGCAGGCAGACGCATCTGGCGGGGACAGCCCAAAGGTTCAGAGAAACATTACTTACCCAGCAGTGCTCAATGGGAGGGTTATTAAGACCTGGCAGTTTATTGCCAGTACTGGATATAGTTAAAAGGGGTCTAAGAATACCCTGGCCATAAGGGCGCTGTATACAGTACCCTCCAGGGTTTTGAGACCATGCCTTCAAACTAGCGTCTTATTAGCGGTAGATGATGAATCTGCTTGCTTAGCTGCCCAAAATGTATTCAAGTCATTCACTAAAATGGTTAAATAAGAAGAATTTTTTTGCTTGTTTGATAAATCAAGAACCATAAAGAGGTGCATTAAAATTCAGAGTCTTGTTTTCTCCTTTTAATTAATGGTATTTTGCAAAACACAGTTGGAGAAAGGGGAGGCAGGGGACGAAACCAGATCCTTGCCATGAGAAATCTGTAGTCTGACTTTAAAACAAACATGAAGGCCTGTCAAGCAAGTGTTAAATGAGGAGAGTAGCAAGTGGAATTTAGATTAAAAAATAACTTAGTTATAATGATGAAACTTAATTTTGGTGAGCTGATCTTCAGATCAAAGTTAAAGGTCTAGATCCAAAACCACCTGATTTGGGATTGGGTGGAGGAACACAGTACTAGATGGCTTTTTTTGTAGATTGAATTCTCCCTTGAGACAAGAAGGGCTGTTCTTGATGGAGTAATATGAAGAGCTGGGAATATGAGATCTGGCAAACAAATGAAAGTTCCTAGAATGAAACAAATCCTGCTGGAGAGGGGAAGGGACAGGATCAAGTTTCATATTGGGCTTGTTGCTGGGAGGAGAGCTGATAGCATACTTGCATGAAACCTTTCTAACAAAGTGTAGTTGTAGCTGGGCAGAATTGAAGGCTTTAGTTTCATGAACACTGAAAGCAGTGAACGTACCCTACACCCTCTAACTCTTTGCTTCCACTTGCTTGTGCTGATCCTGTTCCTTGTGCTGGCGTAAGCATGTGTGGTAAATTCAGTGGGGAATGGAGTCAGATTAAAGTTAGCTTTTTTGCATGTGTTTGTGGGGAGAGGGAAGGAGATACTTCAATCTGTCTCAGTCCTATAGTCCTGTTTGCACACAAATGCTTGTGCTAAATTGGGAGGTGGCAGTATAAAACAGGAGTGAAAGGGAAGAGGGTAATGCTGCTCTTAGTCGCCCCTGATGCTCTCGTAGCATCTGTGAAAACTACACCCCAATGTGCTTTTTTAGTTTGGGTTGTTGGTACACTCTAGTGTGGGAATTCTTTGTTAGTGACTAAATTTCTGTTTGGTTTTTTCCTTAGGATGAGTCCAAGCCACCCTATTCTTATGCTCAGCTAATTGTGCAGGCTATATCTTCAGCACAGGACAGGCAATTAACACTAAGTGGGATCTATGCCCACATTACCAAGCATTATCCATATTACAGGACTGCTGACAAAGGCTGGCAGGTGAGTTCTTGACACTGACAGGCTTTTAAACTACTTTGACAGGGCTTATCTGCTTTGAAATGCATATTTATTAAAGATCTGGGGCACTGGGAATAGCGCTGCTTTGACTATTCCCAGAGTGAATTTGTTTAACATAAGCTCACTGGTTTGTTTGTGGGTGATTAGTTTTTTTAAATACTTTCTAGGGCAATGTAGTGTGTTACTATTGGGCTTTCTGGTTTCTGAAACATTTTTAATGCTGTAGTCTTGTGTGTCTCACTTTTGTTTTTATTCTTCCACATCCTTGCTGTCCGTCACTCCTCTGCCCAGATACTTGCCTGAATCTTGCTTAATCCTTCACCTTGTCTTTGTTCGGCATGTTGTGTCAAAGCAGAAGATGTGCAACCTAAAACTGAGGTCCCAGGTTTTAATCATAATACCTTAAATCATCGCAGATGTTTGGTTTTCCCAGTGTATCAAGTGCCTTGCTGAAGTCACAGTTTGCAACTTTTGAATCTCAGAATGGGAACTTGGGGAACTTGGAGTCTGTGCTTTCCTTGTGGTATGAAAGGAAATCTGACCAGCTTCATAGAAGAGTTTGGATGTAGTTAACACATGCTAAATCAAGCTTAAATGTTCACTTGAGGGCTGCTTTCAAAGTTCCAAAAACCTCAGCTACACCTGCTTTCAGACTTTTTCTTGGCATCGCACCTCTGAAATGGGTGTTGTCATTTGAATATAATACACTAATGCAGCTGGAAAGACTCTTGCAGCTGCTGATTTCACTGTGTTCAACTGGCAGGAGCGGTACTGCTTGGTGCACTTTGAGTACAGTTGGAATAAATACGTTTCTGCCTCCCTGGCTTTTCCCTGCAGTTCTAATTAATTGTGGAATTCACTTCCTGCCTTAACCTGCTCGGCAGAGTTGTGCTTTGTGAACAAGTTGCTGCATCCTGCTTCAAAGAGAGCTGCATTTCAGTGGAGGGTGAAGTTGCCTTTTCCCCTTCCTCACTAGTGGCATTGTAAGGCTTCACTTGTGAAAAGCTCATCTAAAGATGCTGCAAAAGCTCTTTTTTTGTTTTGAAAGCGGAAGGGGAGTGAGCTTGTGTGCAGCTGGGCTTGCTGAGCCTTTCCCCTAGCCCAAAAGACAGTGCTACACTCAGTGAGAGGTGGGCTTTTGCAGTGAAAAGGATAAATAGTCTTGTCAACATCTGGAGAGCTGTGCAGTACTAGACTAGGGCCATATAGATAATGGATTCTTCTGAGACAACTGTCTAAGGGCATGTTGGCTGGCTTGCATTATGATTACTGTGAGCTGCAGTGTCCTTTAGGGCATGTTTGGGCACCCCAGTGATCGTTTGGCAGGTAAGCAGTTAGCACAGGCTCAGGCAATTTTTTCCGCTTGCCTAGAATAAAGCCTGTCTTTTGCAAGAGTTCTGATGTGGTTTACAGTGATTTCCCCCTGCCTCAGCAAAAGCTCTGCTTTCATTACTTTCCACAGAAAAGCCACTGCACTGCCTGGCTCCAGATGTATTTAAGTGATGGTGTAGTACCAAGCAAACCCATCTTTCAGCATGGTTAGTAGAAACTCTGACACATTTCCCCAGGTTTTCTCTTGCAGTTCTCCTGTGACTTTGGAGCACTGTGAGTTGAGTAACGTGTTTCTGTCTTCAACACTGATTCTGGTGGCATGGATTTTATTTTTCCAAGCTGTGTGGTGAAACCCACTCATCTTTGTTATATGCTTCCTCATGGCAAAATAATCATCTCGTTCCTCTGCTTCCTGCAGAATTCCATTCGGCACAACCTCTCCTTGAACCGTTACTTTATTAAAGTCCCACGCTCCCAGGAGGAACCTGGAAAGGGCTCCTTTTGGCGAATTGACCCTGCCTCTGAAGCCAAACTAGTAGAGCAAGCATTTAGAAAACGAAGGCAAAGAGGAGTGTCCTGCTTCCGAACACCTTTTGGGCCTCTCTCCTCCAGGTAACTTCAACTTCCTCTAATCTCTGTGCCAGACTCATTACAAAGAAAACAAACAAAAACTTCTCCTGAAGTACAGTGAGCAAACTTTATTGCTGTTTGTAATTTGAGAGGTAATATAGTTAGATAGTCCTGAGGCATAATCTGAAAATTGTTCGACTTCTTAAGTGTTTATGAAAAAAACCAATCTAGAACCAAACTACAAAAATGCATCAAATAACATATCTGGTTTGGCATCATTTCAAAGAAATTCAAAGCAGTTTATCACTGGAGTAAGTGTTTTCAGATGCCAATCTCATTTCAGGAAAGCTGTGTTAAGATGTGGATTAGATCATAGTGGGAATAACTTTTGTGGTATTTAAAACACTCTCCTATAGGGAAGATCAGGTTGATCATGGTTGTCAGCAGTGAAGCGATGGGGGGTGTTCTGTGCAGCTGCTCCAGTCAGTGGTGTCAGTGCAAAAGAGGAGCTGCGTGCAGTGACAGCTTTTTCTGAGCCCTGTAGGTGTGAGGATAAGACTTGCAATTCAGCGCGAACTGGAGCAGTTTCATGTAACATTCCTCCCACGCCTCATTTCTTTTCTGTCTGTTAATATGGGGGGAAGCAGGAGAAGAGGTTTTCAGCTGATCAGCTTCTCTATCTTGTTTGTCATTAAAGAAGTGTTTAATTCCTCACGTGTTTGGCCACATGGGACCAGAGGTGGGAACCAAGTGGCTGGGGAGGGAGGCAACGGAGCAAAGAGGGAGCAACTGCTCTGTTAAGCACATGCGGAGCCAGACACTTGCATCTACATTGCCTCTTTCTTTCTTTTCTTCTCCCCGTCGTGGTCAAACACTGACAAAGATCCTTTGAGAATGGCCTGAAATCATAAAACTGCTCTGAACATGAGGCACTTCCAGCTTCTCTGTCAGCAATGGGTTTTAAAATGAAATGTTAAGCATGCTCTGAAGGGTCCAGTTTCCTTCAGCAAGGAATAGTATGACAGTATTTGGTGCTAAAGCATTTGCGAGGGTACTGTCTGCCTTTCAACTCCTCCCAGCAAGACTAGAGTAGGTAGTGTGGAAGAAAGGCTGTCCTACTAGAGAATCCTGTACTGCAGATAACTCTTGGTCTCTGCTGCTGTCTTGTGGTCAAAATGCATGTACACTTGCCAACACTACGTTCTGGTGTTTCAGGAGTGCTCCTGCCTCCCCTACTCACCCTGGCCTGCTGTCCCCTCACTCTAGTGGCCTACAGACTCCAGAGTGCCTGTCACGGGAGGGCTCACCCATTCCACATGATCACGACTTTGGGTCAAAGTTAGCCTCAGTTCCAGAATATCGGTATTCACAGAGTGCACCTGGTGAGTAGCTCTTCTTTCCCAGAGGGTGACTGTTCAGTTGCATCAAGTGCCATGCTGAGGACACAGCAGGAATGCTTCTGCCAGTGTGTTACAGGAGGATCTGGGTCTCTCTTTCCACTTCATTGTTAGATGCATATACAACTTCAGGCCACTTTTTCTTACTAGTCTTTGGATGAGGGGGCAGGAGATAAAGGAATGTGTAGAAACACATGAGCTAACCTTGAACTAGGTGGCTCTAAAGAACTGACAGCAGAGTAGGCATAGTAGTGCATAGCTCGCTCACACTAATTTACCAGCCTTCTGGGTAAGATCAGCTTGGCTACGCAGAGCTCTGGTGCTGTGGCCAGGGCTTTGGTAATTTGTTAAGCCCTGGTAAGTGTCTGCTTGTCAGCTGTGCTGTAACTGGCCTGATGTATAGAGTGTTCCTGGTGAAGTTGAAAGGCAAAGCTCATTAAGTAAAGCACTTTTTTTTTGTGCTTATTGGGTTTTTGTTCACAGAAATGTGCTCAGGTGGCAAGTAAGGTTTTTGTAAGTTAGGAAAGAGAAGATTGAAGGTGGTATTTCTGAAGCCTTATTTTTTGTTCCCTACCCCCACTCCTGCTAATGCTGAAGGACTGCGTATTGCAGATAAGAAGCACATAGGTGAAATGAGTGGAGGCCTTTTTGCCTCTCCTATTAATATATGCTTCTCTCTTCTGTTTAGGATCTCCAGTCAGTGCCCAGCCAGTGATTATGGCTGTTCCTCCCCGACCATCTACTCTGGTGGCAAAACCAGTCGCGTACATGCCAGCATCAATAGTGACTTCTCAACAGCCTTCGTGTCATGCAATTCACGTAGTTCAACAAGCTCCCACTGTTACAATGGTCAGAGTTGTGACCTCCTCTGCAAACTCGGCAAACGGATACATCCTCACAAATCAGGGCACAGCAGGAGGAGCTCATGAAGCTGCAGGAGCAGTGTTGGACTTAGCTGGTGACCACCGAGGTAGCTTTTCACCTCCCTTGCTACTCTGCTAATAAGTCTTGAGCAGGCTTGGGGGGGGGGGGGGGGTGTCAAATGCTGTTTCACTCACTGGGTGCTTAGACCTTAATAAAAGATGTTTCTCCAGGTAAAACTTAAACCAAGTAAGAGCTCATCCATTTGATGTCTCCACCAGTGAGCAGGACAACTGTGCTCCCTTGTCTTCTGTGGGGAGCAAACATAGCAGACTTTGGAGGCTGAAGCGACATGCAGTGCTTTAATTATTTACATTATCCTCAACATCAATATTATGCCTGTGTATTGGTCAGTTGGATGTACTATGGAAATGTGCTTTTTTTAGACAAAAGAGATGGTCTGGGAAAGGCTGAAACTCTTTGCTTCAGGATGACCTTGTAAATAAATGATTGAGCCCTTCTCTTCTGCAGGCCTGGATTCCTAGAGGAAAGCATGCGCTTCTGGAAGTGCAGGCAGTGCCCCATTAAAGCAATCTTCAAAAACCAGTTACAACAAAGGCCTCTTTTTTCCTAAGCTGGAAATTCCAGCCTTGGGGGATTTAGTGAGTTAAACATTCTCTTGCTGTGATCTAGACAACACCTTGTCTGCTCACCATTTCAGGAGGGCTTAGTGCTACAAGATAGATGTGTGTTGTACCAGCAGCAAGACTAGTTACTTTGATTGCTTTTATGTGGGCAGTGGGGCAATGGTTCTTCTCTAAGGGAAAGAAAAAAATGACCAAGACCTTCCCTTACAGCAATAGCAGGACCACTGGCATTTTTAGTTCAGCGCTGGTTACCCTGCTTGAGTTTCACTCACATTCTCTAGAAATTCCTGTCTGGATCCCATACATGTTCCTGAAGTGCTAGCAGTTGCAGCTGCCTATCTGTCACCTGCTGCCTTCTTTCATTCACTGGTTCTTGCTGTCACTCGTTCTTTCCCTACTTGTCCCTCTCTTATTCCTACTGATAACCTTTTCCAGTCTCTACCTTCACTTTGTTTTTCCTGGTTGCTCCATTTTCCTTCCTAATCTCCCAGCTTTCCTTGCCTTTTCTCTCCCTGCTTTCCATCAGCCTGCCTGCAGGTCTCAGCTCAATGCTTGTGTCCCATCTAACTCCACTCTTGCTGTCTTCTAATGTTAAAATGGGACATGTCTTCTCCTCCTACCGGACTAATGAGTTTGTGCTTCCTGCCTGCCTTCTCTGCTTTGAGACCCACAGAGGCCCTGGAAGAGTGGCTCTCCTCTCCTGCATGCCCAGCAGGAATCTGTCCTGTATCTGTTACATACCCACTGAATTGACCCCTTGCTTGTCCTGGGAAGTGATATAAGTGGTTGAGTGCACTCAGTTATCTCTGTCCAAGAGCTCAGCCTTCCTTTCTCCTTTTTTTTAATTTTTTTTTTACTTCCTCCTGGTTTCTTCCCATACTTCCATAGCTGGCAAAAGCTTGCAATTGTGGGAAGACCTCCTTGTAAATCAACCTATGTGCAGGCCTGACAGCAAGCTGTTGCAGACTTTTGGCTCCAGGCATTGTTTAAGATCTTAATGCATTCTCCTGCTGTGTGGTATTGAGTCAGGCCAATTTGCCTGTAATTACAAAGTAAGCGATGAGATTTGCAGTGACTGCTGTCCACATCACAGTTGTAATGTGCCAGTAAGGGAGGTGATGCCTTTTTAGGACAAAAGGTCAAGTTTATAATCTCGGGGGGGGGGGGGGGGGGTTGGGTTTTTTTTTTGGCTGGGTGGCTTAAGAAAAATGTTCTTAATATTGATAGAGTATATGTGCAATGGAGAATATTTTATTGTTTTCAAATATTCGTCCTTGACCTTCTGACATGCTTCAGAATAAGCATCTCAGAGGGACTAATCTTTCCTATTATGTCCCTGACTGCAGCGTTCTTCCCCGAATGAGCAGGGTGAGCAAACCCTTACCTTCTCAGAGCTGACTACACTGTATGAATCAGCCTGCAGAAAGTGTGTGTACATAGAGCCGGAGCCTGCCTAAAGAGTTGTGGGTACTTCTCACAGTATTAGGCCTCTAGGAGTACTCTCAGCTCCTTGGAGACCAAATGTTGCTTTTGTGACTAAGCTGCCTCAGCCTGAGAAGCAATGCTTTCTGTTCCCACTCTGTAAATCTTGTAGGACACATCAAAGGCAAGCGGCTTTGTGGTGCTGAGGTATTTTCACATTTGTAAGCGTGGGGTATGTATCACTGCTAAAATGTTAATGAGAATAAAGCCTGCTCCTAAGCCAGGGTGGTCAATGACTGTTGTCTGTTCTACTCTTAAGCAGGCATGGATGAAAAGCCAACGATTGCATTTGCCACAATACCTACAGCCAGCCGTGTTATTCAGACAGTCGCCAGTCAAATGGCACAGGGTGTTCCAGGACAGACAGTCACAATCCTTCAGCAGGCAGCTCCAGTGGCTATTGGACAGCATCAGCTCCCCGTGCGGGCAGTCACTCAGAACGGGAAACATGCTGTCCCCACCAACAGCATCACCGGCAGTGCTTATGGTAGGCTCTGTTTCCATTGCTTTCTGGTTTCTGATGGCTCTCTGAGCTTAGCAGTTTGGTTGTAAAGCTGTAAGGGTTTTCTCCACTTAGCTATGCAAGTTATTCTATGTGTCCAATTCCAAAGTTTATCAATTCTTCAGCTTCTGTGGCTGTAAATGTCAGTGGTAGATATCCTTCTGTCCACCTCTGCT